>NC_064227.1:651591-970341 GCF_023101765.2 Spodoptera frugiperda
GTGGCTGCGCAACGTGTAGCGGGTTCGATTCCCGCACGGAGCAACTCTTTGTGTGTTCCACAAACTGTTGTTTCGGGTCTGGCTGTCATGTGTATGCGAAATTGTATGTTTGTAAACGCACTCATGACACAGGAGAAAATCCTAGCGTGGGGCAACGTTTAAAAAAAAAATAGCCTAAGCTGTCTCTGCAGTTCAGGGCGTTCGAGTTCTAAAAATCAAAAACCAAGAGGACAGTAAGTTAAATCTTGACTACCTACTTCTATCCATAATCTATATCATCAGAAATAGAGGAACTTTACTAAGAAAACTTTCACAATTCTCGTAAATAACTTAGTACTTATCAAGAGAATACAAGCACTCTATTAAGTTACGAGCTACTTGATCAAACTTAGCCATTACTTAGTCGGAACTTCTTTACAAGTGATTCCATTAAACATCGCAAACTTCTGACTCCACTTGAGTGGCAATTCAATTAGCAGCGATTTATTTAATGGTTTCCTATAGAAATGGATTGGTAACATGAAATAATTAATAAGTCACTCTGGCTATACTAACATACCCTTAGTACGAGTTTGTTTAACGTTTAAAAGTAATCGAAACGAGAGCGCGTTCAGGGCTCTGATTGGCCGGCTCGAATAAACCAACCAATCAGTACCCTTAGTATGAGTTTGCTTTACGTTTAAAGTAATCGAAACGGGAGCGCATTCGGTGATCTGATTGGCCGGCTCGAATAAATCAACCAATCAAAGTGCCCAACGCCCTCTCGTTTCGATTCGATCGGGCTGGCTAAGATTTAATTGCACTGAAATGACTGCACGGTTAGTACGGTGGCTGGGCAACTGGCTGTCGCGCTACGGGTAGTGGGTTCTATTCCCGCACGGAGCGACTCTTTGTGTGATCCACAAATTGTTGTTTCGGGTCTGGGTGTCATGTGTATGTGAACTTGTATGTTTGTAAACGCACCCACGATACAGGAGAAAATCCTAATGAGGGGCAATGTTTAAAAAAAAAATTAGGAAATATATTCTTTAGCATATAATAATATGTCCGCAACAAGATATACATAATTATGTTGATGAGTAAATTGTTCGAAAAATGCGTTACTTTAAAGCCATACTCAAGAACGGTAAATCAATGTAATTATTTTATATTATTTGCTTTACCTTTCTATGAACGCATCTATGACACAGAAATAAAACTTAGAGCGGTTGGGGCAAAATATATTGTACAAAAAAGGAAAAAAACTATAATTATGATATTTATTTATTTGGAGACAGGCAGGCAGTTGAAACAACTGATAACACCCGCATCCTGTTAATTTTCACTAATTCATTTCTTGCAGTTGAGTAAATACAGTAGAAGCTCCTTATTCGCGCTTCCTTCATTCGCGTTTTCACTATTCGCGGATTGAAAAAATGCGACCCAATTCCTATATTCGCGGTCAAGATTTCTTTATTCGCGGATCGAATCGAAATATCGGTGCGTGCATGTACCTAAAAAAATACATTCGCTATCCTTTGTCAACGCGTCAGTAGAAGGATAAAAAAATAAAATAGCCTCATTACAACTACGTCTAGATTGTAACTTCTGCCTTACTTAAACTTGATGACAATATTATGTAATTCATCAATCTGTATGATCAGAAAGTTCAATTAAATATTTTTTTTATCTACAATTTGCTTCTTGATTTCGTCATCTAGGAACGTATCCCCTATAACCCCATACAAATTGCCATTCCATATTCACGGTTTCTGTATTCGCGGCATATTTACGGAACGCATACCCCGCGAATAAAGAGCTTCTACTGTATTTTTCTAATCGAATTTTCATTAAATTCACATTTAGGGCTGAAAACACATTTTCCAGGAGCTTGTTCAACGCTCCAACTACTTTTTTACTGAGAAAGTGTTTGTGAGGATTGTTATATTAAGCACTTACCGGTGTTTGAATTCTCCACGCCCTTGCCAAATGGGAAGAACCCCGCGATGTAGACATCGGTCCTTCTGTTCAGGATCGCGTCCAGGTTCGGCTTCTGCGGGAACCCCTGGCTCAGGGTCGCCAGCACCAGGATCAGCAGCGGAGACATGGCTGGAAGAATCAGTTTTATTGAATACTCTGCTATTGGTCTTTGAAGAGTTCTTAGCCCTTGAAGAATGAGGCAAAGCTCGCACGATGTTTTTCCTTCCGTATCCTTAATTTATGCCCCTGCGGACTACCTAGCGGGTTTACCAAGGCTCCGGCTTGGAAAGCAGGAGTAGGAACAAGGTGATTTTTAGTCAGTAAGAGTCTGACACTCCTTCACGCCTCACCCAAGGCGGGAGAAGTCATTGAATGATTATCCCCCATCAAAAAAAAATAATGCCTCGTCTTATCATACCCTCATAACATAATACAAAGAAGAACTACTACCTACATATTAATAAAATAAGCTTCCAGCCTCACCTAAGATTTAGACTCAGCATGGTGAAGACGCGACAGGACCTCGTCCGATAAATGCAAGCACTAGAACTGTACTGCAGTTGATACGGTATTTCCACACCGCGCAGCGACGTGCATACAAAGGGGTAGGGAGGAGAGGGTAGGGGGTGGCTATAAATCAATACGGACTGTCTGGCAGCCCCCTCTGTCACTCCCCTCCGGCTTGCCTGCATGAGGGCTTTCAACCCTAACAATAACTACCTAGCATACCTATAAGTAGTTGAGTCTAATTTTATTCCTAGGTTGACTAAATTATTTTTAGTCGCATTACCACGTTTTGTTTTAGATTTTATGGCGATAATAAGATTGTCTGACTTATGTGATGATTGCTAGTCAAGTGCGAATATTCTAGTATTTATTAATCAGCATAACGTTAACTGAATGTGCACTAACAAATAATGGGTAATTGCAAACGTGCAATATCGTTTAGTGCCTAGGATTAGAGGTGACTAGATACCTAATGCTTTTGTAGTAGACTTTTTTTTAAGGTGGGAAATCATCCAATGTCTTCTCTCACCTTGGGTTGGGTGAGACGAAAGGGAGTGTCAGACTCTTACTGACTAAAAACTACCCCGTTCCTACTCCTACTTTTCAAGCCGGAGCCCCGGTAAACCCGCTAGGTAGTCCACAGCTCCGGTTTATAGTAGACTTAATATAATAAAGTTCGGTTATTAGTATGTAAATTGCTGTCTTTTAAGCCATTACCGAGTTAATAGCCACTTAAGTGTCTAATTACTTATCGTGTTTCACAAAACATACCATTAGAGTGCTTTTCCACCAAAGATGTGCTATGTAGTTATGCTACGTAGATGTAAAACTATGTGACCGTTTCCACTGATACTAAGCTATGTAGGTAGCTGTGCGAGGAAGATGCGCAGCTCGAGTATGCGAAGTGTCGATAGTAGGGAAGCCAAACATAACACACATCCATAACACGCATCCATAGCAAGCATTCATTGCACGCACGATTGGTGAAAGTCAAACGCATCCACAGCAACTTAGCATTGCACATATCTCTCGTGGAAAATCACCCTTAATTAGGGACTGTGGGGTTGTTGTACATACTCTATACTCGTATCTTAAATATTACGATACCTGAAAGAATGTACAAACAGTGTATAAAGACTAACTATACACATAATTATAAAGGGGAATATAATAGAGAACTTCTGATTCATTACTTTTCTTTAAACTACAGTAACACGATTTTTTTTATTCATCTTCAAAGGAAGAAATAGAACCAACAGGATCATTTTGTTTCTTTTTTTAATTTACTGCACGGTTAGCGTGGTGGCTGGGCAACTGGCTGCCGTGCAACATGTAGCGGGTTCGATTCCCGCACGGAGCAACTCTTTGTGTGATCCACAAATTGTTGTTTCGGGTCTGGGTGTCATGTGCATATGAAATTGTATGTTTGTAAACGCACCCACGACACAGGAGAAAATCTTAATGTGGGGCAACGTTTTTTAAAAAAAAAAATAATTATTGCTTTAAAGTAGCAAGTAGTTTTTTGTTATGGAATAGGTGGCAAACGAGCAGACGAGTCGAGTCACCTAATGGTAAAGCGCCGCACATGGACACCCGCAACACCAGAAGAACCTACCAGGAGGTACGTTGCCGGCCTTTTAAAAAAGGAGTATGCTCTTTCTTATAGTAATGCGGCGTCCGCAGTATGAACTCGTAATGTGTAACTCATACACGTAGCTCAGCGCTTAAGTGCGTCGCTTGTAACACGTAGGTCGTAGCACGTTACTCTCAGTGTGTAGCACGTAGTGCGTCGTCCGTAGTATCATCTATACTTCTATACTAATATTATAAAGCTGAAGAGTTTGTTTGTTTGTTTGTTTGTTTGTACTAATATTATAAAGCTGAAGAGTTTGTTTGTTTGTTTGTTTGAACGCGCTAATCTCCGGAACTACTGGTCCGAATTGAATAATTCTTTTTGTGTTGGATAGTGCATTTATCGAGGAAGGTTATAGGCTATAAAACATCACGCTATGACCAATAGGAGCTGAGCAGAGCGAGTGAAACCGCGCGGAAGTAGCTAGTCTTGTATACGTAGGATGTACCGCCTATTTCATAGCGCACTGCCCGTAGTACCTAGCCCTTTCCCGCTATTTTTATAAATCTCGTAGGCTCGGCTCGAGTCGAGGTGAGTCGGCCGCACGTAAAGAGATCACCGTACCATGGTCAAAATGTCTGGCTTGGCCGTTTACTACTCAAGAGGAATGACAGGTTACATTCTGATTAAAAAAATCTCAATTACTAATCTCGGTATTACATGTATACATCTTCTGTATAATAAATCTGTAGAGAGGTCAATTCTGTACATGAAATATATTTCCAAAATAACTATCAGCGGGTGATTAGTGATCGATACTGATGCCAAAAATGCAATCAGAAAATTTTTTGTCTGTCTGTCTGTCTGTTTGTATGTTCTTTATAGAAACAAAAACCACTCGACAGATTTCAACGAAACTTGGTACAATTGTTCTTCATACTCCTGGGCAGGTTATAGTATACTTTTCATCACGCTGCGATCAATAGGAGCGGAGCAGTGAAGGGAAATGTTGGGAAAACAGGAGAACTTACTCCATCTTTTAAGCTTCCGTCGCGTGTGCAAGGCTGCAGCTATAATGGCTAAAGCTACACAGAAATCATGTATGACGGAAATGTTCTCTTTAAAATTGTTTAAAAAATATTCCACCACAGCAAATGTCTATCTTTTATGGTTGACTCACAATAACACGTACAACTCCCGATAACTTAGCAGTTCTGAGCTTTCTGATTATATTTGTCTTCTCTTACGTTTATAACATTCTCATTCATTCATTCATCATATTATAATAAATCTGTAGAAGGGTCAATTCTGTACATTGAAAATATTGAAAGAATAAATAGCAGGGGGTGTTACTGGATCGATACCAAACCCAAATATGTGATTTTTTTTTTGTCTGTCTGTCTGTCTGTATGTTCAGGCATCACGTGAAAACTAACGGTTCGATTTCGATGAAACTTGGTATAATTATACCTTATTATCCTGGGCATAAAATTGGATACTTTTTATCCTAGAAAAAATACGTAGAAAAAAAAATTCAGTTTTATTCTACAGAACTCGAGCTCAACAAGGTAGGTAGAGGGATCTCCTTAATTATTATGGACCTCGCCGTATTTGGGTCCAGTAGATATTTATAAGATGTCATTGTCAGAGTTATTCAAAATGGAGAAATAAAACTTCCACGCGAAGACCGACATCCGCGCGGACGGTGTCGCGGGCGGAAGCTAGTTAATAAATAAAAGAGACAACTAAATAAATGGTAAAAAAAATGTGTGGGAGAGCCAAGCTTCGGCACGAATGGGCCGGTTCGACCGGAGTGATACCACGGCCACGTAGACAACGCTTGTGTGCTTCGTTGTAGAGTGAGGTTACCGGAGGCCCAATTACCCCCTTTCCCAATCATCCCAATCCCCGATTCCCCAACAACCCATAAATTCCTATCCCCTAAAAGACCGGCAACGGACTTATAACGCCTCTGGTGTTTCGGATGTCGATGGGCGGCGGCGATTGCTTAACATCAGGTGATCCGTCCGCTCGTTTGCCGGCTTATACAATAAAAAAATCATGATATATTAATTTGTGTACAAACTAGACAACGAAATATAATAAAATATATAATAGCATATAGGTACGTGAATACGGAATCACTGCATATTGGTGAAAATCGCACAAAATTTTATCATTATGGTACATACTTTTTAATAATTGCGTTTATCAAGACAGTCGCGATAGGAGACTTATTTTTATAGCAATATAAGGATAACCTGGGCTAATCATAGTACTTAGTTAGTCCTAATTCCAAACGCTCTTCTCTACGAAAACGTCTGACGTCACGAAATAAAGACAGAAAACTAGGCGAGTTCATAAACACACGACAATTTATTAACACAGATTATTCACTATTTGGCGACTATGAAGTCATTAGATCGATACCTGAGTGCATTCAAGTCCGCCATTAAGTACCTAGGTCTATCTAAAGTAAAAATGATTCCGCCCTTTCCTCGCTTCCTAGCCATTACACCTATTAAATCTTTCATAGAAAGTTCCTATTGTAAAATAATGATTGATTAATACTATTTTCAATTACTGAGGTCATCACACTATCCATGACAGATACACCTATGTACCTAGTAAGGTACGAATATACATATCATGTAGGGCCTTGACATAGTCTAGTCCTATTAAAAAATCCGCTAATTAATATGAAAATTACTTACCTTTAAAGTCCTTTTCTTCCTTTTTGATAGGAGTTTTATGTTCTGGAACCTCCCACGTCGTCTGCTAAGGGTACGCCATGAGGTCACAGCCTAAACCCACATTCTACAACATTTTCCAATAAATCCAATCTACACTGCCACTTGTAACACCTCTAAACACCATAATTTTACTAATTTTGATAAAGGAACACTGAAAATTACTGAAACGAAACTGAAATCTACATTTTTCACCTGGAGCTGTGCGGCACGGCGACGGCTAAAACTTGAAGTGCCGTCCACCGTCGCCGCACCACTTCTGGTATAGGAAACCCGACTTTATTACTATAGCCTTAAGATTGAACCCATAACCGCTCATTTCACTTCGTACAATTTTCCTTTCAATTACAGTAAGGCGTAAAACACGCTTCCGTGTTGATGGAAAGTGGTCTTTGAGTATGGGACTTAAGGTGTAGTTTCAGTTGTTTGGAAATGGTTATAAGGGTGTTTCAGTAAGGGTAGCTTTGTCCAAACAGATAAAATTAGGCTTCGGCGGTGGAAATCGATAGAGGGGTGGTTTCAGACGTAGTGATGGGCAGTGTAAGTTAAATATCGATAAAAACTTTATCGCATAGGAAGTTATTTATTTATTTGAATAGAACGGTACAAACCAATGACACTATACAATACCTTACAAAAAATAAAAAATAAAAAATTTAAAACATTAAAATAAATATTAAATATTCATTAAATAACAGTTATGAATAGTGCATGCATTTCAAAGTCAAAGTCAAAAGTTTCGTAAGTAGTTAGCCTTTAGTGGATCTCTTATGGTTGATACTATGATTAAGATAAGAATAAGAGTATGAGAGTAAAGTTTATTTCAGAAAAAGATTATAGTCTGTTTTGTTGTATCCTGGACTTCACACTAAGATTCCAGACGAAATTAATAGATGGCCCAGTAGGGCTGATGCCTGATCTGCAGCTGCGGACTACCTAGCGAGTTTACCGGTGGTCCGGCTCGAAAAGCAGGTGTAGAAACGGGGTGGTTTTTAGTCAGTAAGAATCTGACACTCCCTCTCACCTTGCCCAAGGCGAGAGAAGCCATTGAATGACATTCCCCCTTAAAAAAAAAGAAAATTAATAGATTCTGAACCGAAACTCCAAATTTACTCAGTCCATACCTATATTAATATGTACCTACTAAGTAGTTGCGCACAATCTAGCAAACAGCTACTTATATTCTGATACTCATTCAAAAAACAATTGAAATAAATTAGGAGCAGCTTCTATAATGAAGCTGTTATCATACCATCTACAAAACGAACTTCTATTAGACACAAACATCTTGACATTCTTTCAATAAATTAATGGAGCATTGATTGTGTGCACATCTCACGTATGTAGGTTGAGTGGATACTATGGGGGCTTTTCCACCAGAGATGTGCTATGCTACGAAGCTGTGCGTTTGGCTTCCACCAATTATATTCATTGGTAGACATAGCTTAGCACTGGTAGAAACGGGTTCAACTAAGATATATTTTTTTATATGGAAAGATGCGTGCTATGGATGATTTCCCTACTATCGATACGTCGCATATTCGAGCTGCGCATCTTCTTCGTGCAGCTATTTTGCGGCGGCACATCTTCAATTCTTCATAGCATATCGCTGGTAGAAAAGCACCACTAGGCTGATTGAATTGCATTTCTTGCTATTCTTACTATTTCCGCGGGTATTGTAGGTATGTAGCTTATCTACGTCTAACCCTAAATATCCTGCCAAATGAGTTCCGGGGCTCCGACTCGAAGAATTTGGAACGAGGTGGTTTTTAGTCAGTAAAATTCTGATACTTTCTTTGGCCTGACTTAAGGCAGGAGAGATTATTTGATTTTGCCCCCATAATTATAAAGCCTCGTTGGCCGAGTGGTCGCAACTGCGACTGCAGGGCAAGGGGTATTGGGTTCGATTTCCGGATCGAGCGAAGCATTGCTGGGCATTTTTCGGTTTTTCGAAAATTTCTCAGTGGTAACACGGAGTCTGGAAATGTGCCCGGTATATGGCAATAGGCTCACCACCTATTACATGGGACTTACAATATAAATTGTGAAATGTGGGTGTACATTGGCATTATGTGCCATAATGTGCACCTCTGCCTACCCCTTCGGGGATTAAAGGCGTGATGTTATATAACATATAATAATAATTATAAAGCAAAAACATCTTAGATCACATTTCTATCGACACCAGACAGTTGCCACCGGCATCACTAGGGCGCAGCGAGTCGCGCATGCGTGCTGCCACGCGTAGGGGTGTGTCGTAGCTAGCTGTGGTCCAGCCAGCCACCTCGCGGGCCTCACCTCGCCGGGATGCGACGCCAACCACATTTAATATAAATATAACTACCTCTATACACAGTATATGTACCTCTAGGTATATCAAAACACTTTATTGATATTACTGTATTGTTCTCCGCACAATATTTAGGTACCTACAATACATACATACTTTCGCCTGTGACTTCGGTTCTACAAAAATCTTATTTTTGTCGTTTACCTATTTGATAATTAATGAAGAATGGCGTAACGAAATGGTTGTTATAGATGGGTATGTAGTAACGGGTCTCGGGTTCGATTCCAAAACACCTAGGTGTAGTATCTACCTATTGTTGGAGATTGAAAGACTTGATGCTATGATGATGATGACCTAAGTCTCTACCAAATTGATTTATAAATGTACCTATGACCGCATTTTCTGCAAAGATTAGGTAGAGTTTAAGAATAATCTTACGTTACGTTATCATGATAGGTAGGTAGATATTTAGTTATGTACGTGTACCTACCTACATTATTGGTCCTACATAGGTAGAAAGTTGATATAATACGTGTTGGTCTGGGAGGGCCTATGACTGACCTATAAGTCTATCTATGATTGGCTAGTGGCTAGGCACTGGGCATAATTCCAGACTCCATTATTCCTGTAACGATGTAATAAATATTTTTCTAATAAAAGTTTACCCACTATTTGAAATTCCAATGAGTAATGTAGGTAGCTGATATTTTTTTAATTAAATTCCTTAAAGTAAGCGTAATGTTTTGTTTTGGTAAACGATTATCAAATTACGGGTCATTAGCATAGAGTTTATTTTTAAATCTGAGATACTATAATTTGACATTAAAAGACCATGATTGCCATATTGACGTCAATAGTTCCGTTTTCTCCATACTCCATAAATGTGACATATAGGTTTTATAATGTTTTATTCAAGAATTACTTTCAAAAAATATAATTTACTAATTTTTATAAATTATTAAAAAATAATTATTATAAATATGTCTCCAAAACATTAGTTTTTGGTTCAAACGCTCATAATGAAACTCAGTATTACGTTCCGTTCAACGCAATAGAAACAAAAATCAAAAAGTTCCACATAAGCGGTATCCGACTGACAACACTGCCGAATACGTGGCCCCGAAGTTCTGTGATTAGTGGGACTTGTTTATATTTTTTATTGTGTAAATTCTATAGAAATCTCCTCGGAAGCCGTAAGTAATTAAAAACAGATTAATTACCTTCATCCCTGTTAATTTTCACCATCCCCATCATTGTGGGTCTTTGCGTAAATTATTAAAAAAGTTGAGGTTGCAGCTGTCAAAATTATCCTAACAAGATTTCGTTAGATTCTTTGTAATTAACTTAATATTAAGACGTTATATAATAGAAATGTTGGGTTAAATTTCGTAATTGATTGCTAAGCAACCTTTGTATTAACGGAAGGTTGTTTTTTTGTCTAATTATTGTGTTATTTCGGCCGACCTGACAGACGTGTACTTTTTCTATTAATGTTATGTTTCGTCGTCTTTAATTGCACATTCCCACGTATTCTGGCTACAAGACATTGTGTTTGTGACAAACAATACCACGCAGTCTTCAATTAAGATGTAAAACTAAAATCATCTCCAATGTATGTCACAAAAATTTATTATGATATTCTTATCAGATTTCTTGTGATAAATTTATTTAGCATCGTTCTGAATTACTATCTAGACTGTAGCTTCTGTATAAATCTTCATCAGTATAATATAAATGGCTATAAATCATTTTTAAGTAACGAAAGAGTCATGGAATATCGTAGTGATGTGTCATCGGTGTTGACTGAAGAATTTATGAGTGAAAGTGATGATCATGACATTTAGACAGTTAATGTTGACATTCTAATGATAATACATAACTTCTATAATAACATATTACATTATTGCAAGACTAATAAGTTATACAATGTGCACTGTGTTCATTCACCATTTCTAATTAGATTTTATAACTACTTTTTTCTCATACTCATTGTTTCTTATAGGTTAGCTTTTTGATAGATTTCTTGGCTAACAGACTACTAAAAATGTTCAATAGAAATTCCTCATTATATCTCATATTTAGTTATCTAAGAGAATCTTACTAGTACTAACCAAAGTGTATAAAAATAATAATTAAAATAAAATAAACAATTGTTATCAATGAAAATACTATAAGGAATATTGATGAATGCATGAAGCTACATGATTGATAGTGTGTATGTGTGACCTAATTTTGTTAATAACTACTACTGAATAAGATGATAATATATATGTATGTATGTGTCAGTGAGAATGGTGTCACACTATACAAATTGTTTTAAGATTCTAATATAGTTTTTGTTCTCACTCAGGATATTCGGCACCCAAGTACAATGATGAATCCACAATATCCACCGCCTGGACAGAACAACAATGCTCCCAACAACCCCATGTTTCCACCAACTTCCCAAGACTACAACGGAGTCCAGAATGCAAACATCTACAGCCAGATGCCACCAAATGGACCCCAGATGCAACAGAAGGCATTTGACCCATTGGACATGTCGCAGAAGATGCAGAATATGAACTTAAATGGACCTCAAGGGTTCCAGTCCATCCCACCTACCCAGTTACCCCCAGGCCAGGCTCCACCAGGCCAGTTTCCCCCTAGTGGCTTCCCACCATCATCTAACTATGGTCCAGGACAGCTTCCTCCTAGCCAAGCACCTCCTGGAATGCCTGGTAGACCTCCAGTGAGTGGAGCCCCACAGTTTCCTCCAATGGGCCAGAAACCACAGATGCCACCATCCCCAGCTCCTGGTCAGGTGCCAACATCCCTTCCTCCTAGTTATGGCATGCCACCTCAAAGTCAAACACCTGACAGGCAGTTCCAGCCTCCTACTTCCATGCAGCAGAGGCCACCTAGTGCACAACCTAGTCAACCACCTATGGGACAACAACCTGGCTTGCAGGGTCCTGGTGCCATGCCTCCTCATTCTCAGCCTGGACTCCCTCCTCATTCCCAGCCTGGTCTTCCGCCTCACTCCCAGCCCGGTCTCCCGCCTCAGCCTGGTATGGGTAGACCAGGAATGCCCCCACAAGGAGGAATGCCTCCACAAGGTGGAATGCCCCCACAAGGACAGCCACCTAAACCGGGAATGCCTGCACAGCCTCAAATGGGCGGTATGCAGTCAGGTCCCCCAGGAATGCCTCCTCAGATGAACATGGGTCAACAGCAACAACCTGGTATGCCACCACAACCGAAACCACCTGGATTACCTGGACAGATGCAAAGACAGCCTGGCATGCCTCCGCAGCCGGCCATGATGTCGGCACAAATGCCACAGCCTGGCCAGCAACAGCAACCAGGTCTTAATCAACAGCAACCAGGCAAAATGCCTGGGCCTCCGCAACCGGGGCTACCACCAGGACAACAGCTGCCCCCACAACCAGGACAGATGCAAGGTCAACAACCTGGGATGCCTCCACAGCCGGGTCAGATGAGTCAGCCTGGTATGCCACCCCAACCTGGCCCAATGAGCCAACCTGGAATGCCTCCACAACCCGGTCAGATAGGTCAACCAGGAATGCCACCTCAACCTGGACAGATGAGCCAACCTGGAATGCCCCCGCAGCCTGGACAGTTGAGTCAGCCAAGAATGCCACCACAGCCGGGCATGCCACCCCAACCAGGCCAGATGCCACAGCAACCGGGTATGCCTCCACAACCCGGTCAAATGCCGCCCATGCCCGGACAACCTGGTATGCCTCCTCAGCCTGGGCAGATGCCTGGCCAGCCAGGGCTACCTCAACAGCCCGGTTTCCAGGGTCAGTTCCAAGGACAGGCTCAGCCAATGGGTGGTATGCCCCATATGCCACCACCATTATCCCAGCAGCGACAATACCCTGCTCAACCTGGATTTGGGCAGCCGGGGCAGCAACCTGGTACTCAGTATCCAAGTAAGTTAAAAAACAATGTTTTGAGAATGTTGTCGGTTACGTGCATTACTTTTAAATACTTAAGTCTCTTTACACCTAAGCAAACATTGCATATTGAATTACCTAACATAATAATTATGAATTTTAATTTGTAAGTTATCTTGCATAACTTTATGCTTGCTTTTTATTTAATGCTTACAACTTACTAGAGGTTTAGTTAAAATACATACCAGATTAGTTATATTATGTCCCACATGGTTTATGGTGATCCTATACCCTTCATGATTCTTCAAAATGGTATATTATAATAGTCAGTCTAATTGGGATGTCGAGTAAATAAACTTATAGCCTTTTTGTCTCAAAAGGATTGGCAGAATTGTAGTCTCTACAATAATACATCCTTTCTACAATTGCATTAACATGTAATTACCTTTAATATTAGAATTTGTAACGGAATATATACCATGTTTATTTGTGTCTATGAGTTTCCGATATTTCGGCACTGTTGCAAGCGCTATGATCACGAATGAACTCCGCAAGCCGATGAACAGCAGATAAAAACTTACATCCCTATCACATTGTATAAGTTTTTATCCGCTAAAATTAGATGTAGTACTCAGTCTTAACGGGTTAGAAGTCTCACCCCTATCACATTGTATAATGACATTTACCTATATCACATTTTCATTCTAGGCATGCCGAACCAGTTACCGCCCCAGCCGCCGATGCCAGGACAGCAACAGCGTGGTTTCCAGCAACCCTCGTCTGGCTACCCCCCACAGTATCCTGGCCAGCAGCAATACCCTGGCCAGCAGCCGTACCCTGGGCAACAGTACCAGCAACAGCCTGAGCAGAAGCGATTGGACCCCGACCAGATGCCAAGTCCTGTAAGTGGAAGCCTTGACTAATGCCCGAATACTCAAACGCTACTCAATTTTAAGACACTACTAGTAGTAGTACTATCACTATCAATTCTTTATAAAATGACAGAGATGGCACGATATTTAAGTACAACTTGACTAAAATTGAGTAGTGTTTGAGTATTCGGGTGTTAGACCTTAAGTGACTATCACTTAAATTGCTTAACATTTATTTCTAAGCTACTCTACAGATTGTGGCTGAATTAAGTATTAAGAACTAAATGGAGGAAAGAAAACAGTCTTCCCCCTTTTGTGTGCAAACAATAATAGTTACATGGTAATTTTGTCCGTGCTTGCTGAGCAAATAACAAAAGTTGGTTTATAACATTGCATTCAGTAAAAGATAACAACACTATAATTAAAACTAGTATGTAAACAGGCACTGTCAACTGTGACTGGTCAGCTCTAGACTGCTTTAATTTTGTTGTCCTTAGGGTTATTTTCTTTTTCTATTTTTTTGACTGAATATTGGTGTTACATTGTTCTCACATAGTTGTACATTGTAACCAAGAATTGTATTGTGATTGAAAAAGAGTAACCTATGGAGTTTCTTGCTCGTTCTTCTCCATAGGAATCTACACTTTGGAACAAGCAAATAGCTTCACTAGAGGACTGACCGTCAGACAGACATTTTTAATATTATCATATTTACTTTGACATTCAAAAGTGCCTCCCTGGTCTATTTGAAATAATTTTGACTCTGACGATAAATATTGTAACTGTTACATTAACATGGTGTTTCCACGTGCACCTCCAGATCCAGGTGATGGCAGACGACCAGCAGAACCGCGGCGGTATCTTCGTGACCAACGAGAAGGGGCTCGTCCCCCCCCTAGCCACCACCGACTTCGTTGTAGACGATAAAGGAAATGCCAGTGAGTTGTTACTATAATATTACTATATTTTATTATATTAAGACTGCCTCGGTGGCCTAGTTGTTGCAAGTGCGACTGCCTCGGGGCCTCGGGTTCGATTCCCGGGTCGGGCTAAGTATTGCTGGGCTTTTTTCGGTTTTTCGAAAGTTTCTCAGTAGTAGCACGGAGTCTGGAAATGTGCCCGGTATATGGCAATAGGCTCACCACCTATTACATGGGACTTACAACATAAATTGTGAAAAGTGGGTGTTCACAGTGGCATTACGTGCGCCATAATGTGTACCTCTGCCTACCCCTTCGGGGATTAAAGGCGTGACGATATGTATGTATGTATGTACTATATTTTATATAATGTAGTATTGTTGTAAAGGAAGGAAATTACGGCTCGGTTCATATCTGACGGAACATGCGTCGCGTAACGCCAGAACAGACAAATGTATAGAAAAACAATTGACCGTTCACACTCAACCGATGATACGTCAGTACGACCGATGATACGCTCGACGTATTTTACGTCAGATATAAACCGAATCTTAAACAATAAAATTTGTTAAATTGAGCTTGAGATCAGCTGAGAAACTAATTAACTAAATATTAGTATTTTTTACCAATCTCATGGCACCTATTATGTAAATCCAGTCTCATAATAACAGTTAGGGAACATTTTGTGTCCAATTTTGTCTGTTGTATTTTGTTTTTAAGCACGGAACGATCTGAACTAATATTTAATATGTAAGATTACTAGTCTAAAGCAGTTCTTTATGACATATACCATCAATTCCAGGTCCTCGCTACATCAGGAGCTCGATGTACACGGTGCCGGTCACTGCAGACCTGCTCAAACAGACATCCATGCCGTTCTGCTTAGTTGTGAGTTATTAGTATTCATCATTTTAATGAATGTCAAGTACTAGCTATTTCCATGCAGACAGCGTAAAAGGTTACCGAGGCTCCAGCTTAAAGCAGGAGAAGGAATGGGATTGTTTTTAGTCAGTAAGAGTCTGACACTCCCTCCCGCCTCAACTAAGGCGGAAGAAGTCATTGGAAGATTTTCCCCCTCATAAAGAAAATACTAGTTATTTTATCACAGTTTCCTTCGCTGCTCGGCTCCTGTTGATATTTTATTAATTCATAAAATATCAACAACCATAATATTAGTATAGAAAAATAAAACTTATATCGTTAACTTTGATTTTTTGCTCAATTATGCAAATAATAACTCTTACTATTATCTGTAGCTGTCTCCGATGGCAGAGACAGTGGGGTCTGAGCAGGAGCCCCCGCTGCTGGACTTCGCGGCGCTGACCGGGTCCCCCAGCATGGGCCCGGTGCGCTGCAGCCGCTGCAAGGCCTACATGTGCCCCAACATGAAGTTCGTGGACGCCGGCAGACACTTCAAGTGTGCCTTCTGTAAGGCCACTACTGAAGGTATGTACAATAGTTTTTGTAATAAGGTAAGCTAACCAAATAAGGCCTACCTTAAAAAAAAATTACTGTGTCGCAGCCATTAGCGCCCACCTCCAAGAGGGGAGACATCAGCGTTCCAGTAGGTTTCTGGTTCATACATGTTTTGGTTATAAAGATAAATATGTAAAAAGCAAAACTAACAATATATATCTTAAGTACTAATTCATGTTACTCATGCATGTGTAGATGTGTAAGTGTAGGTATGTGTGTGAGTGAAAGTGTGGGAGTGTGAGGGTGTATGTAAATCATCATCATCATCAGCCGAGAGACGTCCACTGCTGAACAAAGGCCTCCCCCTTGGTCCTCCACGTAGAACGACAAGCCGCCACTTGCATCCACTGGCTCCCTGATATGGACAATATATCTTGGAATATTTATTACTGTGGAAACAACGCTTATGAGCTGTCTTAGTACTTGCAACCCTAGAGGAATTACAATAGTGTTGCTATTTGAATCCTACGAGTTTGCTTTACGTTATACGAAAACGGAACGAGAGAGCGTGTTCGCCGTAATTGCCCGGTGCGGCTGGACCAATCAGAACGTCGAACGCGCACTTATTTCGATTACTTTAAACGATAAAACAAACTCGTACTAAGGGTACTGTACTCTAAGTATAGCGTTCGGCGCTCGGATGTCCATAAGCGGCGGCGATTGCTTATCATCAGGTGATGCGTCTACTCATTTGCCGACTTGTAGCATAAGCATAGCAAAAAGAAATCAAATCAACCCCCCAAAACTCCAGATACGCAAACAAGCAACTCCTGTAAGCCAGGATCTACAGTAGATACAAACATAAAAACACCGGAACACTGAAGTCCGGCGCGTCCCAGGGAAATGAATGACTGTCTTGGATCCCACAACGAAACAAATTAGAAGATGTTATTAGAGGAGAAGAAAAAGAAAACGATAGTTTCCAATTCCCTCGGACACAACACAAACTTTACTTAGAGTAACACATCTCCCCTATATTCGCCACCCATTGCTTACCTTAGTAAAGATATAACACGGTGTGTATGATGTCCCAGTGCCGATGGAGTACACGCAGTACATCAACAGCATGCAGCAGTACGGCCGGGTGCCGGCGGAGATGGCGCTGGGCGCGTACGAGATCGTCGCCACCAAGGAGTATTGCAGGGTATGTATTGCATACATACCATAGTATCTCACCACCTATTACATGGGACTTACAACAAATTGTGAAAAGTGGGTGTACACAGTGGCATTACGTGTCGTAATGTGCACCTCTGCCTACCCCTTCGGGAATTAAAGGCGTGACGATAGATATATACCATAGTATTTATTTATTTACTAGCTACTTCCGCGCGGTTTCACCCGCTCTGCTTAGCTCCTATTAATCATAGCGTGATGTTTCATAGCCTATAACCTTCCTCGATAAATACGCTATTCAACACAATAAGAATTATTCAAATCGGACCAGTAGTTCCGGAGATTAGTGCGTTCAAATAAACAAACAAACTCTTCAGCTTTATAATATTAGTATGGATACTTCAACCCTATGTTGTTGCACTACGGTTGAAAATGGACAGTTATGCTAGTGTCTGTATTGGACACTGTGACAAACTGGTGCAATTTTTGGTGATTTTCGACTTAATTTCATCGTCGTATCATCACGCCTTTTATCCCTACCTACTTCGGCAGGGGTGCAGCATTCCGGAGCATGCGGACTACCTAGCGGGGTTACCGGGGTAGCCGGATCGAAAAGCAGGAGTAGGAACGGGGTGGTTTTTAATCAGTAAGAGTCTGATTCTGAGTCATTGGATGATTTTCCCCCTCAAAAAAAAGGGGTGCAGATTATGCCACGTAATGTCACTGTATAATGTACATCCACTTTTCACCATTTGCGTAATAATAATGGGGGTGAGCTTATTGCCATATACTGGGCACAATTCCAGTCACTGTGCTACTACTGAGAAATTATCGAAAAACCAAAAAAAAGCCCAGCAATAATTTACTCGACCCAGGAATTGAACCCGAGACCCCTTGCGCGGCAGTCGCACATGCAAGCACTTGGCCAACGAGGCAGTCTTTATTATATTTGAACTACACTACCAGAGACACTAGCTTATTTAGTTCAAATGAATACTATCTATATTTACCCTAATGGATTCATTAAGTTACTCAGAAAATATCAGGCTTGGGTTGAATAAAAGATATTAATTAACGGTAAAACTGAGTGAATAGTATTCAAAAGGTAGGAGTAGACACAAGAATCGGGTGAATAGATGTTAGAACATTTTCCCAACATTTATTCGCCCCCCTTCTGTATTTATTCACCCCTCGTTTTACAGTAATTCGTGTATGAATTTGCAGAACAACACGCTCCCCAACCCGCCCGCGATAGTGTTCGTGATCGACGTGTCGTACAACGCCATCAAGAACGGCCTCGTGCACACCGTCTGCGAGAACATCATGGATATTATCGATGTAAGTATTTATTTATACCCATACTAGCTACTTCCGCGCGGTTTCACCCGCTCTGCTAGGCTCCTATTGGTCATAGCGTGATGTTTTATAGCCTATAGCCTTCCTCGACAAATGCACTATCCAACACAAAAATAATTATTCAATTCGGACCAGTAGTTCCGGAGATTAGCGCGTTCAAACAAATAAACAAACAAACTCTTTAGCTTTATAATATTAGTATTAGTATAGATAAGACACCAACGTACCTGTTACTCCACTGGTGTTGCGGGTGTCCATGGGCCGCGCTGATCGCTTACCATCAGGTGACCTGTATGCTCGTTTGCCCCCCTATTCCATAAAAAAAACAAAACATATAGTTTCTTTATAAATTCAAAATACAGTGTACTCACGTACCTTTTGAGAAAAGCTCTACTAGTTTCGAGTCATACAAATAGCTAAAACATACATATTATGTACACTTGTTTTAGCTATTATATATTATGTACCTAGCGGGTTTACCGGGGCTCCGGCTCGCTTAAAGCAGGAGTAGGAACGGGGTGGATTTTAGTCAGTAAGAGTCTGACACTACCTCTAACTTTGCTCAAGGCGGGAGAAGTCATTGGATGAATTGCCATCCTTAACACATTGACTGCCCCGTGGTGGTCACCTATTGGCAGTCAAAGAGTTAAAAAAAGTTATTATCTACATAACACGGCTTCTTAATTGTGAGGTTTTGTCCTAAGTATATGAGTAACGTGGTTGTAATGTCTGTCCGTGTGTACAGGCGATGCCGCGCGACGAGCAGACCGGCAAGAGCTGGACCCGCGTCGGGTTCATCACATACAGCTCAACTGTACACTTCTACAATATCAAGGTAAGCACACTGTCTTATACTAATGATGTACATATATCTTATATTGTCAAAATGATTTTCCCTATTTTCCTTCTTTCCTCTTGAAACGTTTTCTAAATTTTCTTTGCTATAAACCCCACGGAGCCCGAGACCTTTACAACAAATGCAATACTGTGGAAATTGGTTCGTGCGTTCTGGAGTTGTAGCGTCAGGAAGGAAAACCCGACTTATTTTTATATTAAAGACTTTATATGCTGTCTATTTATTCCAGGGTAGTCTAGCGCAGCCGCAGATGCTGTCAGTGGGCGACGTGGGCGACATGTTCGTGCCTCTACTGGAGGGGTTCCTGCAGCGGCCCGAGGACTGCGCCCCCGTCCTGCAGGCGCTGCTGCAGCAGCTGCCCAACATGTTCCAGGACAATAAGGAGACTGAGACCATACTGCTGCCGGCTGTACAGGTAATTGAGTTATGGTAATAGGTACATTATGTATTGTTACTCTCAGATTAGGTCTTGAGTGACTTGGAGTCTGTCCAAAATGTATTCTTTCTTCCATTCAAAGATAGAATTATAATTGATCTATCTATTATTGTCACATAGTATCTACATTGCATTGTTTATTTTATCAAGAAAGACAACTTATGTTGTTTTAGCTGACATGGTGTCGGCTACTTTTAGTTTACCATATTTGAGAACCATAAAAAATGTAACATGCTTTGATTTGAAGTTACCATTAACCCTTATAATGTGTAACTTTATGTGACTTTAAAAAAAACTATTATTCTTTAGTTTAAAGTTATCACTAACCTCTACTTGTGTGACTCCTTTCCAGGCGGGTCTAGAAGCCCTGAAAGCAGCAGATACTTCAGGCCAACTGCTGGTATTCCATACATCCCTGCCTACGTACAACGCGCCCGGGAAGCTCGCCAACAGGGAGGACCGCAAGCTGCTCGGCACTGACAAGGAGAAGCAGATACTCAGTCAGTACTCATTTATACTCATTTTCTACTCACTCATACTTGTTTGGTACTCATTCATATTCATTCTGTATTCACTCATACTTATTTTGTACTCATTCATATTCATTCTGTATTCACTCATACTCATTCATTTTCATTCTGTATGTACTCATACTGACAGAATGAGTCTGAGTGATCAGACTGATCAGACACAGTGATCAGACTCATTCTGTGTTCAGTTATACTCATTTTGTACTCACTCATACTTATTTTGTACTTACTTAAGCTCATTCTGTGGTCACTCATACTAATTTTGTACTCACTATTACTCATTTAGAACGATTTTTTCATATTCATTCTGTATTCACTCATACTCACTCACTCATTCTGTGCTCACTTATACTCATTTTGTACTCGCTCATACTCATTCAGTACTTCATCATCATCAGCCGAGAGACGTCCACTGCTGAACAAAGGCCTCCCCCTTGGTCCTCCACGTAGAACGACAAGCCGCCACCTGCATCCACTGGCTCCCCGCCACTCTGACGATGTCGTCGGTCCACCTAGTGGGAGGTCTGCCCACGCTGCGTCTTCCGGTCCGCGGTCGCCACTCAGTCACCTTCCTGGCCCAGCGGCCATCAGTCCTCCGAGCGACGTGGCCTGCCCATTGCCACTTCAGCCTGCATATTTTGAGAGCTATGTCTGTAACTCTTGTTCTTTGGCGAATTTCCATATTTCGGATTTTGTCGCGCAAAGATACTCCGAGCATAGCTCTCTCCATCGCGCGCTGGGCGACTCTGAGCCTTTCTAAAAGGCCAGCAGTTAGGGACCATGTCTCGGTACCGTACGTCATCACTGGCAACACACACTGGTTGTACATCCTGGTCTTCAGACACTGCGGGATTTTTGACGAGAAGACTTCATGCAACTTCCCAAATGCTGCCCATCCGAGTTGGATTCTTCGAGCGACCTCTTTCTCGAAGTTGGACCTACCTAGCTGGATGATCTGACCCAGGTATGTGTAGTGGTCTACAACTTCGAGTATATCGTTCCCAACGACAACCGGTATAGGTGCAACATGGACATTTGACATGATTTTCGTCTTGTCCATGTTCATTTTAAGGCCCACCTGTTGGGAAACGGTATTGAGGTCGCTGAGCATGGTGTTCAGCTCTTCCAGCGACTCTGCCATTACGACTATGTCATCGGCGAAACGGAGATGAGTGATGTATTCGCCATTAATGTTGATGCCGCGTCCGCTCCAGTCCAAGAGCTTAAAAACGTCCTCCAGTGCGTTCGTGAACAGTTTCGGAGATATAACGTCTCCCTGTCTCACGCCCTTCCGCAACTGGATTGGCCTCGTAGTCTCTTCCTGGAGTCGGATGCGCATGGTGGCGTTGTTATACAAACACTTCAAAACCTCGATGTATCTATAGTCGATGTGGCACCGCTGGAGAGACTGCAGCACCGCCCAGGTTTCGATTGAATCGAAGGCTTTCTCATAGTCCACAAACGCCAAGCATAGTGGCAAGTTATACTCCTCGGTCTTCTGTATAATCTGCCGCAGCGTATGAATGTGGTCTATGGTACTGAAACCTTTTCGGAATCCGGCTTGTTCGGGAGGCTGGAAGTCATCAAGCCTGCGTTCGAGACGGTTCGTGATGACCCTCGAAAACAGCTTATACACATGGCTCAGAAGTGAGATAGGTCTGTAGTTCTTTAGCAGACAGTTGTCGCCTTTTTTAAAGAACAGAACCACCACACTCCGTTGCCATGCTACCGGCGTGGTTCCCTCGAGTATGACGGAATTGAATAGCTTCTGGAGGACTAAAAGTATCGGTTTTCCACCCGCTCGCAGAAGTTCCGACGTGATTCCGTCATCGCCCGGCGCCTTGTTGTTTTTAAGCTGTTTGAGAGCCATCCTAATCTCGTACAGGCTGATGTCTGGGATATCCTCAGTGTAGTGCCGCGTCAGTTTAGCTCTTGGGTCCCGAGCTGTACCGACGATGGGTTGCCGTGTTGAGGTGTATAACTGTCCGTAAAACCTCTCGAGCTCTCCGAGGATCTCGGACTTCGACGAGATGACGCTGCCATCCTCGGTCTTCAGCCTCGTCATTTGGCTTTGCCCAACAGACGAATTCTTTGCGAAGACTTTTGAGCCCTTGTTTCGCTCAATTAAGTCTCTGACTCTTGCGGCGTTATAGGCCCGCAGGTCACGTCGCATGTATTTCGAGATTCGTCTATTGAGCTTGCCGTATTCAGACATATCGTCTGAAGACTGCAGCCTCATCTCGCTACGATCCTTAAGAAGTTTTAAGGTTCCGTCGGAGAGCTTTTGGGGCCTGTTTCGGCGGGGGTCTTGAAGAAGTCTGACCCCACTGCTCGGACAGTTTCCACCAACCCATTATTTATCTCGTCCACGTTTCCACAATCAGCTAGACACTGGAAGCGATTTTGCAGTTGGAGTTGGAACTGCTCGGGGTTTTGGATCTGGGCACGTCCAGGGCGGAGCGTGGACTTCACCAGGCGTGACCGCTCTAGTTTTACATTGATGTTCAGTGTGCCCCTGACAATACGGTGATCGCTACCGGTTTTCACCTTCGCTATCACAGAGACATCACTGAATATACGTCTTTCGGTCGCCATGATGAAGTCGATCTCATTTTTGGTAGAACCATCAGGGCTTATCCATGTCCACTTCTTGGCCGGTCGCTTCTGGAAGAAGGAGTTCATCAAATAGAGGCTCTCCCTCTCCATAAAGTCGACCAGCCGCTGGCCCCGATGGTTTCGCTGCCCATATCCAAATGGCCCTATTCTCAACTCATCGCTATTCCGTGTGCCCACCTTTGCATTGAAATCCCCCATCACAACGGTGAAGTGTGTTTCGGAGGAGTGTATGGCTTTTGAAATTTCCTCATACAGAGCCTCTACTTCGTCGTCACAATGTGTCGAGGTCGGCGCATATACCTGTATGACCTTCAGCGAATACCGGTTAGATATTCTGAGTATAAGGTACGCTACCCTGTTCGACACACTGTCGACCTCACACACGTTGTTGACGAGAGACTTGCGGACGAGAAATCCAACACCACCCTGGGATTTACGGTCTCCTTCCCGGAAGAAGAGCAAGTTGCCGGAATCTAGGATTATCGTATCCTGACCCTCTCTTCGGATTTCAGATAGTCCCAAGATGTCCCACCGCATTTTGCTCAATTCTTCCTCCAGCTCGACAATCTTCTCATCAGTCCGCAGTGTGCGGATGTTGTGCGTTGCCAGGGCCAAAGTTCGTCGGGGGTGGTAGCGCTTTCTCTGCCGGGGATTCTTAGCACCCCTGCTCCGCCGTTACCTGATCCGCTACCTAGATCAGGAATAGCGGAGCTGCCGGGGACTGGGGGCCGTGTAATTTTGTTGTCGCTCATAGTGAAAGGGGGGGGTTGCCATAATCCCCACGCTTGGCAGGCGGCTTGGGGATCGCAGTTAGGTCACCGATAAATTTTGAGAATGCTGCTGCCCATTCCTCGGTGGCTGGTCGCAGTTTTAGGACGTACCCGGGTCCATTCAGTACTTACCTAAGCTCATTCTGTGGTCGCTCATACTCATTTTGTACTTTATAATACTCATTTTGAACGATTTTTTTATATTAATGAGTGGATATTTCCCTTGTAGATCCTCAGACGACAGCGTACAACGAGCTGGGCCAGTCATGCTGTGCAGCGGGAGTGAGTGTAGAGTTGTTCCTGTGCAACAACTCGTACGTGGACGCGGCCACGCTGGGACAACTGCCGCGTCTCACCGGGGGACAACTGCACAAGTACACGTACTTCACTGTGAGTATTCATCCCACTATATACTTAGAGTTGTTGGGAACAACTCGTACTCGACACAGCCACCTTGGGATATTTATACTGAGTTTTTTACTCATTTTTTACTCTTCAATACTCATTTTGTACTCACTCATACTCATTTTGTACTTTACATTATCGTGTCGTTATTGTGTATGAGAAATGACGCTGATAAAGTAAAAGACAAAATTATGAGAGATTGTGAAATAAAAGAAATATTATTGTTTTAAAAAAGAATCTGCTTCAAAAAGAAATGTGTGACAAAGTAAATAATGTTGCTGTGGTACCCAGGCGGAGATGGACGGTCCCCGGCTGGTATGGGACGTGCAGCGCGTGGTATCACGGCCCACGGCGCACGACGCCGTCATGCGCGTGCGCACCTCCACCGGCGTGCGCCCCACCGACTTCTACGGACACTTCTTCATGTCCAACACCACCGATGTCGAACTCGCTGCCATCGGTAAGGCCTTAGTACAATCTGATTAGATATAAAGCATGCGTCCACTATTTAACAGCTAACTGATGATTATATTCCTTCAAAAACTATTCTAACTATAAATGAGTAAGGTTTTGAATCGAGTGGAAATGATTAAAATATTACATATTTGGTCAAATAGCAAATGTGATATATTTTGTCAATATATATAACGTCAACTGCGGCTCCTATGGTGATAGGAGTCGCAGTTGACGTTCAAAATATTTCATAATATCACTGTCTGAAGTATTTCACATTTTTTTGGTTGGAAATTGGTGATGAATATCTGCCAATTGCTTACAGGCTATAAAATAGATCACAACTAGAGAGTAGTTACTCTCTCGCGATTTCACCCCAGTTTGCTTGTATTGATCATAGCGTGTTTTCCTCAATAAATTGACTTTTCATCACAAAAATAATTATTCAATTCGAACCAGTTAATCCGGAGATTAAAGCGTTAATCGAACAAACTCTTCAGCTTTATAAAATTACGTATAGATTATAGATAGAAATACGGCATGACTATTGCAATCGGCCTCATCTAGTTATTTAAGAGATTGACGTGTAAAAGTGTTATTTTATAACCTACTAGCAAACCCAGCGAACTCTGTTTCGCCACCAATGATTTTCCCTGTTTCCTTGCTATAAACCTCACGGAGCCAGAGACCTTTCCAACGAATGCAAAACCGTGGAAATCGGTTCGAGCGTTCTGGAGTTATAGCGTCAGGAAGGAAAACTTGACTTAATTTTATATAATAGATTTGCAAAATAAATATCATTTATCATTTAATTAATTTGAATTATGTTTGTACCAGACTCGGACAAGGGCATAGGTATAGAAATAAAGCACGATGACAAGTTGACGGCGGAGGACGGAGTCTACATCCAGGCGGCGCTGCTGTACACGGCGCGGAGCGGGCAGAGGAGGCTGCGGGTCCTGAACCTGGCCCTCAACGTGGCGCACCAGCTCGCAGACGTCTACCGCAGCATGGAGCTCGACACCGCCATCAACTTCCTCACCAAGCAGGGTATGGTACTTGTGTGATGATAGTCAATGAGATACAGTAGGATATAATTTTTTATGGTCGCCGTCACCCTAGGATACCCGATGCGTTATAAGTGCGTTACTGGCATTTTGGGGGTTAGAAATTTAAGGGGGGTAATTAGGCCTCCAGTAACCTCACTTACACAGCGAAACATTACGCAAGTGTTGTTTCACGTGTGTGGTCGTGGTATTACTCCGGTTGAGCCGGTCCATTTGTACTAAAGCATGGCTCTCCCACACTTAAAATGTAGAATGAAATATCATTGTCATTATTAGCTATAATATTTGTTACTTCCGAACATAGAATTTCCTCTTTAGATCTTCAAAGAGGTTCTTATATTACTCCTACACGAACGGCGCGTAGGTTATTTGAAAATCACAGTGATGTTACCAAAAGTTTAGAGAATAATTATTGTGGCCGTTTAATATTGTGGCAAATTACTGTTTCGGGGACGCTTCGGTTCTATATAATACTTATTACCTAAATATCATATTAGATTCCAATTTAAAGTCAGGAGAGTATAATTTGTGTGTTAGTTAAAGCTTTATTTTAGATTTTATAGCGAGCATTTAGTTTCATAATGTTTTGTATAAAAGATTCGATATAAAACACAACACGCTTATTTAAGGCACGCGTCCACAGGCGGCCCGCATCGTATGCATTGTACACATCGCATGCAACGGACTTTAGTTTGTCTTGTATTGAAATTCATACAACGGCGTCCATTAATCCGCATTGGACAGTCTGCATCATTAGCAATGTTTACATGCGATGCGTACTGATGACGTCATATGGAATGCGTACGATGCATACGATGTGGGCTAGTATAGTGCCTATAAAGGTAAGCTTATTAGACCCCCCCCTTTTTATGGCATTCACATCTCTAGTGTGTGAGACGTATTTGGCCAACTACGACGTTTTGTTCAAAGTAACACATTTGGAAAATGTTCGGTGCAATTCGAGGGGAAACAGGAGTTTGATCTAGGAAACCTAGAACAAATAACATTAAATGACGACCCAAACATCACAAGACAGTTACCTTTCCCCCTTGCAGCGGTATGGGCGCTCCGCGAGCACCCCCCGCGGCAGGTCCGCGAGTCTCTATCAGTGCGGTGCGCGCGGTCGCTGGCGGCGTACCGGCGGCACTGCGCGTCGCCGTCCTCCGCGGGACAGCTCGTGCTGCCCGAGCCCATGAAGCTGCTGCCGCTCTACTGCAACTGCGTGCTGCGCGGGGACGCAGTGGCCGGCGGTCCGGACCTCACCTGCGACGACCGCGCCGCCGCCATGCACCGCGCACTGTGCGCCGACGTGGCCGCGTCCGTCGTGTACACGTACCCGCGCCTGCTGCCGCTGCACCGCCTGCAGGACCTGCAGGACATGCACGAACAACGGGACCAGCCCGCGCCCGTACTGCAGCCGCTCCGGGCTTCCGTTGATAAAATGAATGACCACGGCGTTTACTTACTCGGTGAGTTTATCTTTGTTCTATAACTACAGTGATCATATTTTTCCTGCACACGCATTTGTAATTGCAAATTTAAAAACGACATATTTTCTATACAATAATTATATATTTAATCTATATAATAGAAATATCTATACAATAATACGGCAATTGATCCTAGTATATTCCTCTTGAAATCAGTTTTTATGTACTTAAATAAATTTAACTATATCATCATAAATAAAAAGAAGATTCTACTTCTGAGGATTATGAAAATCAAAAATTAGATACTTTTTACACAATTTTTTCAACATACAGCAATTAGTCTTACAATATTTAAAATTTATTCCAATGAAACTTCACCCATAGACACTACCGATAATCACTGTAAAACTTACAATGCTTAAAACACCCAAACCCCAGAGAACGGCGTGCACATGCTCCTGTGGGTGGGGTCCCAGGCCAACCCCGAGTTCGTGCGCGACGTGTTCGGGGTCCCCTCCCCCCAGCAGGTGGACACGCAGGTCTGCGAGCTGCCCGTGCTGGACACGCGCGCCAACAAGATGGTCAGGGAACTCATCGAGGACACGCGCATCAAGCGACGCACTGCTATGAGGGTGAGTCCAACTTCTACAGGCTTGGCTTATTACTCAATTATTTTGTTTTTTTCTCTAGTAACTGCTTTTCTTCTAAGGTAAAAAGCGTGGTAATATACAATGTGATAGGGGTAGGACTTCTAACTAGTTAAGATTGAGTACTACATCTAATTTTTTCGACAAAAAAAATAATATAGAGGGTTGAAACCCCAATTGAAAATAGCGATTTTTTCGGTAATAATATTCAGAAATGTTTTTTTTTTCTCACCAAAATATTATCAAACATACGAAAAGAGCAATGAATTAGTTAGCCAAGGTTATTAGCTACCGTTTGTCGTTTTTTTTAATTTTTAGAGTAAAAGGGGATTCGACCCCTTCGACCCCCGACTTTTGTCGATAAAATTAGATGTAGTACTCAGCCTTAACGGGTTAGAAGTCTCACCCCTATCACATTGTATAATAACTATTGTCGATATACGATCAATACTTATTATATGAAATTAAATAAGGTTCATTTGACTTACGACATTTTATGAGTGCTCGAATACTTTCGAGTGCAACTAAAGGCTCTTGTTGGGCTCGAAACTGTACAAGCATGTCTTATGAACTTTATTTAAATGTAATATTTGTGTACAAAATAGTCATTTGTAAATATCATTGGACACAAAAACACGAAGCAGAAACTACTCTTTACATTAAATGGAATATTTGTTTAATTGAAATGAGAATATGTAATTATTCCTTGCCTACAAGACTACTACACAGACTGGACCTTACAAATAATTCAATTAATTTTCCTGCTAAATACTCTGCATGTATTGATAGAGATTTTATTTTTCTTTCAAAAGTAATAATTTTAGTGGAATGGAATGCATTGTATTATTTTTTATTTGCATTTTTTTCTTTTGCTCTGGTCGCCATGCCTGACTGACTGATAGTGCTGGCAGTTTTTTTGAGGAAAACAAAAGTATTAAAAAGCATTTCTATGGCAAGCCGCATTTTCTGTTTTGTAAAATCAACAATAACACGTTATAAAGAATACACAAACGAACGTTGTGATTTTGAAGTCAATTTTACTAATAAAGATAACTCGGACAAAATTAAATAAGAACTTTCGTGACAACCAAGGCGTTTATAATTCAGCTATTGGTGCTTGAGAGTGTAAAATCTAAAACCTGATGTAAATAATGTTGATTTTACAATCAGAAAAATAAGTAGTCGAGGCTCTCAAAGCTTGTAGACCTGGCATGTGTGCATGGCATCTACCTTCTTCTCTTGGCACCCAGCTGACGATAGTGCACCAGTTGTCTGCGCCGCCACTGGCGCGAAGTCTGCTGGTGGAGGACCGAGGCCTGGACGGCTCCGACGGCTACATGGAGTACCTCATGTCCGTGCACAAAGCTGTGCAGAAAATGCTGTACGTTTCAAAGGGTTCTGGAAATTTCTGGGCGTTTTTGGCAGTCTGGGGCCGTTTTTGGCAGTTTTTGGGTCATTTTCGGGCGATTGAAGGCTTTGGGGGCGTGGTATTGAAAGTTGGTCCATTAACCATCGAGGATACTTCTAACCATAGTTTTCTTAATTTGGATATACATTGTGTTGTCCTTGTCGTAAAGTTTGCAACACAGATATTGAGACGACTGTGTTGCCAACCTATTAAAAACGGAGGAGATATTATATTCAAATGATTGTTTATTTAAGAATGCCATCATAATAAAGCTTTATCAGAACTTTCAATTCCACTGCCGTAAAAGGATTGGTTGATTGTTATTCAATCTCTTGCTCTAGGAAAATGCATGCCTTAAGAAATCTTACTGAAATCTGCAATCGATTGGAGATTTTCTGGAGATACGCTGGTTTTTTTTTCTGCCCTTGTGTGAATGCTTCTTTCATATTTGCCTGAATGATCTGTTTTATTGGTTTCTAGTTTTATGTATTTTATTTAATGTTTAATAACTTTGCAAATATCTTCATTACTCAACTTACTGTACACTATTTCATGTATTATGTTTGTGTATGTTTATGGTGATACGATTAGTATTATATTATTACATATTACATGGAAAACTTACATTTAACATCACAGTATATGTTTACCACATAATAAAGCCATTGTTTTATTACACAAAATATTATAAAAGCCACATTACATGATGCTAATACTTAGAATAATAATTCAAAACCAAATTGTGTTACATTTAAGTACACAACTCGGTAGGATTACTGACATTTACTGATCAAGGACATCATTTCGCGAAAACATCAAGGATCGGTTCATATCTGACGTAAAATACGTCGAACGTATCATCGGTCGTACTGACGTATCATCGGTTGAGTGTGAACGGTCAATTTTTCTCCACGGCCTCACCGAAAACCGACGTGAAACAACGCTTGCGTTGTGTTTCGTTGTGTGAGTGAGGTTACCGCAGGCCCAATTCCCCCTTCCCAATCTTCCCAATCCCTTATTCCCCAACAACCCTTAAATTCCTAACCCTCAAAAGGCCGGCAAAGCCTTTGGTGTTTCAAGTGTCCATGGACGGCGGAGATTGTTAACCATCAGGTGATATGTCTGCTCATTTACTGGCGTATTCCAAAAAATAAAAATAAAAAAATATTGTTTTTCTATACATTTGTCTGTTTTGGCGTTACGCGACGCATGTTCCGTCAGATATGAACCGACTGTAATTCAGCATCCTTTTACTTCACCTAGACTAATCTAAAACCATATTTGAAAACATGTGGACTTTTTCCAGCTAACAACAATGCGACAACACGACAAGTTGGAGGCGGTGTTACGTCACTTCCTAGTCGAGGATCGCGGCGTGGACGGAAGCTCCTCGTACGTGGACTACCTGTGCCACATCCACAAGGAGATCAGAGCGTTACTATAGCATTTGTATGGACACTACTAGACCGTGGGCACACTTCTACATGGACTCTCATTTTGTACCGAACTTCAACTAGTGTTTCTGCTATGTTTAGTGCTCTTTTGGCGGCGCTGGTGTAGCTTAAAGTCTTCTACGACATACATGTTGACTTTTAGCTACATCAGGTGCCTTAGTGGCGTTAAAAATATAATTCAAAAAGTGTATTATAAATAAAATTGTTGCTAATACTAAACTTGTTTGTTGATTGTAATAGATCTTTGACGGCCTTGTTGGTCAAAGTAATATTGGGGTTTTTGGATTTGGAAATTGTCAGTGAATAGTATGAGATTATAACATAACTTAACTGGCGTAAAGTGTACCAAGTGCGCTACTGCTTATCCTTTAAAGGCGTTATGTTAAAAAAGTACTTAGTAATAAAAAAATCAAGTGAAGTAGCCTATTTCTATCTCTTTCGCACGTGTAGTTTTAAATTGGAGTAAGAGAGAAAGAATATAATTATTATAAATCTCACTGGCTGGTTTTAGAGTCTCTTGAAAATGTATGAAATGTATTTAATATTAGAGATTGGCATGATTTATTTATCAAGAGACTTGTAAAACTTATCTTCAGTAATAAATTAGCAATGTTAAAAATTATTAATTGATTTATTTAATACAGTCGTTTTGGGTTATAAAATTGGACCTAAAGGTAGGCGTCTACAGGCACGCATCGGACGCATCATACGCAACGGATTTTAGTTTGTCTTGTATAGAAACTCATACAACTGCGTCCACTGATCCGCATCGTACGGACGGACGCAGTCAATCCGTTTGAAGCGATACGTCCGATGCGTGCGATGCGTACGATGCGGACCTGTAGACGCTTACCATAAGGACGACATTATATAAATATTTTGGCTACTCCCATAGAACCAAGATCACGCACACCATAAGAAGGGTGTCGCAGGTTTGATTCCCGACCTGTGTCATTGTTATTTTAAAACTTACTTATGTGTATGTGAACTGAGGGATCAAGCTCGGTATTCGCGAAATTAAGGTCCTAGGTCCTTAGTAGTAGTCTAAAAACAATTGTAGAAAGAATCTAGGACTTTGTATATAAATATATTAAAAACTACGACCCATAATATGTGGTATCTCAGTTCTCACTCGCGATCAGATCGATCTTAGAAAGTATCCTTCAAAAAAGGATCGTATTATGTCGTTTTTATGGTTTAATTTTGCCCAAAACGACTGTATCGTTAAATTATAGCAATATCTATGTATGTAAATAAATTCTCGTATGTATGTTTGTATGTGAAGTAAGTAAACATGTTTAAGTACCCACATTCCTCCCTTGTAGTTATCAAATAAATATTTTCGTTTTAAATTTCATGTTTTTCAAAAAATCTACTAAAATATGAGATTTTCTACCAAAATCAGGGTTGCCAGTTAAAAAAATAAATGTTAAATGTGGGTTTTTGGGTGATGGTCCAATTTAGGCTTCCAGAATATCTGTATTTACTCTTACGATGAGTCGGCGTGGTAATAACGGTCTTAAATCTAAGGCAATAAGGTTGCTTTTACAAAAATTGTTATTAATGTCGCCATATGAAGTAGTTCTAGGCTCCTTGTGGCTAGAGGACCATTAACAGCTCTGAAAAATTTTCTCCTGCAATAAAGGTCTTTATGCTATTGGCTATACGGTGCAAATTCGTGTAAAAGCACCGTTTTCGAGTTGTCATGTTTGTCCTATTTGACTATTGACGTCCAATAATAGCATTTATTAATAGTAAATATTATTATCCTGACATACTTAAATAGGGTAGGCAGAAGTGTACTTGTATGCTTAGAAAATTAGGTGTTACTTGTAATAAGAATAAATAAATCTATAGTGTTATGAAATTATACCTGAATTTTGATTGTGTATTTGTAAAATGTACACGTTTGCCTACTCTTGTACATGTAATATAAAGGTACATTGAAAGGGTTTTCGTTTTGTTCTCAATAGATGGCGTTGGTGATGTTTAAAGTAGTGTAGGTGTTTTAAGTTAAGCGACCAATGGATTACTTAGCTATTACTGGATAGTGGTTCTTAAGGCCAGAGGGCTTAGTACGAGTTTGTTTTACGTTTAATGAAATTAAAAATAAGAGAGCGCGTTTATTCCGTCTGATTGGTTGGTTCATTCGAGCCGGCCAATCAGAGTGCAGAACGCACTCTCGTTTCATTTTAGTAACTGTACTGAACTAAGGGTCCAGCAGTTAACTCATCATTGATCTATTATAGTCTTTCCGTCTTCTACTCTTTCTTTTTCTCACACTCCTCGTTTCCACATCTTCAGAAAGCTTAGTAAGAGTTCGTTATACATTTAACGTGAACGTTAATGACGTTCAGCGCTCTGATTGGCCAGCTCCGATTAACCAACCAATCAGAGGGCTAAACGCGTTAACGTCTAACGTTATGTTTGGATCCTTTCGTGGTTTGTATCTAATGTAAACCCTGGCTTACAGGAGTTACAGTGATTTAAAAATGACCAATGGCACATAGTCTGTACGTATCAAAGGACTTTATATCACACCAGCTCCCTCTATAAGTGAATTTAAAAACGAAAACCTCTTACTATGGTTATTAAAAAGGGTTGTTACTGTACTCTGAAAAGTCCTAGAGGTCAGTGACCTCTTGGAAAGGAATGTACGTTAAAACTTAATAAGACTTAACTTTGTACAGTCAATACAATGTTATTTCGTTAACTTTTCATGTACAGGGCGATTTGTTACAAGAAGAAACTAAATATTTGATTCATTCTGTTTTATTTCAACAGTATTGTTCCATACATTTTCATCTTTGAAGCTATTTGAAGTAAGAAAATCACCCTGTATACAAAGAAAAAATAAGACTAACTCATTCATGAAAGGAGTGTAAAGTCAAAAGATCACACACTTCCAAATACTAACTAAATCACATCTCTATTATAACGGCCATAAGGTCGATATTACATAAACGCGTTCTTAAGCAGTAACTTTGTCCTACTCACACAACTGTATTCTTAATGTGTGAGAAAGAGACAAAACTACTTAGCCTAACACGTGCTAATTGTTTGACCTTAAGTCATTCTCAGATTATGAAAGTCAATTTAGATATCGTTTTCTACTTAAAATAGGGAGTTAATTATATTGTCTCGGACTTAAATAAGTTTAGAATCGAACCTGAGACGATCGAGTAATCTTCCAGTGTAGACTAATTTTGAGTTCATTGATAATTATGTTCTACATTGGCCTACACTTAAAATTCAAAAAAATCCAAAAAGCAAATTTTCAAAATTACCATGTAAAAAATTAAAAATATATTTTCCAATAGTATGCTAGCAATACTAGAATGTAGCTCAAGTGTTGCTACACGAAAAAAAATAAAATTAGTAGAAATGTAATTTGGTATAAAATAAGTGTTTTTGTTTAATTGGACAAGTTTGTTTCCTACGATATTAAAGCTAGAAATATGTTTATTTGATTGTATTTTATAATGTAAATAAAATATGGCATTATTTAACCTTTATTTGTTCTTATTTTATGTTCTTTAATTTTCTACATATACTCATAATCCACTCCATTGGTCATGTCATTAAAACTATCTTTTAAAATAGAGTTATATTTACCTTTAAAAGGATGATGCCAGAGTTTCTATGAAATCTGGTCCCACCTTCCAATAGCTATGTGTGTTACATCATTGGATAGGTAATTTTGAGCTGAATAAAAGTTACTATACTATCACAAATGATGAAAAGTGTACAATGTATAGCGACATTATCTGCCGTAATGTGCACCTCTGCCTACCCCTTCAGGGATAAAAGGCATGACGTTGTGTGTAAAAGTTACTATAGCGCCAAGTTCCAAATCTTAGTTCGTTCAGAGTTATTCTTTAATAAACATGGTAGTTTTATTTATAACACACATAGCTATTGGAAGGTGGGACCAGGATTTGCATCCTCCTTTATTTTGAGTTCGTCTAAATGTAAAAAAATGGACGCAATAAAAGACCCGGCCATTAAAAGCCAAATTATTAATTTATTAGTCAACTTACGGCAAGTCTTAGTAAACCTATCTACATGGCATTTGGCTACCTACTAGAGATTGAATTTTGATACAAACTGCAGTGTAGATTGCATGGTTGGCGCAGTAGCTAGATGATTACCTGCTATGCAACGTGTCGGGGGTTCTCTATGTTAACACAAATTGTTATTTCAGGTCGGAAAGTGATGTGTATGTGAAGATTGTAATTTGTAAACGACACATTAGAAAATTCTAGTGTGTCACATATGTGGCCATATTACAATAAAACAATTTACCTTAAAACGGGGTGAATAGAATTCGAGGGGTGAACAGATACAGGAATGGGGTGAATAGAATTTAAGGGGTGAATAGATACAGGAATGGACTGAATAGATCCAGGAATGGTGTGAATAGATCAGGAATGGGGTGAAGATATACAGGAATGGGGTGAATAGATACAGGAATGGGTGAATAGATGTTAGAACATATTTCCATCATTTAATCACCATTCCTGCATTTACATATATCCCCCTCGAATTCTATTAGATGTTAGAACATTTTCCCACCCCTCTTCTGTACCTGTCCCCTTCCCCCTCCAATTCTATTCAGCCCGTTTTACCGTATCAAATTCTATCTCTAGTAACGTAATCTACGGATAGATAGGTTAATTAAAATTAACCGTTAGTAATAACTAGTTAAATCTTCCGTAAGTATAACTTTACTATAGTTAGCTAGGTAACCGCGGTGTGAGCGGCGAGATATTGTTAAATAGTGTTAAACTGTATTGAGTATGTAAGTTTCTAATAGTTAATAAATCCTTTTATATTTACATACTTTTATTTTTATACATAAAACTCACCAAAATAAGTATTACTTAATTAAACTTGTTAGTAAATGGACAGCCATTTTACTCACTACCGCCATCTGCTGAACGCAAAATCATTAACGAAAACTTTCATTTTGTTTTAAATAAAACGCGTTAATATTAAAAAAGTTTGTTTATATAAAGTTACATAAATATTGGTCATTTAGTTAAAATAATTAAATAAATAAATTCGGTTACTATTCTATTGCTATCTACAAACCATTGATTTTGTTTGACGTCTTGCGACACGGATGAAACGGTTGTCATAATTTCTGAAAAATTTAAATAATGTCTTCATCACCACCCGGAGTAAAGTTTTTTTCTTATGAAATGGGGGGCAAACGAGCAGACGTGTCACGTGATGGTAAGCGATAAGCACCCAAACGAACGTCCATAACGACATCATCCAATCCCAAATAAATCTGCCTCTCCTTCGCATAGCATGTTATTTCTTACTCTAACAAACTCAAGACTCAAATTATGAATGCTTTAAGTAATGCAACGAACCTACAACTGCTCTACTATTGTGGGTGTTCAAAGGATGGGCCGATTGCTTACCACAAGTAAATCTATCATTTAATCTATTATATAAAAACTAGCTTCTGCCCGCGACTTCGTCCGCGGAAAATTAAAAAAATTAGGGTAGTACTACCCCTAACATTTAGGGGGATGAAAAATAGATGTTGGCCGATTCTCATAGATACCGGATAAGCACAAAAAATTCAACAAAATCAGTCAAGCCGTTTCGGAGGAGTATGGCAACGAAAACTGTGACACGAGAATTTTATATATTAGATTAGTTGGGTTTTTCTTCCTGACGCTATAACTCCAGAACGCACGAACCGATTTCCACGGTTTTGCATTCATTGGAAAGGTGTCGGGGTTTGCTAGTTATCTCATAAAGATGTAAGAAAATCTGTATGTATGATAATTTGTTCACCTTTTTAGGATAAATGAGTTCAATATGGTCTGCGTTGCAGTAGCCCGGTATATCGGTGTAGGTCCTGTGGCGGCAGTAGGCCAACACCACGGCGCCCAGCTGCACCAGCAGCACGCACGCCTGGCCGAACCTCATCCTGAAACATCTTCACAAAAACACGGACAATCAGCTTCAACAACTTATTCTGAGTATTTATTAGGTTGCTTATGAGCAGACGTGCTCCATCGTAGGCCGCATCATCACATACCACCAGTTAAGATAACGGCCAAACGTCGACCTATCAAATGTAAAAAAAATAATTGAAAAAACGTTGATGATTATGACACACTATGATTTTCTCCTGTATCGTGGTTTTTATAACAAACACGTGGTTTTCACACACACATGACACCCAGACACGAAACAACAATTTGTGGATCACACAAAAAGTTGCTGCGTGCGGGAATCTTGCCCGAATTGCCTCGGTTGCCCAGACCACGTCAACCGTGCAGTCAAAGTGTAGATTTCGTTACAAGATGAAGAATTTCTCAAAAGCTATGCAAACGATTTGAGGCAACCGATAATAATCATCATTAGATGTCCAAACATTACAATAGTAATGCTTGCCAGCTGTTTTCTTTGCAATGGGCAAACCAACAATTTTTGATTGACACATTAGAAAATTGGTTGAGACCTTCAATGTTTGGAGGTTTGGTAGTTAAAAATAAATTCAAATCTTACCTCAATGGGATAGCTCAGTCCTCAACATGTGCAGATAATAGATAGGTAGATACGGACGACTCGTACATACAACAAGAAGCGAATACACAGCGTTACGTTGCACCAATATCTTTAGTTGTACGTTTTCAAACTTCATTAACTCACTTCTTCTTGCCTCCTTTTGGCATTGTATTAGGCTGTAAACAGACATATGTCTTGTCAATATACTTACATATAAATATATAAGCAGTTGTTTCATTTTGTGAGTGAGGTTACCAGAGGTCTAATTACCGCTCTTCCCAATCCCCAATTTCCTAACAACCCTTATTTATGGAATAGGTGACAAACGAGCAAACGAGTCACCTGATGGTAAGCGATCAGCGCCGCCCATGGACACCCGCAACACAAAGGAGTCACAGGTGCGTTGCCGGCCTTTTAAAAAGGAGTAGGTATGCTTATTCCCCTTACATTTCTTACTCCCAAAACCCGGGCAACGCTCTTGTTTTGTTTTTAGTTTAGTTTATTACAAACCAACTCTTCAGCTTATATTAAGTATAGTATAAATAAATAGTAGCTGCTCTTACCCTACGACAACAAACTTTGTCACTCGTCAGGTTGCTCTGTTTCCTGCAGGCCAACACGTTGCCAATGAGCAAGGCAGCAAACAGGAGCAGTTTGATAAAATTCCTGAACAACATTACTGAAAATAATGAAAAAACAACAATGAATTCATTAACAGTCTCTTAGAGGACTTTTTTTGAGGGGAAAATCATCCAATGACTTCTCCCGCCTTGGGTGAAGCGGGAAGGAGTTTCAGACTAATACTGACAAAAAACTACTCCGTTCCTTCTCCTATTTTGAGTCGGAGCCCCGGTAAACAATTACGTTGTCCGCAGCTCCGGATTAGGGGGCTTAGTATCAGTTTGTTTTACATTTTACGACATCGCAACGAAACCACGTTCGGCGGTTTGATTGGTTAGTTCAATGGAGTCGCCTAATCAGGGCGCCGAACGCGTTCTCGTTAAATGTAAAACAAACTCGTTATTTTTAAAGAAAAAATGCAGTTTATTATTTCTCATTAGTAACTCAGGGCCTGGGAATGTGTCTGGCGTATGGTATTGTATGATATGGGACGTATAACGGAACTGGTGAATACTGGGCGTCACATGTAACATGTTGCAGTATCAACTCTTCATCTTATCATCTTAAGCCTTTCTCAACCAATTTGTTGTAGCCGCCCGAGCCCGACCCGGGAATCGAACCCGAGACCCATTGCCAGGCAGTCGCACTTGCAACCACTCGGCCAACGAGGCAGTCCTTATAATATAATATCTATTACCATAATATCGTTTAGTCTCCTTACCTTCGGTAATTCCCTTACCTTCGGCACGATCACTTTGACGGTGCTTGATTCATATCCAATATCTGGGTGGCAGGGGCGGCAGTTACGGTCGCGACACAGAAACCTACGCCGCTTGCATTTGCATCCCTGGGTAACCTCCAACACGGACAACGCGATATGTATGAATACCAGGAAGAACTCGTTTAATAACACCATTATTGTTGGTACCTGATAGAAACATTAAATACTGTAGAAGGGGAATGAGAATTAGATATACCTATAATAATTAATATTATCAACAACGGACAAACGTCCCTGATTACAAAGGAAGGGACAAAACAATGATTCTTCCTCTCCCTACATTTATCTGACGGAGTAAATAACGGGGACAACAATAAACAAATAGTAACTTTTTTTTGGCGTTTGCTGTTGCAATGCCGAAATATCGGAAACTCACAAAAACGAATAAACATGGTAAATATCCCGTTTTAAGTTCTAATGATATTAAATAGAAACTCGTTAGACGTTACAATGCAATGCAATATATCTGCGATATTATTTTCAAAGAAAAGGGTGCTTTTCCACCGGCATTGGTGGAAACGGACTCAGCTAAACTATGTTTTTTATATGGAAAGATTTTTTCTATGGATATGTGCTTTGGATGACTTCCCTATTATCGATACATCGCATACTCGAGCTGCGCATCTGCCTCGCACAGCTACATAGCTGGAAGCATAGGTGGAAACGGTCATTGTTTCACAGCTTAGCTATTACATCTTCGTAGCACATCGCTGGTGGAAAAGCACCCTTATTCCTAGAATTCTACCAATCCACGAAAAGCACGAGACTTAAGTTTCGGATCAAATTTAACTAGAATACCTACTATCGTTACACTGATTACTATAATATAGGAAGGTACCTACTTAATTTTGAACATAAATATTTCAAACCCTCACATATAAATGCCAGGATTGCTGAAGATCTACTCCTTCACCAGGCTCGTGTCGTTGCAGTAGAAGTAGTCCAGCGGGGAGCACTCGAGACAGGTCTCCAGGTACGAGAGGAACAGAGTCACCAGCAGTATCACCACCTCTTGGATGAAGGCTTTGTCCATTGCCAGGAAACCGGCAGATCTGGATGAAATAATCCATCATAAAATAATAAGAAAATAATTTACCGGACGCCCAATTCCACCCTTCCCAATCTTCCCCATCCCCATTCCCGAACAACAACCCTTAAATTTCTGACTCCCAAAAAGCCGGTAACGCACTTGTAAAGCCTCTGGTGTTTCAAGTGTCCATGGGCGGCGGCGATTGCTTACCATCAGGTAATACGTCTGCTCGATTACCGGCATTTCTCATAAAAAAAATAAGCAAGAAAACCATGAAGATTTATTGCTCGTATTTTTTTCAGGATACTTTAGATTATTTGGGTACTGGGAACTTACCTAAGTGTTGAGCTAGGTCGCACAGCGAGTATCGTGGAGATTTAAAATATTTTCACAATAGTAAACGAAACGTAATTATGTTACGTTACGTTATATTATTTAACAAAATAATTTAAAGTGAAATAGGGTCGTGCTTGTTCAATATCAATATTCTTTGTCATTTCACAAAATGAACCGAACCTGAAGGGAACCGGGGTGAATTGGGATCGAGAGGTAAATAAAGACAAAAGAGGGGTGAATTAGAAGGAAATTCTTTATAGTATCTATTCACCCCTCTTCACGTCACAATCTCTATTCATCTCATTTTACCGTAGCCAAATCAGCTCGTAAATAATGAACACTAGCTTTTAGAAGTTCGACACCATACCAAGAGATGGCGTTGTTCGCATGAATTCTACATGACACCAACGGGATATAATGAATAATGTAAAGACAAGGACATAGTTACCAATTATTTCTTGCAGGGCGGGTTAGTAGGAGTGCAGGTAATACGTTTCTGACCGCAGCAGGTAACTTCTAGCAACCACGCGGCCAACAGGCAAACGATGATGAGTAGGCGATCCCAATGACTTGCCATCGACATCATATACTCTGCAATACCAGACAATATTATACATAGCACATAATATGGCTAGCTTGGAAGTAAAGTGGTCTATGTAACATTTAAGGCAAAATCCATTTATAAGCATTTTTGTACATATGAAATAATAAATGAATGAAAATTGCATATGGATAAACAAGTTTTGCATTTAACTATCGTATAAATGTCTAACAGCAACATAACATGACGCCGTACTCAGAGTAATTTAATGATTACTTAACCCAGTCCTTAGCAATTGTTTTCAGAATAAAATCGTCACTAAGGAATAGTTTAAGTAATCATTAAATGTTTCTGAGTGCGGCAGATAGATTCATAAGTACATAGTGACTTCAAACGTGTTTCGTTTGATAACAGAAAATGTTTATTTTGTATCATAGACCACTTTAGTTCCAGGTTAGCCATATTTTTTTCTCTTTCCTCTAATACTTAAGAGCTGATAATGATGACAGCAGTTTTATAGGTTAGGTATAAGATTAGACGATGCTCCGATAAATTTGAAAAAACAAGTCAAGTATTAGAAGTAATTTTAGTAGAGTTCCTTGCTCGGTCTTCTCCATAGGAATCTACACTTTGGAACGAGCAAATAGCTTCACTAGAGGACTGATCGACAGACAGACTTTTAGCTTTTTTATATTATAAATAATTTGCTTTGACGTTCAAAAGTGCCTTCCCGGTCTATTTAAAATAAATAATTTTGACTTTGACTTTGAGAAGGAAAAACGTACTTACAACATTTGAAGGGGCGTAGACTTACTTCTATATTATTTAATGTTACTCGCCATTGCAACGCATGAGTCCATCTCCCCTCTGCGAACGAAGAAGAATCGATTTGAGTCGTTCCACCGAAGTACATGAACAAACTAACTAATGCAAGTGCACTACTAAAACTGTAAACTAGAATGGTAAGCACTAATACATACACAAGGTGGAATTTGACCCAAATCAATACTTTACGTTTGCAATGGACAAAGATGGACTACGCAATCAATAAATAATTGGATAAAGGACCCTTTGAAGAGCTCGCTCAATTTGTTTAGACATGTTTACCAAGTCTCGTGGTTGAGTAGTCACTGCAGTAGCTCGAACATAGTCTCAAACTGCATGGGCCGTATCGCTGGGTTTCCAAACAATTTTTGTTCTATCTCATTTATTTGTCCCGTCTGCCACACGTCAATGTTGCTGTCCACTTTTTCCATTCTCCTGAACTGTCTCCAGCAGTAGAAGCTATCCCAGATGTCTGCTACCCATAAATTTCCGAAACGCGAAAACATTTTGGAAAAGCAGCCCCCTCTTCGCCACTTTTCCCAACCCAACGCTCAAAGTTTGCCGTGTCATTAGTGCCTGTAGGGTCCACGTCTGCAAGGAGCTCTGCCAGAGCAGGGAATTTTCTTCTTGCAACAACACGAAATGGCAACGATTACTATTGAGAATACTGCAAATAAAACCGTATACAGGCGTTGCAAGGCAGTTTGGGCCATTGTCAGGTACTGAAACAAACAAATTGCAGTAATATTTTCAGTAATATGTAACTTTAAAATAATGGATTTAAAATATTCAGCTGTTATGATAAATTCTAAGTAATGACGGATCCAAAAACTACCCCTAGTTTCTAAATATCTAACAATCTTGTGTCTTCTTGTTGTAAAATTTGTAGTAACATTAATGAATGAAACATTTGAGAACATGAGCAGAAAAATTCCACATTCCACAAGGTAAAAGCAGTATCTAAAAAACTAGAACAAGCAAACAATGTTTCGATATTGGGTAACAAGACAGACAGCTATTAAAGCCCTTTGTTATCAATTTAACAAGCGCATGTCAACGGTTGGCTCAGAGCGCGGGCGCCGAAATAAACAAACCGGCTGAATCAAACGCAATGATTGGTATTCATCATATGGCCCGCACTAATTACACGCTTTGAACGCGGCTCACTGAAAAATGTAAACGGGATACCAGTGATGATACGGAAAAGACGAGGTCGTCTAAAATATTGGATCAAGGTAAAAAACAAAGAAATTTATTATTGTGGGAACATTTTGTTTAAGTTGACTCAATACTATGTTGTTTTATGTTGAATCGAAAACAATCAATGCGGAGATAAAACGTTCAATGTAAAATACTAAGAAAGATAATTTTGGTAGCAATAAGGAAGCTCGCGAAACGGATGATGAAAACCAAATCACAGTTTTGAGAAATGTAGTCGGCTAACAGTTATATCTAGATTCGAGAAATAAGACAAGAGGTAATGCTAGACACAAAGATATAACTGTTCACGATACGCTAAGTGAGCGTAATAATATAATTATGAAATTATATATTTATAAAGATACACAGGATACAGTAGACAGTCTTAAGTGACTAGCTAAGCTTGAGACAAAGATAAAGAAAAGAGAGAAAGGTAAAAAGGAGACTACAAACTATAAAAGGCAGTAAGTGCGTTGGTGGCCAAACGCAGACTTATCAACACTAAAAAAACATTAAAATAATCAAGCATGCTTACCGTGGTCACTAGCTGCAGGCCACCGGGCTTCTGCAGGCGACTATAACTTTTTTCGTGTACGCGCTAACCAATCCAATAAGTGAGTAGAACCCAGCAAGGAGCATCAGCACAGCTCTCGGGATGCCCATGGTCTACCGCATCATCATGTCTGCAGCGAGGAACACCCTGCAAGCGTGAGCGGCCATGGCTCGGCCTTACAGCGGATAAAACATGGGTGAAGACATGATATGACATCAGAAAATTATCGTAGAAGTTGGTTGGTTTTCCAAAATTATTATGTTATGGCTGGATGATTCCAGTTTTGGTTTTAAGTTGTTTGTGAAATCAATGGTAGGAGTCTGTGGTAGATGTCGAAAGAGGTATTGAGGTCTCATTCACCACTAAAGCGTTTTTATAACTTCTGTAAATCTTTTGCTCTAGTGCTAAATTTCAATTGAAAGAAATCGACTTCCAGCCAGGGATTTTTAATCTCCACAAAATGTTTACTTATCTATTTGAATGTAATCATGAGTTTTTTTCGAAAACAGTAACGTTACTTACCTTCGTCATTTGTGAAAAAACTATTATAGATCGTAAAAAATAATTACGTTCTCTCAAAGGTATTGTACACAATATCTCTGGATTTGCGACAAGTAGGTGGCGCTGTGTTCGTTTATTATCACTTTCATTACAATATTGGATAGCGGTATTCCTGCTCTAAGCATTATCTAAATACATGAATACGTTACGTCCTAAAGGTATCGTTAGGAACTTTGAGCACCTGACGTATAGATTTGGGTCAAATTCTTAAAGAAACTACTCATACTATAAAATACTCTAATTTAATATATTACTGTGAATGTAGACTCACCTGTTATGAAATATTTATAACTGTTTATTCTGTGTAAATGTAATCACTGTGAATTTTGTTTTTGGGATTTTTTTGCTGAATTTTTGATATTACAGTTTTGATTGGTGCCAAAAAGAACTTCGTTTTTGAAATAGATGACAGAAGAACCTGGCCGTATTTTGTGGCAAAGAGTTTTGATATGTGAAGAAAGAGGTTAGTTGGTTACTGTAGTCTCAAACCCGATGTACTTTCAACTTCCAAACAGAAATATATGGACTTGTTTTGCAATGTCTGGATAGATAAAATAAAAAAAAAAACAACACCCAGCACTCATCTTTTAATGGCCAATTTCTCTATAACTTATAAAACTCTTTGGTCGCAGTTTAACGATGTTCACTGGTACATTGAAGAAATTATTCATACATGTCAACGTCAACGTCACGCATTTTATCCCCGAAGGGGTAGGCAGAGGTGCACATACGCCGCTATACAAAGTACACCCACTTTTCACCATTTGTGTTATAAGTCCCATGTAATAGGGGGTGTGCCTATTGCCATATACTGGACACAATTTCAGACTCCGTGGTACTACTAAGAAATTTTCGAAGAACCGAAATAAACCCAGTGATACTTTGCCCAGTAACTCTTTCTTTTATTCAGACATATGTTTACAAAATTGAAATAATAATCTCAATTAATACATCAGATGTTGTTACAGTGAGCATTCACGCTAACTATCAAGTTTTATGAGAGCATAAACAAAAATAGAACCGGGTTTATGGTTTAATTTTAACTACCATCGTTAAAGAGATGTTTAAACAGTCTTATGGGGTTAACTTTACTTGTCATCGTTTTTGGAAATATTATATGTAGTAGATTCATTTTTTTATAGGAAATATCAAGATTTTTGGTGAAATAGTAATTTTTGGTGAGATAGTACTACTTTCTTTTTAAGGAAGGATAATCATTCAATGATTTCTCTTGCCTTGAACGCGGCGAGACACGATCCCGTTCCTACTCCTGCTTTTCGAGCCGGGTCCCGGTAAATCCGCCTACTGGGCCCCATCTGTGGAAAAGTCAACTACTTTAGATGGCGGAAAGGTACAAGTTTAACGGAACGTGCTGCCGAATGTGCTGCTCGAAAAGCCGCAAAACGCCCAGCAATACTTTGCCCTAACCGAGAATCCAACCCGAGACATTTGTCCGACATTAGCGACCACGCAATCTACAAGGCAGTCTACTACTTGTTTATTTATAATATTCATGAACGTACCTATCTTCAAATATTTAACTTAAACTAACTACCGTCATGGAATCAATTCGAACACATCTGCACATTAATCACCAAACATTTAATCATAAATATAAATTAAAAATATCGCACATTTCACCGCCGGAAACCGCATTACATACCATTTCATATCGACCGGTGTTACCGGCGTTAAAAATAAACATTATTTTTGTACACTGGCAATACCTACGATAAATCCGTGTAATTAATTATGAAACACATAACTTCAGCATTGTTTACAGTTGTTAATCTAACTGACGACATGCTTTAAACAAATGGAAATTATGTTGATTGTGAGTTCTATGTAATAAATAATAGGGTTTTATTTTGCCAACGAATTGTTTTTGAGTATTTATTATATTATAGGTTAATCTTGTAGGCCTCTGCTTATGTTTTAGAAGTGTGGGAGAGCCATGCTTCGGCATGAATGGGCCTGCTCGACTGGAGTGATACCACGGCCTCACAGAAAAACGACGTGAAACAACGCTTGCGTTGTGTAAGTGAGGCTACCGGAGGCCCAATCACCCCCCTTCCCCATCTATCCGATTCCTAAACCCCAATAGGCCAGGAACGTACTTGTAACACCTCTGTTGTTTTAGGTGCGATACAAGTTTTTAAACTGACATGGTTACTAGTAACGTCATTAGAACACAAAACGGAACATGGTAAATATACCATTTTGAGTTAATGATGTTTCGGGTGCGTTGTTTTGTGAGGCCGTGGTATCACTCCGGTCCGGTCCAGCCCATTCGTGCCGAAGCATGGCTCTACCACACTCTACCTAAGTTACTTTTCCTTCGAACATAGTTATAATTATGTCACTGTAGCTTTACTTCAACTGAAGCTACAGGTTGTATTCGATAATAACTTAAAACGAAATTACTGGAAAGTGTACAATTAACATAATTTGATGGTAATCGCGTTGGATGGTAATCAAACGTGGCACCACAGGCTACAGGCGGATCGCGTGACGTAAACTAGTGTTGGTAATATTTGTCGATAATGTTGTACAAAATGTTATTTGAAATAACTTTGAAATAGTAGTTTACATAGCTTTAATAACTATTTAGTTGTAGTATAATAATTATTGTTTAGGTAGTATGAAATTGAGTTATTAATGTAGGTGTGTAGTTATTGCGGTATTTATAGTGTTATGTATTTAATTCTCCGATAGGGGTTTTTCATCAGCAAATTTTACGAAAATTCGGGAATTTGAATACATCGGGAATAACGTATAAATTGTTGGAACGATCTTTGTCTTACCCAATAAACTGGAATTTACATTTTTTTTTAATTAGGGGAAAATCTTAATTACATTTTCTTAATTATAGAAATTCCACGACACGAGATGATCATACCATATTCGTGGTGCTTAATCAGTCACTTCTTTCTTTCCAATATTACCCCTTCCAATACCAAAAATTCCAGCAAGATTCACTGATTGGTCGGAAGATCGATAGTTGCAACGTTTCCATGAGATCGGCGCGTGAGATCACCACTAATGCGCGATCACCGGCGGCCTGCGCGTGCGTCGCCACGCGCGGTTTATTTATAACGAACACTTCCGATCGACCAAACGAATACATTTTTAAATCATTAAAAATAGAAATTTCAATTTGTGTATTCATTAAATATTAATGTATTTGAAATATTTATGCAAGTGACCAAAAATAATTGTTGTGACAAAAACATCCGTGTGTGTGTCTGTGTGTGTGTTGTTAGTGACGAATTCAAAGAGAATTCCATAAATGTGATTTTTAAACATATTTCAGTACTGAGTGATGTGTATTTTTGTGTGAAATTTCTCTGAAACTCGTATGACTGGGTCCGTACGGAGGGTTCCATTTGTTTTTAACTCCTCAGTCAGTGCTGGTCGGTACCGGCTGTGTGCCATGTGTTATTAGTGAAAACGTGAATTTTATTTTAGAAAGTTCCATTCCAGATATTTCTTTTGGAAATTCTACAGGTGAGTTTTGGAATTTTTTAATAGGTCGTATAATTATTATTTATCTTTTTCTTAATATCGTCAAAAATTTTTTTGGGGAAAAATTAAAACGGGTTATTATAAAATATCGATCTCAATTAAAACCCTTAACTTATTTAGAACAAAAACCACTTAACAATATATTCCTGAAATATCCTAAAAACTACGACTTTATTATACGTTACGATATTTATTGCATTTTAAAATGCAATATAATTTTAATTGCTATCAAAAACCTCATCTTTCAAATTTTCTGCTAACACGTTTTTAACGCGTGTCACTTATTCTACGCAATTAGGATAGGAGACTAGGGGCGGCTTGCGCAACATTTGGTCTAAACAGAATTTAGTTAAATGTGTTTATCTTGCTAAATATGTTTAACCTAAATACAATTAAGGGCGGCGCGCAACATTTGTCACAGAATTTAGTTAAATGTGTTTATCTTGCTAAATATGTTTAACCTAAATACAATTAAAAATCTCTTGCTCACGTATGGATGGTAATTTAACTAATCATAGTTAGAGAGTCGGTAATGCAGTTTCTTGCGTTCCTTTTTAACTTGTAGATTTGACTTATTGGCATTTCTTAAAACAAAAATGCGTAATATGACTTTCAATGACACATCAAGTCAAAGCTGTCACACATTGTGCTGTTGTGATTTGTGAAATTTTTTATTGATTAATAATTATTTTAGTTGAGTCATAATTACCATGGCAAAAAAAGTGTCTTTTAGGGCCCGGGGGCCTAATTTTACAAAAGAAGAACTGATAATACTGCTTGCAGCGATGGGACCATACACCCATATTATTGAGTGCAAAAAGACTGACCAAATAAAACAGAGTGAAAACGACTAGGTAGCTAAATGAATATCCATTAATAAAAGTACATTTCCTTACTTGTTGCTAGTTTTTATTTATTATATTTATTGAATTCCATTAATACATACATATCGTCACGCCCTTAAGCCACACATTATGTTTACACCCAATTTTCACAATTTATGTGTAAGTCCCATATAATGTGTGGTGAGCACTATTGCCTTATACCGGGCACATGTCCAGACTCCGTGCTACTACTGAGAAATTTTCGAAAAACCGAAAAAGCCCAGTAAACTTTGCTCGACCCGGGAGTTTGCAACCAGTCGGCCAACGAGGCAGTCCATATCCATTATAAAAGTACATTTCTTTACTTGATGCTGGTTTTTAAATGTGGGGCTATTTGCTGTAACAAAAATATAGTGGTTTCTTTCGTTAGACGAAATGAAGAATTTGTGGTCCGAATACATTCCAAATAAGTCTGCTCTCTCAAACAATTAATCGGTCTATTAATATATTCTATAATCTATCGTCGTCAGAATAAATTCCCACAAATCCATCTTACAAACTTCCTACCGACCTCTTTACAATCTTTTATAAAATAGTGTAAAATGTCTATAATACATAAATATGTGACGCGCGTTTACTAAACGTATTTAGCGAAGCTAATTTCTTTGGGTATTTAACTTTGACAGTTCGTTAAACGTGAATAGTGTCTAAATTTTTGTTGTGCAAGACGCTAAATGTAATTCTAAATGCGTTTACGTCTCTCTTAAACTGTATTTAGCGACGATGCGCAAGCCGCCCTAAAAATCTCTTTTGTCCGTATGGATGGTAATTTAACTAATCATAGTTAGAGAGTCGGTAATCAGTTTCTTACGTTCCTTTTTACACTTTCGTGCGTTGTAGATTTGAATTAGAGCAAAATTGTTGCATTTCTTAAAACAAAAATGCGTAATTGGACCGACGAACTTTCAACTGACACATCAAGTCCGAGCTGTCACACATTGTGCTATTTGATTTGTGAATTGTTCTCGTGGTATTTTTTATTGATTAATAATTATTTTAGTTGAGTCATAATTACCATGCAAAAAAAGTGTTTCTTCTCGGGGGCCTAATTTTACAAAAGAAGTACTGATAATACTGCTTGCAGCGAGGAACCATACACCCATATTATTATGCAAAAAGACTGACCAAATAAAACAGAGTGAAAAGCAAAATGATAGTCAAAATAGCTAAATTTATTGAATATCCATTAATAAAAGTACATTTCCTTACTTGTTGCTAGTTTTTATATTACTATTTATTGAATATCCATTAATACATACATATCGTCACGCCTGTAAGCCACACATTATGTTTACACCCAATTTTCACAATTTATGTTGTAAGTCCCATATAATGTGTGGTGAGCTTATTGCCTTATAATACATGTCCAGACTCCGTGCTACTACTGAGAAATTTTCGACAAACCGAAAAAGCTCAGTAACACTTTGCTCGCGGGAGTCGCACTTGCAACCACTCGGCCAACGAGGCATTCCATATCCATCAATAAAAGTACATTTCCTTACTTGTTGCTGGTTTTTAAATGTGGGGCTATTTGCTGTAACAAAAATATAGTGGTTTCTTTCGTTAGACGAAACCTAAAGAATTTGTGGCCGAATACATTCCAAATAAGTCTGCTCTCTCAAACAATTCCCTCGGTCTATTAATATCTATTATATAAAAATAAGTCGGTTTTTCCTTCCTGACGCTATAACTCGAGAACGCATGAACCGATTTACATGGTTTTGCATTCGTTGGAAAGGTCTCGGGCTCCGTGTGGTTTATAGCAAGAGAAATGCAGGAAAACAGGAAACACAGGCGAAACGGAGTTCGCCAGGTTTGCTAGTATTCTATAATCTTCTCATCGTCGTCAGAATACAATTCCCACAAATCCATCTTACAAACTTCCTACCGACCTCTTTACAATCATAAAATAATAAGTAAAATGTCTATAACCTACATAAATATGATGACGCGCGATTGGTACTAAACGTATTTAGCGAAGCTAAATAGCCATCTTTTGGGTATTTAAATTTGACAGTTCGTTAAACGTGATATAAATTTTTGTTGTGCAAGACGCTAAATATAATTGACGTTTACGTCACTCTTAAACTTTAGCGACGATGCGCAAGCCGCCCTAGGCAGTGACATGTCAAAATAATTTCAAAAAATTCCGTCAGCCGGCGCGTACAGTGCACGCACGCGTAAAATGTACGCTGTGTATATTTCATACCAATTTATACACCTACACATTCGACTGACTGGAATTTCATGAGACTTCTCTCTAGTATGTCCTGATAGCTAATGTAGGAATATTGGGATCAAAAATAATCCTGATTACTCCATGAACACTAAAATCTTCTGTGGTGAATTATGGTTTCTATTCGTATTGAAGAAACCGTCTTTAGATTTTTTTAAAATTTTATTGTAACTTTCGTGACAACACTATATTACTTTACATACTAAATTACTTTTTTTCTTCACAAATTATTGGTTTTATAGTCCCATTATTTTTACACATAATATATACAATAGGTAAAGGATCAAATAATATATCAGAGAGATTCTAAAAAACATTTTCTTTTTGAAAAGAGTAACGACGGAGTTCTTCTCCATGTGAAGCTACACTTTGGAACGAGCACCTAGCTTCACTGACAGACAGACTGACGAACAATTCAATTTGACGTTTCAAAAGTGCCTAATTAAGGATTCATTGATATAAATGACTTGACTTTGACTTTGTGGTGAAACAATTTTCCAAATATCGTTACAATATTGGTTAGTATCAGTAATAATTAATGGTAGTCATTTGTTTTCCAGTAACATAGATTAATTTGCCACATTTTTTATGCAATAGTTGGGTTGAGGAAATGTGCCATTCATTATAAAGTGTGATATTTATTGTGATAGTGTTTACGTATACTATGTACACAGTAGAGGTTTATTATTTTTTTCCTAATTTGTTTGTATATTATATTTTCTTTCATTTTGAAAATGAAAATACGTTATTATCGGCATATTTAAACTTAATATGTATCACTTTACTTAAAAATGTTCAAGGAAATAAGCAAAAGCTTTTTTTCATAAATTCTCTCCTTCACGTTTTAAAGGTTACGGCTCTTTTTTATGGTTTTACATTATAGCCAGTTATATAGACAACTAGTTAAAATGCTAGTTGTTGTAACCCCGATAGAAATTATCCGGTCACTGCCCACTTTGAGTAAATATTTTTAAATTCTTTGCAGTTCCACATTTTGCCAGTTTTTCACATTAATATATTTTTCCTCATTAATTTTTAATGGATTTTTTTATGTGAAGGCATTTTTATTATGTATGTAGGTATGTAATGAGTAGATAGTCAATAGGTAAATGTTTAGAAGTCTATTTTACATTACACTACTGGAGCATCGAACTCTAATATGTTATCTTCGGTCGTATGAATTAGTTATTTTGCAAAAACTATGTTTTATTAGTTTTTATAAGGTAGGTAGGTATGTAGGTAGATATTTTGTAGTTTATACTTATTGCATAATACAGTAGAAGCTCCTTATTCGCGCTTCCTTCATTCGCGTTTTCACTATTCGCGGATTGAAAAAATGCGACCCAATAGGGTAGATGACTAATTTTTATTTTAATGTCCGTCTTGTAGATTATTTTAAAATATTAGACACGTATTTTTTATTTTCTTACGGAAACTTTCAAAGATATATCGATGAAATATCGCGTGACGTCACTTTAGAGCACGTTTTATACTCTGTAGTGACGTAGTTAGCTCCCACTCCTAAACTTTGATTCGTGTTATCTAAGTATTGTTATCTTATATGACAGAATAAAAAAATACGTGTCTAATATTTTTTCATTCCCTAACTGACGGACTAATTAGATTTTTAATTTTCATACCCCGTCATCATCCCTATTCCTATATTCGCGGTCAAGATTTCTTTATTCGCGGATCGAATCGAAATATCGGTGCGTGCATGTACCTAGAAAAATACATTCGCTATCCTTTGTCAACGCGTCAGTAGAAGGATAAAAAAATTAAATAGCCTCATTACAACTACGTCTAGATTGTAACTTCTGCCTAAACCTAGTGTGACCTAAACTTGATGACAATATTATGTAATTCATCAATCTGTATGATCAGAAAGTTCAATTAAATATTTTTTTATCTACAATTTGCTTCTTGATTTCGTCATCTAGGAACGTATCCCCTATAACCCCATACAAATTGCCATTCCATATTCACGGTTTCTGTATTCGCGGCATATTTACGGAACGCATACCCCGCGAATAAAGAGCTTCTACTGTATATGTTTTTATAATACCTATCGTGAGTGATAATAACTAGTTTCGAATCACAAAGGCTGCGTGACGTCACCGCGTCTGCGCACGCGCCTCATGATGAAGAGTCCCTCTGTGACTTGAAACTGGTAGAGCTTTTCTCCATTAATTTGCGTGAGTAAACCTTGTGAGTAAACTGTGATATTTAATTAATATAATATATGACGAAGGAGAAATCTACGTGGTGTTTTGAAAAAGTGTGACGTCATCATTGCTGACGTCACAGTTGTTGTTCTCACGATGGTCACCCATTTTGGGGCTTAGAAAAACTTCACGAGTACTGTAAACTTAGTTTATTCAACTCCCAGAGAGGTCCGTACTGTACGGCGATCGGAGTGCAACTGCCTCGATTGCCTACAGTGCGGGCGTATTTATAGGACTCGGCGCACGAGCACGTGCTTACAAGTTTTAGGTTAAGTATTGAAATTACAATGATAACGTTAATTTTACATCGTATTAAACTTAAAATAATCAACTGATGATTAATAAACTGATTTTCAGGACAATCAAGTGAATTAACCAAACTTATTCTACTTTCTCTGATTAGTTGATGTGGTTGCGCCGACACGGCCATACTGACAGGCGGTGCGCGCTCTGCACCAGCCTCGTTGATTTTTTTGTTGATTCTCGTAGGTCGATAATGATTCTGTAGGTTCTCGATGCTTCTTGTAGGTTCTGGTGATTCTCGTAGGTTCACGGTGCACACGTTAAAATTTGTTATTTGCCATGTGATTACCTGTAGGCAAAGAAAGTATTTTTTAAGAAGGATCGACTGTTCATTATAAATTAGTTGTTAGCCTTAGTTCTCGGAGGGTCTCGTAGTTCTCGGAGGGAGTAGATTTCTCGGAGGGTCCGTAGACTATTCGGAGTTTAATGAATTGAAATTTGAAAAGAGTAATTAACTAATGCAATACTTATCTGTTTATTCCGGTGGGTTATTTTCACTCTTTCCAGGTCGTGGTTTAAGATGTACTTGCGGCTGTTGATTCGTTCCAGTTGATCAGGTGGAAGACGGCTGGTGATGCTGCAGCGGGCTGGGGTAAGGGCTTCTTGCAATCCCACTTCTGAGGACGAAGGAGAAATCTACGTGGTGTTTTGAAAAATGACGTCATCATTGTTCACAGTTGTTGTTCTCACGATTCACCCATTTTGGGGCTTAGTACCACGAGTACTGTAAACTTAGTTTATTCAACTGGAGAGGTCCGTACTGTACGGCCGGATGCAACTGCCTCGATTGCCTACAGGGCGTATTTATAGGACTCGGGCACGAGCACGTTTCAAGTTTCGGGTTAAGTATTGAAATTACAATGATAACGTTAATTTTACATGTATTAAAGCTTTAATCGCTGATGATTAATAAACTGATTGTTCTGGACAATCAAGTGACTTAACCAAATATCTAAGGCTCTGAAAGTTGATGTGGTTGCGCCGCATATATGTTCTTTAAAATTCAAAATGGCATAAAAACTTGCATAGACACCGTGCTCGGCAGTCAGCAGTCGTACTTAAAACTACTCAACCATTAGGAAGAATTATAGCTTTACAAAAATACTGAATTAAAATAAATCTACGCAGTAAATCGACTGAAACTAATAAGACGCGTGTCGCAATCTTTCAGTTTGAGGCGACATCTCACACAATTTGTTACTCTCACTGACAACTGACTCTGAATCGTGACCGTTGACTGTTGACTTGGGTGGGCTCTGACACAGATCTGTCACTGTATTTTTTTATAGTACAAGCCGGGAAACGAGTATACGGTTCACCTGATGATAAGTAACCGCTGCCGTCCATGGATATAAGACGCGTTACAAGTGTTTTGCCGCCTTTTTAGGGGTTGGAAATTTAAGGGGTGTTGGGGAATCGGAAATTTGGAAGATTGCGAAGGGGTTATTGGTCTGGTAACCTCACTCACAAAACTCACAACGCGCATTGTTTCACCTCGGTTTTCTGAAGCTTTTGAAATAATGTTAAATTTATCCAATGTGATTGTACACGCTGCATTACGACTCAGATGGTTGAAACAAATCGATTTTTGTTTAAGTTTAGTAAACTCGGGAATCAAACAAAGACTTCTTATGGGGTAGCACTATTCGAAACTGGTGGATGAAATGTTGATGATAGCTATTTTTAATTCACAAAGAACGTTTTAATTATCAAAAATATAACTTTCCTAACTTTCTATTCTCGCCTATCACCATTCCACTTATTGACTTAACACTTAATAAAATTTATTATATCAAAGCCCTTATATAAATATCTTGTAATCAGGTCAGACGGTCAATAAAAATGATTCCTGACGGCCACTGACTCTCAAAGAGATTAGTGGCCTTGCACTGTCCTGCTGTTTAATATATATATAGTCAGCTTCTAAAAGCTTACACATTTTAGGTTAACACCTGTAATGATAGTAATTTAAAGTGTGATAAATTTTAATTAAAAACTATTTTAAAAATAAGATTTTATGCCTTTAGCCCAAAATTTCAGCTCAATCGATTGAAATCAAATTTTCCAAAATCGAGATTTGTTTTGTGCAGTTTTCAACCGACTTCAAACCGATTTTTCATTCAGTACCCTTAGTGATTGGTGGGCTCTAATAAACCAACCAATCAGAGCATCGAACGTGCTCTCGTTTTGACCCTTAATTAGAGTTTACTGTAAACGTAAAGCAAACTCTAATTAAGGGTACTGATCGATTATTAATTTCGGCTGCAAATCTGTCAATATTTTGAGGTATACAATTTAAAAATTCTGAGTTTCGAGTCAATAGTATGTCCCGTAAAACCCTAGTACCTCTGTGAGCTATGAACTAGGCCAGGTCATCAGTTTATTAAGGACATACGACGTACATCGTCCTGTATTTCCTGAAAATGTTTCCAGCAATGTCGTTATGTAATCAAAGTGCTTGTGTTTGATTTAGGATTGTAAACTTGTTTGTTTTTTCGTAAACGGACTGGCAGAGGCAGACGCTTCATTTTTGAAATTGTTTTTTATGTCTTATTTTTTAATCCCGTATTTTAAAGGATACTTAAAAACGTTTAAAAAGACAGATATAATCATCATTTCATTTCATTTTGTTTCGTTTCATTTCATTTATTTATCTAACAACTTTCATTGTGTCTTATTCATCATCATCATATCGACCACAAGATATTCTCTGCAGAATATAGGCCTTCCCTAATGACTTCCAGATAGGTGGTTTTTTTGAGAGCCGAATATTATCCAATGTCTTCTCCCGTCCTGGGCGAGAGGGAGTGTCAGACTTTATTTACTGATTAAAAACACCCAGTTCCTACTCCTGCAATTTGAGCTGAAGCCTCAGCAACTAACGCTCTTCTGCAGCTCCGTAATATTATGTCTTATCTTACAAATTAGAACCGATATACTAAAATATTTTTATGTATTGTTTTAATTTTAGTTTATTCTGAGGTAAATACACATATGTATTTAGCTATGTACAACAATTACAATATAATATAAAGTTCTACATAAAGATTAACTATACGTAGAATAAAATATTAGTCTTTACTAGAAATCTTTCCATCCCAAAGAAAGCTGCGGTGTAGTCTGTCATCGAGGTGTCACATCTTTCAACACTGATAATAAGTCAGCTTTCATCACGGTGCTATTATTACACCGGCCGACGTGTCTCAGGAAACTGCAGTAGTTCACGACAAACTGACGACTTATGACTTTGTCAATAAAAACAACGTAAAAAAAATATTATTTTGAAAACAGGAGACCAGTTAATGCCTAAAAAGTATTTAAAAATCTTTCATAGATCCATAAGGAGTTTAAGTGTGTGAGAGCCATGATTCGACACGAAAGAGCCGGCTCGACCGGAGTGATACCGACACGGTACACGGCCTCACAGAAAACCGACTTGAAACAACGTTTGCATGCGTTGTGTTTCGTTGTGGTGGTGGTTACAATCTTCCCAACCCCTGATAACCCAAATAATCCTTAAATTCCTAAAACCAAAAGGCCGGCAATGCCCTTATATTGCCTTTGGTGTTTCGGGTATCCATGGGCGGCACAGATTGCTTACCTCGCTCGTACCGGCTTATAACATAAAACACCTAAATACTTACTTAAATATAATTACATATGTTAAAAATATGTGCTACATATCTTTTAAATAGCCAATGCTAAGTGAAACTTCTTTTTCACTTTTTATGTGCCACTAAAAATAACCTAAAATCAACTTTAACACATTCGTCTAAGGTTGAAAATCAAACAGCAATCCCGTTTTAGTTAAGTCATAAATTCTTTTTTCCTTAGTGGCGACTTTAACGGTTATTAATGAATGTAAAGTGTCAGAAATGGTGATTAATTTACGTGTTTTTTAATGTAATCTGTGTTAGAATGAGATTTCTTTGAGATTTAGGGTGATTGCTCGTGGCAGGTAGTTAGGGAAGAAGGAAAGTGAATTTTAAAGCAACTACCGAAGAGTTTCATTTCCATTGAATAGTCAATGTAAATGAACTTTTGCTTCTTTTACGTATATGTATTTTAACATGGTGTTATTGGCTGAACGGAATGAGTGTTATTGAATGACAACTATGCATCAAGTTACATATTACTAGCCGACTTCAAAAAAGTAGGAGGTTCTCTGTTTGAACTTTATGTATTTAATTATATATGTATGTATCGTGCGTGATTATCTCACAATTGGCCCAACCGATTTGGATGATTTCAGATAACTGTTTTTTACATTCAGGTGCAGGTTTTAGTATATTAACCGAATTCAAAAAGAGGAGGCTGAAGTAGGTTTTTTTTAAACGAAGTTTACTAAAATTATTTAAAATAAACCTTTTTGCCTAATTACTTAGAATAGAAATACTTAATAGCAAACACCAATCTAATAATGAAAATATCAATACAGATATGAATACCTTTCACCAAACCACATTCAACCGTCATACCAAAACAGCCTACTTCCCTTTCACATAATATTTACAGAGATATTTCAGCAAATAATACACGTCAAACAAATATTTTATGAAACAAATCAAATAAGTACACGCAGAGTAAGGGTAAGGCCACACTACCGTTAAACCGCAGCGGTTTTTAACCGCACGCGTTTGCGACACATGAAAACGATTTTAAAACCGTTAAAGGTTAGTAAAATTGTGTGACAACTATTGTGAGACATACTTAATTACAATTTAGTAACGGATTACGGGTTAGTGACGTGAATACATAGAGAAAAGTTATCCATACTTCTTGAAGCTGCTTGAAGCATGGAAAACGTTTGCTTCTTGTAGTATGGATTTTTTTTCTCTATAAGTAAGTAAGAGAGTGAGTGGCCTGTCACAACGGAACTCTTCTTCACGAAGAAACCACCCCAAAATTTTAGATTTATTGAAAACGGGATAAGCATATAAGTTTTGAAACTGACATGGTCACTAACACTAACATTAGAACTCAAAACGGGATATTTACTATGTTTATTAATTATGTTTATGATTTTCCATTTTTTTGACACTGTTGCAAGCGCCAATGCGGCATGAACTCAGTTTCTCCCGTCGTAAGTTCTAATGTTAACGGGACCAAGCTTGTAAATATCGGTGATCAGATGGTAGAAGCCGCAACTACTACGCCTGGTTATTCGGTTAGAGCGGTGAACCGCTCACAAGAAAAAAAGCGGTGTGGCCTCATCTTTATAGCGGAGTACGTTACGTTACGTTCAATTCATTGTACAGTCGCGCACGATAGTGACAAAGCCTATAACAGCCGCAAACAAAAGTAGTTCGGTAGCGTACACTCGCGGTGTGTGACGTTATCTTTGCGGAACGTGTGGGGCCACGAGAGCAGCGGGTGTTGATATCTTGAGGAAGTTATAATCTCATTGAAAATTGTACAAGTATTTCAATGTACCTTATAGTGATGGGAAAGTGAAACACATTTGTTACCACGTCTATTTTTGTTGAGGGTATATCAACTAAGAGACTACTGCAGACTATACAAGTCTGGAGCTGCGGAATACCTAGTTGGTAAACCAGGGCGCCGGCTCCATAAGCAGGAGTAGGAACAGAGTGGATTTTATTCAGTAAGATACTGTCACTCCCTCTCGCCTGCCTCGCTCTCGAAACTTGAACCTAGACAATAAATTATAGAATAGGTTGACAGCACTAGGTTGTCCAGATAGTAACTGCTATACCTTACCTTTTTTTTGTTGACCGGGGAAATTTCCCTATCGAGACCTATATTAACATGGCTGATCCTGTGCGAACTCACTTCGAATTAACAATTACAGAATATATTGACTGCACTGGGCTGTCAAGACGTTAACCTTACAAAATAATCACTACCTTTACTTTTAAAAATCTTTAATTAACTCCTTATTTAAAGACATTTTATAATATTCTTAATTCCTCTTCACCTCTCCCGCTGGTTTCCGAGCCCCAACCGGCGTGTCACACAGCTGTCACAGCACGCTCATCGTCCCTGAATAATGTAGCACTTTTGTCGACGATTGTACCTTCGGGACAAGCGCTACCTGTTTATTTAAACGATATAATAACTGTATGCGACTGTACCGCCGATGACAGTAATGTATGATGGTTGGGTAATTACCCTACAGCGGACGAAAAGTGGGTTATGGTGTAAATTTATTACCCCTCGCAATGTTACCGTTTTGTTTTGTGTCATTTTTAAAAGAGGTTTCGTAGTTTTGTGCAGTTTGTACGTAATGTTTGCTAAGGTTAATGTAGTGATGGACTTTAAAAAAATAATTAAAATAAAAACATTTTGATACACAGTTTATGAATACTAACATCTAAACTAGGCCGAGCCTGCACCTTAAATGTTAGTTCCTTACATTGAGACAGATTCACAGTTAGTAGAACACTACTGGTTTTACCCTTAATGAGTAGGAAAAGGCTGTGAATAATAAATAGTATTCATACTTTAACTAGGTATTCGAATCCTAAAAAAGCAACCGAGAATCAAACCCAAAGCCTCCTATTTATCGTGACTGTAACTAATTTATCTTAAATCATAAATAGCTAATTTAAAAAAGTAGGTAAATAGTTTACTCATTCAATGTCAAAATCGAACACCAAACCTTCAACTAAAAAGTGACCTATTCAATCTCATTTTCGAACCACACATTGATATAAACCCATTTTAAACCAGTATCACATCACCACTCAATTCCACATGAGTCATACAAAGTCATACAATCTAAGATATTAAATGTAATATACAATATGTATTGGAGATTTCGCTCCGCAAATAAATATTTACTCAACTCTGAAATGAGCCAATACCTAACAATAGGATCTGTATGAGATTCCATTCAACAATTGTATGGTTAGAACTTGTTGTATGAGCGGAGCGATTAGCGAGTTAATACATAATATTGGCTTTTTCGAGGTGGAGAATCATCCAATGACTTTATTAATTACATCCAATGATGTTGACGAGAGGAAGTGTTAGATTAAAAACTACCCCGATCCTACTCCTGCTTTTCAAGCCCCGGTAAACCCGCTAGTCAGTCCGCAGCTCCGGATCATGCATCAATCAACCCTACTGGGCCCCTTAAATGGTGGACTGATGGTTCTTGGTGGCGCGCGCGGAATGGGTCTGGTTTTGGTCGGCGATGAGCTACCCTTGCTCGCCGTCCGCAGACCTGCACTTACGAGTGCATCTCGCGGCGGCTGAAATAACGTTTGCTAGTCAATTGTAACTAAATAAATAAATATTACTACATCCTGCGCTATTGATGAACACGCGAGTTTGACACTTACCAATTGACGAACAAGTCGTTTTATTTTACTTTATCAATAGCTGTGGTGTCACGGCTGGCTAGTATGATTCCTGCAAGTAAAATCTTTTTGCGTCATCATCAAATGATTGTTTCGCGTCTGGATTTATAAATATACCGCCCAGAAGAAATTTTTAGTTTTTGAAATCAGTCTGACTTGACTCAACCAAGCCTCATTATCATTTAATTTTTATCGAAAATCTGTATAAAACTGAAATCAGAAAATCAATCTGCTACACAGTCATCATACACAAACACGAAATTATTTTTTCGTGTTTACAATGCGAATTATCTCTTTGTTTACATGTGTGGGTGTTTCATTTATAAACACAAACACATCGACCGGAAACACTATTTCTATGCTAAACATTAGTTTGATCAGAGACTGATATCAAAAGAAGTTTTAAAAAAATATATTTAACCCATGCATCGTAATAAGGATCAGCCTATTACCTTACATCCGACTTGTAAGTAAGACATTTCTGCAACGAGTAGTTTGCAAATACCAAAAATACGTTATCACTTCGCTAATAGGAAATCGAACCAAGGACATATTGCGCAAGTAACATTTTTGATTGTAGAGTAGACTGCTTCGTTGGCCCAATGGTCGCAGTGCGATTGCCATACAAGGAGACTCTGGTTCGACTCCCGGGTCGGATAAGTATTGCTAGGCTATTTACAATTTTTGTAAATTTTTCAGTAGTGTCACGGAGTCTGGAATTGTGCCTGGTATATGACAATAGGCTCACCCTATATTACATGGAAGCATAAAGTGTAAAAACTTACAATGTATATACAATACATAGTGCCATAATGCAGAGGTGCACCTCTGCCTGCCACTTCCGGGATAAAAGGCGTGATGATATATAATGTAATAATATAACATTTTTGATTATTATACAAGAAAGTAGAACCCTTTAATATATAACATAACATTACTATCAAAATTTAGGTGTTACATTGTAAACGCACTTGAGTAGCTCTGCCTACCCCTTCGACGATTAGAAAAGACGTGACGTCATACTAGTAAAAGTAAATAAGAAACAAAAATGGTATCTAATTCAATAGCAAGCTAACTTAGTTTTATTCGAAATATTAATATACTGCGTAGCACTCCCAGAGGTCTCGTAGCGCGTAGTCAGTTGCTACGCCGCTACGCGCTACGCCGTAGTATCATGTAACTTGATGTGTAATTTATTGTCAAGGTTGTATTCTAGGCTTTTGTTAATCTTTTTAATATTTTGTTTATGTGTGGGTGTGTACACAATAAGGTGTGTTTGGGTCTATTTAAAATAATTATTGGTATTGGCAGTTTTTTTTAATAGGGGAAAATCACCCATTGACTTCTATTGCCTTGGGCGAGGTGAGAGGGAGTGTCAGACTCATACTGACTAAAAACAACTACGTCCCTACTTCTCCTTTTCAAGCCACTGCCCCGGTAAATCCGCTAGGTAGTCCGCCGCTCCGGAAAGGAGGTTGGATTTTTAATGGTCAAATTGAGTCTGATTATTTTATACTTCAGAGTGTATTAGTTACTGTTGGAAAGTAGGCACAAAGGCTAATAAATACCGTACGTAAACAGATGTCAATAGGGAAACCAAAGTTCTTTGAGACAAGGGTTAAAGATGTAGGTGCATTAGTTATAACAAATTTCATTTCGCATTTTTTTTTATCCTTGACATATTGTGTAACAGTAGTCAAGATTTTAACTAATCAACAGGCAATCAATATGACTATCAAACTTAGACTTATAAATTTGCCACCAAATTCATTAAAAAAAATTAACCTTCATATTTCTTGAACCAAAGTTCGATTCTAACTGTCGTACTCAGAGAAATTTCATTATTACTTAAACTATTCCTTAGTAACGTATTTTGTTCCGAAAACCTTCGCTAAGGGACTAGGTTAAGTTATTATTAAATGACTCTGCTCGACTCCTCTTGCAACCAACAAGGCATTGTAATTCAATATCTATTCATATTAAGATATTCCACATTTTTACGGTGAATTGGAGCAATAGTGAGCAGCTGTGACCTCACCGTGCCCTCACTTTGCCCTCACAGGAGTACCGGAGTGCGGAGGAACATATTACTTAATATTAAGGGAGGGAAGACTTAGATTCTATAGGTTTTTGTATTTGATATACTTGTGTATTGCATTGTTGTATGTTTATGTTTGATAATGATATCCGATTAGGTACAAACGTAACAAACTTGATGCTAGGGGGCGCAAGTCAATAAATAGTAGGTTAAGCTACGTTAGCTCTGTAGTTGCAGAACGCCTAGCCACTAGGTAGTCTGCAGCTAGCTACCCGCTAAGCCCTAGCGGGTTTATCGGGGCTCCAGCTCGAAAGCAGAAGCAGGAACGTGTAGTTTTTAGTCAGTAAGAATCTGACACTCTCTTTCGCTTCGCCCAAGATGGGAGAAGTCAGAGGATGATTACCTCTTTCAAAAAAGAAAACAACTCCAGCTGAGGTTGATCATCACCTCTCTCTCTATTTCTCTCTCTCTCTCTGTGTGTGTGTGTCTCTTCCTATTTGTATTTCCCATTGTTAATTATAAGGAGCGGTCTCCTAGATTCATTTAGTAAAGTGGTAAGACGATGAGCAAGATCTCGTCATTAAAAATTAAAACTGTATGCGATGTACTTGTAGTTACAGCTTGTCATTGGAAATTAAAACATCCTAACACAAGTAGCTACAAAAACTATAACAAAACTAACTGCGCAATGCTACAAAACAATAACATTCACAATAATCTCCAAATACGTATATTCAGCATTTATATATTAAGAAAAAGGGTCCTTTTCATCTATAAAAGTATATTGCGTCCCTCCATAATCTCGTGAAACGTCAAACAAGCAAAACTAGATAATATAGAACATGTTGTTGGACCTTGCAGCCTCGCCGCGCTTCCTGATTGTCCTACTGACCTCTACAGTAAGAACCTCAATAAAATAATATCCCCTCAACTTACAACTATCATAAATCCAACCGATAACTATCAAAAAAGGAGCCTATATTAATGTTATACAAGTATCCAAGCAGTATACAGAGATCCTCATTGCATAATCTTAAACGTAATACAATTATAAATAAGAATAACAATAAAAAGACGCGAATGCAAGTGCGTTGCCATTTCAAAAATAATTCAACGCGTCTCTGAATCCAGGTCAGGTTATTGCCACGAAGTTGGCCGCCCTGCGCGGCGCATCGCCCTGAAGTTGGGCACAGTGCGCGCGCCGCCCATCGCCACAACCGCCCAAGTCTCCACCTGCCATCAAAACCTTTTGCATCTTTAAAAAAATAATAATTAAAAAAAATACAATCAAGGCGTGTACTGGATTCGAAAATTAAAATTCGAATTCATAAAACAAATATGGCGGTCATTCGGTGTGTGATGCGTCGTGGAGCGGACGTGTGTTAGGTACAATATGTTACGGTTAGTGTACGGGACCTAGCTCGTCCTGGAACTGTGCTGTGTGTCAGATAAAGTGTTGTGTGTGAACTGTGCTTGCTGTGCTGTCGACCCGAGTGAGTATCGCTTACATTCTAACATATACCTAACTTAACTCTCACATAAAACCTTCCAACCCATCTCATCTCCTTATAACTACGCCGAAGTTAATTTGCGATCCCTTACAAATATCCTTTACGCCAAAAGCTAAACAAAAACGTGTATTTTCACTTAAGCAATCAAATAAAACGCATCCATTTTACGAAATTACATTAATTTAAGTGTTACTTCTCTTAATTGAATGTATGTTCCCAACTAGTGTTGTAAATGACAACAAATGACATCACATTTGTACCGTAACTACTCACATTTAGATATTAAAATGAAGAGTACAGCGACTATAGGAAACGTATTATTATGATGATAATACTTATCAACTATTTTATCGTTATAGTGGGTGATAAAGCCTATAAAACTAGTTGTAAGTAGTATATTGGAATTAATCATTACAGTTTGAAGAGCTGGAAATTAATCAGGAAATGATAGGGAATGAGTGGGAGGATAAGCTGTTTATTATAATGTCATAACATCAGGCCTGTATAGGTACTCACTCCTTAAAGAATTAATTGGTTTGTAGTGGACAAAATTATGTTCTGTAGGTGGGTAGGTCTTAAGTCGACGTCCAAGAAGCACTAGGTGATCGTGGTTAGAGTTCCAACAGTGGTCAGAAAAATTAATATCAAATTCTAAGTTCTACACTTTTAAAATTACAGTGACTTATATGGTATCCACGAAAAAATACACCCTGTGCCAGTCTTTTGACTCTTGTTGCAACCAATCTTTATATTTTCGTCTGCGATTAATAAGTAACATCTCCCGCCTCGTGCGAGGCGAGAGGAAGTGTCAGACTCTTACTGATTAAACTAAACTACAGCCAGTTGCCCAGCCACCGCACCATCCATGCAGTCAAATTTATTGGCTTTAAAACACATGTAGTTATACTAGTATTAGAACTCGAAACGGGATATTTACCATGTTTTTCTATTTCTATGGGTTTCCAATATAGTTCATAGAAATAGAAAAACATGGGTTAGTGGCCATGTCAGTTTAAAAACTTATATGTAGTTATGTTATATATTATAGGAGTAAGCATAGGTCTATATTATATTAACGTAGATTGTTTTACAATCGAAGTGCAAACGTCACGCTTAGCCACATTGACTTCTCATCAAACACTGTTGATGATGTTCTCACATAGTTGAAGCAATCGAAACAATGTAACCAAGAATTGTATTGTGAATCTGATTGAAAAAGAGTAACCTATGGAGTTTCTTGCTCGTTCTTCTCCATAGAAATCTACACTTTGGAACGAGCAAATAGTTTCACTAGAGGACTGACTGACAGACAGACGTTATTAATATTATTATATTTGCTTTGACGTTCAAAAGTGCCTTCCTGGTCTATTTGAAATAAATAATTTTGACTTTGACTTTGAACAAGGAAGTATCGAAGAAAAATTTAATATTATCACAATAGTATAGCGTAACTCGAAGCTTTTGCTCCTTCAAGGAAACAAGGACTTTAATATTCTTATTATTAAGGAAAAACTTGATTATTTGTTTGCTCTCAAACTGCTAGAGCGACTTGAATAATAATTTCATCATCGAAAAACTTCGTTTTCAGAAAGTAACATAGCAAATATTTACTTCGAATCCTCATATTCCTACTCTAATGTAAAAAATCGGAGCTGCGGACTACCTAGCGGGTTTAACGGGTCTCCGGCTCGAAAAGCAGGAGTAGGAACGGAGTGGGTTTCAGTTTTCAGTGAGAGTCTGACACTTTCTCTCGTCTCGCCATGCTTTTACAGAGATTTTCGAAACACTAATATATACTCAATACTTAGTATGACCGAAAAAAAACTATTTTGTCCTTCTCCAAGGTATAAAAGAAGATATTGTAGTTTAGTTCCCACAAACCCGTTATAACCATTTTACTTACCGGTATCGAACCTGAGAACGATAATTGCCAAAGTTAAGCTATTTTCGCTCACTGTACCATAAGCAAGCAATCAAACTGTCTTTTGTTTTCGTGCTTATTTGCACAGAGATGTAAACACGAGAATAATATCTTCGTACTTACCGCCTTACTCAGAGTCATTTAATGGTAAGGGATTGTTTTCTGAACAATATCGTTACTAAGGAATAGTTTAAGTAATCGTTAAATGTCTTTGAGATCGTGATAGTAACACCGCTGGACTATGCTATCTCCTACATAATATGTATAAGGGTTTGGTAAAATTTCCACCCTCGCTCGGTAGGTGGGTTGGAGATAGCAGCTTAAAAACTAGGGAGGTATTCTCCTGACATAGCTTCCCAGCAGTACTTTGCCCGACCCAGGAATCGAACCCGAGACTCCTTGTCCTGCCCCCACCGCACTAACGACCACTCGGCAAGGCATACTAAATTCTCAACTTATTGTCCGGCCTGAGTATCGAAGCCACGACAAAATTGCACACCAATCGAAAATAACCTGCATGCAGTACAAATCAAAACCTACATCAAAATGTGAGTGTATCACACAACACACGTCAACATGTAATCTCCACATCACAACGTAATCTCGACCTAATAGGCCCGACCTATTGTGTCCTGACCCATCAGGCTGCGACCTATTGTGTCCCGGCTTGATTGATTCACTTTGTGCAACAATAGAGGATTGTTATCATTGTATTGAGGGGCGTTTTGTTAGTAAGGCAATTTGTAACTGTGCCTTTACTATAATAGGTTATTTAGTGTGTTGGGTGAGATTTTAAGTCTCAAAAACTTAATATAAGCTACCGTACAGTTTTCAATGAAATGTCAGTATTTGTTCACATCTTTTCTTTAGTGAGGAAACCTGGGCTTATAATTTCTTATTATAAGTTTGAAGTCACCAACCCACGTTGAGCAATCGTGGTCATTAGTACTCAAACCTTTTCCGTGTGAGGACAGCCCTTTGTTCAGCAGTGGCCACTTATAGGCTGATGATGTGATAGCGTTTTTTTTTTGAGGGGGGAAAATCATCCAATGACTTTTCTCGCCTTGGGCGAGGCGAGAGGGAGTGTCAGACTCTTACTGACTAAAAACCACCCCGTTCCTTCTCCTGCCTTTCGAGCCGGAGCCCCGGTAAACCCGCTAGGTTGTCCGCAGCTCCGGAATGATGTGATAGCTTAAGCATACGAATTTAAAGATATGTTTCAACGAAAATGAGAATCTAAAAATAAGGCAATTTTTAAACAGCATACGTACCCAATCCCTCATACTAGGTAGTATAGTACATACAATATATCACAGAAATTGCGAAACTTTCACTTTTGTATGCAAAGATGTGCATAAAAGATACGTAGTGATGTGTTGGCATGCAGTGTGGGAGTTACACGTTCCCCGGCATTTCTACCGTACTGGTACTGGTACGTATACGTACATATACAGCGTGTAACAAAATACCTATATACATCAAGAAGCACTGAAGAATACATGTTGAATAGAATCTCTACACAAAGTTTCAGGTTAAAATACGTTTAAAAAAAATTGGTAACAAATACTTGGTGTCGCATGGTTCTTGATTTTATAAATCATGCAAACGTGTCACAGCTCTACGGGGGTCACTCGCTAATTACGAAACATTTCTTCTGTAAATCTGATCACCTACTTAAAAATATTGGTAAACTTCATAACTTTATTCCATGAAAACATGAGTTTAAAAAACTCTTCCCGTATCGTTTGTTATGTTATCTAGAAACCGTGCACTTGATATGTATACCCCCTATTTGTTACACCCTTTATATGTATATAATATAGTACTCCTGGTATATATGTATACTTGGTACAGTAAATAGTACCTATTTGAAGTAGGCTGAAGATAGTAGTGTAATTTCATTATTATTGTATCGAAGACAATAATATAATTATTAGGTTCGGTTAAGTTACTTGTAAAGAGAGAGGTGCAAGGGAGAAGTAAGTCTGCCCAGGGATGTGCAGTTCCAAGCAAATTATAGTGGGGCTTACTCCAATTCCGATAGATGATCGAGTCGATATATTTTATTTAAAACGTTAACTAAATATAATATGTATTGATATGATAACAATTTATAAAACCACATCTTCGTTTCGCCGTCCAGCCAGTAAACGGGTTGGAGGCCGAACGCAGACATATAAACGTTAAAAAAAAATTAGGACAGAAGGTCTCTTAAGTAGGAACTAAATGTAATAACTGACTTAGTATTACATGGATTTCATAACGTTTTATGATACTGAAGTGTTAGGTCCGAGACTTGGTCTTTTTACAGGATGTTTTTGATGGTATTGCATTGACATTAACATTAGTTTCAAGAGTAAGCGCCCTGGTTCCTGGTGGTTAGAGTGCTGACGGTGATTACCAGGGTAGTTTTAGCGCTGGATAGATACCACACTTCCTAGTCCTTCTCCTAAAAGCAACGTGACAGTATATAAATAGTAATTTTAGTGGAAAATCGCAAACAGTCTACATTTTTATCTGCACAAATTATTATTACTGCAATTTCATTACATAATAAGTACAAACACATTGAAACATCTCAAACACTTATTCACTACAAAAAGCGACAGTGAAGAATGGCAACAAAAGTTCATTGCTCCCCCTCCCCATTCCCCCTACCCCCCAAAGGGAGGTGCTAATTAATAATTTACAAGAGAGCCAAGTATCGGCCACTTTTTCTTAATTATCTTCGAGTCAGTTCGCTAATAGTCAGCGAATTGGGTGTAGTCACGTATTTAGTTGGCTATTAACTGTTAGTTGACTAATAACTAGTAGTGTTGTTTTGGCTATGTTATGATTATTGTGGCTGATGTTGCGTAATAGGCTTGTTCCTTATTGTTATTGGGCTTTTACCTGTGTTTAATTAAAGAAAGAAAAACGATTGTTCCATACATTAACCCAGAGACAAATACAGAGTAAGAGACTGTACAGGAGACAAAGGTACTCTTTTTATGGTATAAGCCGGTAAACGAGTAGACGGAGCACCTGATGGTAAGCAATCGCCGGCGCCCATGGACACCCGAAACACTAATGGCGTTACAAGTGCGTTGCCGGTTTTTGGAGGTTAGGAATTTAAGTGTCGTTGGGGAATCGGTAATTAGGAAGATTGGGAAAGGGGTATTTGGGCCTCAGCTAACCTCACTCACAGCGAAACACAACGCAAGCAATGTTTTACGTTGGTTTTCTGTGAGGCCGTGGTATCACTCCGGTCGAGTCGACCCATTCGTGCCGAAGCATGACTCTCCCACACCTCCTCTACATTAGATATAGTAATAGTATAGAATATAATTTCTGATTTATTCTAGCTATCACTACATCTATCTAGCTATCAGACCTAATCACACTTTCTCCTACATTAAATCCACCAGTAAGTAGCCATTCCAAATCCCTGACACTCCCTCTCGCCTTACCCAAGGCGAGAGAAGCCATTGGATTATTTTCCCCCTTAAAAAAAGTCATTCCAAATCCAGCAGTAACTCACAAACCAAGCCATGCGGTTAAAACAAACTGCATTCCTTATCAAACTTCACAGTTCAACGAAAAGAGTTAAAGTTAAAAAACTGAGTTCAAAAGCAAAAGTTTAAAGTAGACTACAGTAAAGTTGAACCACGCTACTTTGTAGTAGAGCAGTCATTAGAGGGTACTTGTGTAAATGCAACGAATGACGTCACATAAAACTATCCACTCACTATGTTTGCATAAAAAGTGCAATAAAGCGTCCCATTCACTGCGGACGCTGTAACCGGGTCATAGGAGATATATGGGTGGGTATTTTGTACGCGCACCCATTTACATTTACATAGGTACCTATCATTCCACGTAGAGTCATGCTTCGGCACGAATGGGACGACTTTACCGGAGTGATACCACGGCCTCACAGGAAACTGGCGTGAGGCAACCTTGTGAGTTTTACCCAATCCCCTGCGTTTTTCTGGATATTTGCCTCTGGTTTTGCGGGTGCTACATACTATGATATGTAATGCTAGAGTAGGGCTACGTGTAAAAAGCATAGACGGTGTTGAAGCGCCTAGCCGTTGCTTCATAGCAACCTTTCCAACGGCCTAATTAGGCTCGTAATTTTAAGGAGGCATATTAATGCACGTTATGTCGTCACTTGCTTTTCATCATTTGCTCTGTTAACACCAAAATTATATATCTCCGTTGTTTGAGTATTACTACAGTTCTTTTATTCCTGCAAGACCTCATATTCCTCTACAGACGGCGTCTTGCGTCTATTACTATCCTCAAGTAATCCGTCTGATTATAGGAGTGTGCCACTCTTTTCCATTAAAAAGAGTGGCACAAAAAACTCCTTTTTGAAAGCCCGGCAACGCACCTGTGACTCCTCTAGTGTATCCATGGGTGGCGCTGATCGCTTCCCTTCAGGTGACCATCTGCTCTTTTGCCATTCTATAAAAATACAGAATAAAAGGCGTACCGTACCAAAATTTTAATTAGCCCATCTAACGTTTCCTAACAAAATACACACCCGTGTGTTTCCCTTGATACTTGCAACCGTGTTCAACGACGCGATCTTGGTCGTTGATAATCGAATGCACACACACACACACACACTGTGTCTGTGTGCCCTGTGACTTTGTTTACCCACATTGATTTCTGATGTTCTGTGCATAGGCTGTGAAACTGAAAGTTTCATGAAAGTATAATAATAATAATGTGGAAATTGAACTCAGGACGAGAAACAACCTGTTTTCCAAGCGTGAAGATGGTAATGCCCTCTATTGAAGGTAAGGCCCACAGGCCAGCAGTGGACTCTTAAGGGCTGTTGGTGATAAAGAAAATGATTCATGATTTTTGTAACGTCTCTGGTGTTCCGGGTGATTTGTTCGCTCGTATACAGGCTTATAACATAAAAAATATATACATTCGTATTATAAGGCGCTACATATTCCATAAAGAGTAAGCGTACTACACAGTATTACCAACCTCTTCACTGTAAGAAAACCATTCAATTATAATTTACGTCCGCCACCATCACCGATAGATCCCCATTTATCTCGTATCTAAGCAACCACCCAGTGTTACCCAGACAATGGGACAATCCGACCAGTAAATAACATTCATCAGTTTTCCTAATCGCTACGCTAAAATACGCTGCTTAGGGTTGCCCATTTTTGTTTTCAAGGGTATCGAGTTGGGAAATTAACAATGTCAATTTTATTTTATACAAGATTTTTACTCGCGGTTTCACTTGTATAAACATTAGTACATGTGCTATTTCAGACTATAATGTACCTCTCAACTAAACGTTGTGATCTGTGATTATCACAAACACATTCTTCCAAACTTTTGCAATTGTAATTATTTTAACCAACATTTTAATTGTTTTTCACACAACTTAAGTATTTAATTTAGTTTTTTTTAAACTTTGCCCTACACTAAAATTTTCTCCTGTGCGTGCGTTTATAAACAGATCTGAAACCACAATTTGTGGATCACACAGAGAGTTGCTCCGTGCGGGATTCAGCCACCGCGACAACCGTGCAGTCTTTTATTTAATTAATTAAAATGTTTAAAAAATCAATGGTAAATACACATTCTTTTTTCTGCACACTATAACAAGTAGTATCTAAGTAAAAAGTACCAGATTGAATACCAGTACAATACTTTATACTATTTTATGGTATCGTTGGGAACCCTAACTGCAGTTGCGTACTGGATGGGAAAATTCCCATTTACTACGACAAATGAGTACTATTTATAAAAGCCTTGACTATTGTCTCTCCGGTTATTTACTTTAGACCTTAAGGCTTTAAGGGTTTCGGGCTTATGTTTTTGATGACAAGGCTTTGTGTTTAAGGTTCATTTTAGCTTGGCAAACGTCAGTAGGTATTTGGTTCGTAACATTTTTTAATTTGGTTTTGTAAGGAAGCGTTTTACTGTGAATATTAAAATGGTTTCGGTTGCTTTTCTTTTTTAAATTTTTATGTAGCTCGTACATATTGGTGTTAGGTTGCTGTTCCACCAGAGATGAGCTATTTAGCTATGCTAAAGAGACGTACCGTTTTCACTGACACTAAGATAAGTAGCTGTGCGAGGATAAATAGAAAGCTATCCATAGCACACATCAATAGCACACTTCTTCTTTCCATATAAAAAAAAACCTAGCTCAGCTGAGTCCGTTTCAACCAGTTCTAAGCTGTGTGTACCAATGAATGTGATTGGTGGAAGCCAAACGCATACACAGCAACGTAGCATTGCACGTCTCTACTAGTAAAGCACCCATAGACTTGTTTAACCCAATGATTAGACTAAAATATCTAAATCTAATACGAGTTTTCATTCAAATGTGCTGTTTAACGGCCATATTTATAGAACCCTTTCTTATTTCACAATAAAATTAGACATGCTTGTCTACGTCAGAGTAGGGCAACACGCCACCAGCTTTTGTTAAAATATAATGCTGTATTATGGGTATTATGTATAATTTTAGACGTTTTATTTAATTCAAATAAAAAATATATAATTTTTGTGTGTAACGTTTTATTTTGATGTTTTACAGGACAATACAGATGAGTGTTGTATTTTTAAACTATTTTTTAAAGATTAATTTTATATAATAGTTATAATTTTATTATAATAAGTACATTTTCGAGTATTAAAACAATATCTGACTATCAAGAAACTTCGTTTACTTAACCAGGAAAACGAACCCAAAATGTCTGTGCTGTGCTGCCCTTCTTTGTTTTTTTTAAAGCACTTGTAACGCCTCTGGTGTTTCGGGTGTCCATGGACGGCGGCGATTGCTTACCATCAGGTGATCCGTTTGCTCGTTTATAGCATGGAAAAAGAATATGTATTATTATACGAAACTCTGAAAACAGTTTTCAGCAATAAAGGACAATGACGTAATTAATTTAGTTAACGATAAATATTAATTACCGTTATCTTAATTAGCAGTGACCCTAATCTTCTTTACTTTGTTAATTTATAGTTTAAATATAATGGTAACTATAAAATTGCTATGTTGGATTGTAGGGCAATAGAGCACCGTCTCAAAGAGTCATCAGATCCCCACAGATGGGGTCCACTAGGGCCTGATAGCCTGATCTGAAGCTGCGGACTACATTCCGCGTTTACCAGAAGTAGGAACGGGGTGGTTTTTAGTCAGTTAGAGTCTGACATTGCCTCTCGCCTAACCTAAGGCGGGAGAAGTCATTGGATTCTTTTCTTCTCCTCTAATTATTTCTTCTGATTTATTTCGTTGCGGGATCTAAGACAGTTATTCGTGTCCCTGGGATGCGCCGGATTTCAGTGTTCCAGTGTTTTCATGGTTGTATCTACTGTAGATCCTGGCTTACAAGAGTTGCAGCGGATTGGGAGGTTGTGGCAGGCTTGTTCCATAAAAAAGTCATCGGATGATTTTCACTTCATAAAAGCACCTCTTGGGTGTTTGTTTTTTCTAACAAATCATTATTCTACCGTGCTGTTAAGCATCGTGGTAGCTTATTATCATCCTTATTTTTGTTGGATTGGTTGAGAGCAGTGTCACAGCTTAATTTATTGAAACCAAATGTTGAGTTACAATCGTTAGAATTGTTAACTTTATGTGATTGTGTTTTTGAAGAATCACCTTTACTCCACAACCTTGTTACCATACAACTAACAAGGAGTCAGTCCAAAAGTTCAAGGTCGCTTCACTCCCAAGGGGCAATAATTCAGAGAACACAATAAACTACGTGGAATTACGCGAACTATACTTGGATTTATCACGTTTTTACGTTGTCCGCCACGTTAACGTTACGTTACAGCCTGTAATCAAGTTAAGTTAACAGTTAAACGTTAACAACGGAATAACTTAAACTGCGGTAACTTTCCATCTTACTTTGTTGTTGGGAACCGAAATTGTGGAAGTTTTGGTTGTTATTGTAATTAAAATAATATTGATTGTCTTTCTGGTTGATTGGATACAAGAGGAATCTTGGGTTCAATTCCTGGGTTGAGGAGAATGTTTTATATTATGTGAATGAATATGAACCTCTAGGCTTGTAGCTAGTTGAGTTCCTCGTCAAATAATTACGTGATTAAGCCGAAAAACAATAATTAATAGAGTAAAATGTGTTTTTTTTTACCAAACGTTGCCCCACATAAGGATTTTCTTCGGTGACGTGGGTGCGTTTATAAACATATAATTTCTCATACCTATACATTACGCCCAGACCCGGAACAACTATCTATGGATCACACAAAGAGTTCCGTGTAGGAATCGGAACTGTAACACATAGCGCGGCAGCCGGTTGCCTAGCCACCGCGCAAACTCGTGCAGTCAGACTACATATAATTTAATTTATGTTTTCAAAAATTTTGGGTAGAAGTTACAGGATCATAAGTCAGAGAGAGATAGAACAATAAAAGGTAAGTAAGTTAAAAAAAAAACCAATAAACACTTTATCTGACCTACAAATCAAACCATAAGACAAAGTAAAAGTCAAATCATTTATTCCAATTAAACCATATACTTAGGTACTTTTGAAACGTCAACAAAGAAAGAAATAAACAATAGTCTGTCAGTCTGTCCGTCAGTGAAGGAAAGTGCTAGGACACGAGAGATAAAAAAGTGTACTACATTAAAACATCAAAAATTTATTAATATTCCACAATGGAACATGACAAACAAACTGACCCTTGGATGTCACGCATACCAACATACACACACACATACCAACATACCTACATACATATTTTCAGCTGAATACCATCTGAAACCGTTGAAATTTCAGTTCCATAACATTTGAAAACTTTCTACGCTTTTTTTTTAATTTGTCGTTCCAGAAGTTGTTTTATGTTTCATAATAAAAAATAAGACTTGAACCATATTATATATGACAGAGACCACATTCGAAGTGAGCCTGATCGCATTTTCGCCCGTCATTGTTTTTTTTTTCATGTAAGCAATCGCCATCGCCCATGGACACCTGAAACGCTAGAGCGGTTACGAGTGCGTTGCCTGTCTTTTGGGGGGATTAGGAATTGGGGATTGGGAAGATTGGGAAGGGAGGTAATTGGGCTTCCAGTATTGGTCGAGATTAGTCTCACAACCAATGACATGGTGGACCGCGATCTCACTTCAAATGAGTAAACTGATAAACGTAAACTTTTTATACTGTAAACTCCAATCCTGTTGCCAAGTGTGGAGATTGTAATAAATATTAAGTAGAGAAGGCCAATAGTCCAGCAGTGGACTGTCGCTGCCGCCCGTGGACACCCGAAACACTAGGCGTTACAAATACGTTCTCGGCCTTTTGGGGATTAGGAATTTAAGGGTTGTTGGGGACTCAAGGATTGAGAAAATTGGAAAAGGAAATAATTAGGCCTCCGGTAACCGGTTTCACACAACGAAACACAACGAAAGCGTTGTTTCACGTCAGTTTTCTGTGAGGCCGTGAGGCCATGGTATCACTCCGGTCGAGCCGGCCCATTCGTGCCGAAACATGGCTCTCCCACACTAAAAAATACCTTTTCTCTCACAAAACATAGGAAAATTTTAATAAGTACCTTACCCACTTTGTTTTTATAAAAGAAACATCAATATATTCTACGCTCAATACCTTATAATAATACCTTTGCGAGTCGAGGGGAATTTTCCATGTTATTTAACTAAGGGTTGTGTATTTTATATTTCTCTAACATAATAATATATTATAATCTGCCCTTTATTCCCTGAAGGGTTAGTTTCGCAACTTATACGAGTATGTCCCAAGTAATGATAGTCTAAGGGTGATTTTTCACCAGAGATGTGCTATGTAGCTGTGCTACGAAGATTGTAATAGCTAAGCTGTGAAACTATGTGACCGTTTCCACTGATACTAAGCTATGTAGCTGTACGAGGAAGATGTGCAGCTCGAGTATGCGATGTATCGATAGTAGGGAAGCCATCCATAGCACGTATCCATAGCACGCATCTATCCATATAAAAAAACATAGCTTAGCTGAGTCCGTTTCCACCAGTCCTAAGCTATGTGTACCAATGAATATGATTGGTGAAAGTCAAACGCATCCACAGCACAGAGTCTAGAAATAGCAATAGGCTCACCCCCTATTACATGAGATTTATAGCATTAATTGTGAAAAGTGGGTGTACATTGTATAGCGGCATTACGTGCACCTCTGCTTATCCCTTCGGGGATAATAGGCGTGACGATATTTATTTTATTGTATTTACATTTCTATCAATCTTGTAAGAGAAAAACAAGTAAGACGTAGGTATACGAATGTCTTCCCTTACAGTTATAATTAAGATGCAAATTCTCATTATATATTCGTATCACCGCGCTAACTGAGTTAGAGGCTGGGATGACGTCATAATAGTGTTATGCCAAGCTCGCCAGTTTCTTCATAATATTTAAATGAGGAGTTTCTTTTGTAATATGCACTGTGTTGGTGGTTGTAAGGTCGACTGCTGATCTTGGAAGTACAAGGTTGGCTTTTATTGTTCTGGACTTTTTTTAAATTTTAGTAAGAGCTTGTGAATTGTGTTAGGATTACTTATATGTATACTATAGCATGGCTCAAAATCTCAAGAGAGCGTCATTTGGTTACGTATCAATACGTTTTTTTATTCTCTACTAAAGTTCAAAATATAGAGTAATTTTCTAGGGAGCTCGTAATAATTTTGAATAAATTATGTATGTAATACATTATGCAAAACAGTACAAGATTCCTAACCTGTTGCTATCAATATCAACAACGTGTAATTAAAAAGAGAATTTACACTTTTCTCTTCTCTATACCAATAATATTTATACAAATATCATTTAAATCGTATAAACGGGTCTTGAGATACAAATAAAAACAAACTAAAAGAAAATTTACACTCTCAGAAAAATTATAGTTATAGACAAACAAAAGATTCTTAATAATAGAGCTTTAAGAACCCTACAAACTCAGACTTCAATTTTATTTACGACACATCTATCTGATTGTAAAATAGATTGGAGTTCTGTCTACCCCTGACTGATGTAGTTAGACTGTCTACATTTAACTTTAAGAATGTGTCGCTTCGAGAGGAGATTTGAAATCGCTTCGCAGACACTTTTTCTAATCGAATACGTTTTTATCTTCTTCACATGTGCAATGTGAAGCATTCAATCTAATATATCTAATTCTCGTGTCACAGTTTTCGTTGCCATCCTCCTCCGAAACGGCTTGACCGATTTTGATGAAATTTTTGTGCTTATCCGTTATCTAGATAATCGGCCAACTTCAATTTTTCATCCACCTAAATGTTAGGGGTAGTACAACCCAATTTTTTTTTATTTTCCGCGGATGAAGTCTTGGGCTGAAGCTAGTACAATTACATATGTATACGTAACATAATTTTCCCGATCGATTTCGATCACGGTAGCCAGTCTGTCTAAAGTGACTATTGTCATTTTACTCAGAAAATGCTAATTTCACTTTTTGGCCGGCGCGAGAATCGAACCCGCGACACGTTGCACTCAATAAACAAAGGTTAAGGTCGTCTGATTGTAACACTTGTTGAACTGTACAGTTTTAACTGAATCAAATCAAGAATATATAAAACTGCACAGTTAAATTGTTAGGAGTGTAGACTGAATGGTCCTACGATTTAACTGTACAGTAAAAATTCTACAGCTAAATTGTAAGATATTAGTTGGGTGTACGACACCCGCGGAAATAGTAGGGGTGGTAAGAATATATATCTTCTCTGCTATTACCATACAGTTATTATTCATTCAATTTGACTCTTTGACCTAACTGTTTATTCTTTGTTTCAACAATTACAAGCTCACTGTCACAATTTCCTGTATACGTGTCTAAGTAACAAATAAGGAAAAAATAAAGTTTACTTTCACTGTGACAGAGAAAAAGGTCCACGTTTGATTCCCGTAATACTCATTTAAAGACCCCGGATTTGACAGGGGATCCCTTGAGACTAGCTATTCGATTTTCGTCCTTATAACTGTAAATATAGGACACTTTTTTGTTGGTTTGGTGTTATTTGTAATAATGACTCGTTTGTCCTAAGTCGATTTATTTAAATACCATTGCGCTCGTTGTAATGGATCACCTTTGACAAATTTTCGGCACGAATGGGCCAGCTCGACCGGAGTGATACCACAGCCTCACAGAAAACCGACGTGAAACAACGCTTGCGTTGTGTGAGTGAGGTTACCGGAGGCCCAATTAAACTCCTTCCTAATCTTCCAAAACCCCGATCCCCCAACCACCTTGAAATTCCTAACCCCAAAAGGTTGACAACGCATTTGTTGTACACTGTTGTTTCAAATGTCCATGGGCGATGGCGATTGCTTACCATCAGGTGATCCGACTTGTTTACCGGCTTATTTCATAAAATAAAATTAAAAACTCAGATCTTCAAGCGTAAAGTCACAGTATCTGAACTATGAATTCCATTACGGTTAAAACATTTTTACGTTAAAAGTAAATGAACGAAAATGTTGCGAAAAAATCCCTTGGAAAATATATTCGAAGTGAACTTAAGTGAATGAACGAAAGAGTGATTGATTGAATGATGGTCGCTGAGCTGAACGAACTTACCGCTCCGTGCCACCCACACGTGTTTTCATGAACGTGTTTTTTCAGGTTTCAGTAAAAGGTATCATATTTCTAGTTAGACAGCTTATGATCGCATTAAAAAATGTTGATATTTTTTTCAAATTATCGTCATTTTTATGGCTTCTTTTGAGGTTAATGTCATCTACAAACAACTTTAAAAAATATGTGGCGTGATGTTAATCTTGTCTTGTCACAAATTAGTTGTTGAAATCGGTCGGTAAAGCCGGTAAATGAGCAGACGCATCGCCTGATGGTAAGCAATCACCGCCGCCCATGGTTACCCAAAACACCAGAGGCGTTATAAGTGTGTTACCAGCCTTTTGGGGGTTAGAAATTTAAGGGTTTTTGGGGAATCGGGTATTGGAAAGATTAGAAAGGGGGGTAACTGGATCTCTGGTAACCTCACTCACACAACAAAACACAACGCAAGCATTGTTTCACGTCGGTTTTCTGTGAGGCCGTGGTATTACTCCGGTCGAGCCGGGCCAGCGTGTCGAAGCATGGCTCTCCCACACTTTTGAAGCGGGGGAAATTCAAAAATGTTCATCATAGTCAGCTTGTTCACGCCCTGTCCTGGACATAGGCCTCTCTAAATACTTAGTACGCCATTAAGCTGAACTAAGCTCCAAATATATTAATGCGTACATACCTTGCTCTGAAATTCTTCTTAGTAAACTCGATTCTTTAATCGAACGAAGGTAAGAGAGAGTCGAATTTCACCCCTCCCTACTCGTCGTACTTGGGAGCTAAAATTCCAAGCGACAACTTGAAATAAGGACAAGGAAAGTGTCTATTATTTTCTATACAAATAGAGTCCTTTGTTTTTGCTTGTGTGAAAATCAAGCAATTTATATAATTCCCTCTCGCCTCACACGAGGTAGGAGAAGTAATTGGATAATCCTCTCCGCTTAAAAAAATTAATAATAAAAAACTAAAAAACCCGACCGAGGCTTTATTTATAATTCTCTCCGCTTAAAAAATAAAAACAAGAAGTACCATCGTAAAATTTAAGCAGTCGGGACCCATTCTAAATATAAAGACTTTGTGAGGGCACATACGGCTGGCTTTCTAGAATGGGTCCCGACTGCTTAAATTTTACGATGACTTTCTTGTTTTAGGGTATATTTTAATATTATAAAGAAACGCAGTCGGGTTTTTTAGTTTTTTAAATTACTTTTTTTTATTTATTTATTTTTAGTTTTATTATTTTTTCATTTTGATATATCTAGTGTCACTCTCACAGTAAATACGAATCTAACGACACCTCTCAAGTCAAAATCCATCAAGCCGTTTAGGCTAGAGAGTGAGAAATATTCGAATTTGGCGCCAAAAATCCGCCATTTTGTTTTTTTTTATTTTGATATATCCAGTGTAATTCTCACAGTAAATACGAATCTAACGACACCTCTCAAGTCAAAATCCATCAAGCCGTTTAGGCTGCAGAGCGTGCCAAACAATTATACATACATACATACACTCGAAAAACATAACCCTCCTTCTGGCAAAAAGAGGTTAAGAGTGTTTTTCCACCACAGATGTGCTATGCTACGTTGCTATGAATACGTTTGACTTTCACCAATCATATTCATTGGTTCACATAGCGTGGCACTGGAAACGGCTCAGCTATGTTTTAATATGGAAAGATGCGTGCTACGGAAACGTACTAAAGATACATACCGTGGATGTGTGCTATGGATGGCTTCCTTATCGATACATTGCATACTCGAGCTGCGCATCTTCCTCGCAGAGCTACATAGCTTAGTATCAGTGGAAACGGTCACATAGTTCCTTAGTTTAGCTCACTCGCCTGTGATACAGGATATTATTTCTAGTACAGGCTTTCTAAATTTGCGAGATCCACGATTTAAATTAAGATGTTTATGTGTACTTTGACCATTTTACTACAATGAATCATGATTTTATTATTACATCTTCGTAGCAGCTACATAGCACGTCTTTAGTGGAAAAGCACACTAATGTCGGCAGATTCCGAAACATCAAAATTAACAATCTAGTTGGACAGCCATTAAACTTTTTATTCCAAACGTTCAAATCCTTTGGTAAACATATTATTACGAACCATAGTTTTACATGCAATCATATCTCCAAAGTTTATGGCAGATAAATCATTCACTTTATGGGTTTTCCATAAATTAATGGTCTTTTTATTTTTTTTATGACTTTCTCGTTATTACATGTCCAATGTTAGATTTTATATTTATGTTGTAAAGTTGAAAAACTCTATAACTTTAAGACTGTAGGGCGTAGTTTGGGTTTAAATAAATTGAGATTTTTATTTGGTAGTTTTATTATTTTCATTTTATGATCTCGATGAAAGATGAGACTCGATTTCGATTGCCGAGTCGTGTAAACTTCTTTGAGGGATTCAAAAACTTTAAGTTAATAACTTCAGCAACAAAATGCCAAAGGACACAATGTTACATAGTACTTGCTTCTGCCAGCGGGTTCGCTTGCATTTCCGTAGTATAAAAAGTATCCTATCACCCAAGTCAGCTCATACCCTGTCTGTATAAATCAAACATTAAAATCTGTTCAATGAAACCATGTTTATTTTTGTAAATAGGCTACAAAAGAGCGCTGTTATACGTCAAAATTATTATATAAAAAAATCTAGATGAAATCTATCTAGTTCAGTAGTTTCAGTGTGATTGACGGATAAACATCCAAACAAACAAACTTTTACATTTATAATATTAAGTGTGATTCTCGACAATTGATCACAAAAAGATTCATAAATGGAGTATAATTTCAAAATCTTCAATTATTTAACAAATATAGTCGAATAGTACTTATATCCTAGTCTTGGTCCTATTCGCACTAGTAGCCATAGCCGACCACGTAGCTAATCCCCTCGCCCTAATTTTAGACACGCGCCTGAAAAACGAGGACGCTTGAAAAACTGAAAGAAAAAATCAATGGGGATGCAAACTACGGGAATGGGGTCACTTCAACTACTTCCTGAAAAATATATATTGTTGCTGAAATTATGTGGCTTACAGTAAATATACTGTCTTTTTTGTGGACTGATCTTAAGAGCAACTGCTAAACAGAAAGTATCGGGTTCAATTTTCGGACTGGGTATTTTATTTTAGCTTTTTTCGCAAATGTGTCAGTAATAACAAGGAGTCTGGAATTATGTCCGGTAAATGGAAACGGGCTTTTTTAAGGGAGAAAAACCCAATTACTTCTCTCGTCTTGGGCGTGTCGAGAGGGAGTGTCAGACTCTTACTGACTATAAACCACCCCATTCCTACTCCTGCTTTTTGAGCCGGTAAACCCGCTAGGTAGTCCGCAGCTCCGGATCAGGCATCAGCTCTATTCAGCGCGACATGGCAACAGGCTAACCCCCTATTAGATGGAACTCATAACATAACTGATAGAAAGTGGGTGTTACATACATTGTAGTTATTTGAGCTTCTCTGCCTACCCCTTTAGGGACCCACTAAACCAGCGAGGTAGTCATATTTTAAATTTTATTCACTGACTTCAAAAACTTAACTCAAAGACACGAAGCGACAACTCATAAACAAAAATAAAGCAACATTTTATTTGTTCTACAAAAAGTAATAACTTTTACGACACAACTTTACATTTTAATTCCGACCCTATTATAAATGTAGGAGGGTGCAGTATTGTTTGCGCGAATTTATTCATTGAATACATGAGTGGGGCCTAAGATGGCGCTTCATGAAGAGTATCCCTTTCAAGTTGGACTTCTATTACTTTTTGAAAGAGGTCGACTTGTATCCTTGTTGTGTCTTGTTTCTGTTTCAAAAATGGGTAAGCAGAGATTTAAGATAGTCACACTTATTTCCATACATACATAACTTCATGCTTGTCTGCCATGGGGGGTAGGCAGAGACTATGGAACGCCAACGCTCTTTCGCTTCCTCAACAGTCATCAGTCTTTTCATGCATGATCGTCGGTTTACACTCTTCCCTGCTATTTTTTCCCGATCCGACCGGGTACGTAAAAGTGCATATTATTACTTTTTTGTTTTTATTGCTGATATGCTCGTTCGACCGCTGTTGAACAATTTAATACTATAGTACGTCTTCCACTTTTAACGTGACTGGTAATCACGTTAAAAGTGGAAGAGGTTTAGTGTAGATTAACAGCAAGGATTACCTAGTCCTTGCTGCTAATCTACGCAAAGCCGAATAAACCTCCCACTATTACTTTACCCGACTCGAGGATCAAATCCGAGACATTTCGGCTCACCCATCGCACAAACAACCAAACAACCAAAGATCGAACCAAAACGCCTAAAGACACACTATAAAAATGTACTCCTGCCTACCCCCTTTCCATCATAAAACAATAACCCTCCCGCGCCACTCCCAATTACTTGTAAACTAAACTTTAGTCAGTATTAATGATAGTTTAGCACCTCTTTGTAAACCGTCGTTAGCCATTGAGCCCCGTTGACAAGGGTCACATAGACCACCGGTACAAATCACCCCCTTTCATGAAGAGTTGAGGGTTAAATGCTAAAAGCCTGTGATGGAATGAAAACTAGGACAGCATTGAATATTCTGATTATAGTTTTGGCATTTCAGATTGTTTCAGCATTTATGAAATGTTTTGAGAAATCGACATTTTACACATAGGTTTTTGAACTTTCGATAACCAATAGGGTCCGTTTAAATCTAAAAGTCGACGTTCAATGGCGGGTCTAACCATTTTTTATGACCTTTTTTAAGGCATTTATAGGCTGTTGATGTAAAATGTTGATTAAGTATATCTATTATGGTTTCACACAGCAAACCTTCCCGGCGCTTTGCGTTCCGCGCGCGCCTCAAAGAGCCATCAGGCCACCACAGATGGGGCCCAGTAGGGCTGATGCCTGATCCGGAGCTGCGGACTACCTAGCGGGTTTACCGGGGCTCCGGCTCGACAAGCAGGAGTAGGAACGGGGTATTTTTTAGTCAGTAAGAGTCTGACACTCCCTCTCGCCTCACCCAGGGTGGGAGAAGTCATTGGATAATTTTCCCCCCTCAAAAAAAAGGACCAGTTTTCACCCGGTTTCAGTTTATAGCCATCCGTTTATTGATATTAGAAAAGCGATCAAACTTTAGAGATTAATTTAAATGATTGCGAACTTTCTATTCCGAGTATTGAAAATGTTTGATTGTTCTACGTAAAGTTCTGAAGCATTTTTGTTTGTAAGGGCTTTTACCTGTGGCTTTACTTATGTTTTGTTTGTAAGGGCTTTTACCTGTGGCTTTACTTATGTTAAATCATAGAAAGGAAAACGTTTGATTCACATATGGGTCCAAAGATAGGCTTAGAGTAAGAAACATCAACTTTGCAACTGCAACATAGGAACTCTATAAATATTGATAAGACTTACTTATTGGAAAAAAGAATATGACAAGGGTCCGCGACTATTAGTTAATAAGAAATAAAATGCTAATCGACTGCATCATCAGGTCATCGTCACTGGCTTTTCTTTTTGTTCTGTTTCTTTTCACCAGAGGGTTACTCGAGAGCTGAAGATAGAGGCTATTTCTCTTATATGTATATTATATCTATATCTTATACCTCTATCTATCTTAATCTTATTTTCCCTTATTACAAAAAGTTACCTGCAACAATAGCATACAGGTAAATCAAAGATGGATGCGAATACAATCGTATGCGCGTGCGCTGCGCCTATGACCTACATGCGGTACAAAAATAGTGCGCCAGCGCTTGACGCCGATCTATAACCGGGTCGGACAATACGGCGCTAAGGGCATAGGGCGGCAGTACTGCCAACATAATTGAGATTCTAATCACATGCTTACAAAGTTTGATTTTGTTCGCCAGACTGTACTTTCATAAGATTCGTGTAGTGGTAATTTTATATCTATCTGTGTTTCGTCGTTTTTGGTTTATAATAAGACTTTGAATACAGTCTGTAGAAAGGATGGATAAACAGAAGATCAACGAAAGAAATTATACAAGGCGGATATAAATAACAGCCTGTTATTATTGTACGGTAGAGGCCACCCTAGATGGACAGTCGGACATATTATAGTGACATATTAAAGAAAGGCCAAATTGAAAGTACCCTTAACCAACGAGCATGGATAAAAAGATTGATGACTATTGATGAAGCGAATGAGGTGTATGTAAGATTCGTAGCAATTAGCGTTCCATTGTCTCTGTCTATCCCCATGGGAGAGAGGCGTGAGGTTATGTATGTATGTATGGTTTATAAAAAGACTAACCACAACTACACAATGGACCTCCTACAATGAAGAGAGGTAACCACAATCTAGTTACATTAGGCAGTTGTTTTCTGGAATAGGAGGCAAACAAGCAGACGTGTCACCTGATGGTAAGCGATCAGAGCCGCTAAATGGACACCCGCAACACCAGAGAACTTACATGTACATTGTTGGCCTTTTAAAAAGGAATACGCTTTTTTCAGTTGTCAGTTGCCATGCAGATCATAGTAAGTTACGAATCCTCAAAGCTGCTATCTAGTCTCCATCAAACATCTGCGCGAATCAGCAAGAATGATGACCAAATGTATCCTACTCTCCCATTCTCCAAACTCCTACTCTACACAATGCAATATTACAACCAGTGCAACGGATATGCGCTGAAACTTCCACACAATAACATACTCGCAGCCATTGCTCACAGGAAACAACTGTTGCTGTTGCTGTTTCACTCACTTTGATCTTTTACTCACTGCCTGTAACTGGCACGCCGTCCGAGACTGTAATGAACACACACATACTGCCGTGTTTCTGCGATGACTTCATAATACAGAGTAGATGTGTCAAGACTACAGGGCAAGTATCAAACAGATAAAATTGAAATCTATTATAATAACAGCAAAGTATAATGTTCCACGACCATACGTGTTAGAGACTAGAAGAATATGTATGTAGTTGAACATTTTTGTGATGCAATTTCGTAAAGTCGATAAAAACTATACTGCCTCGTAGATTGCTTCGTTGGCCGAGTGGTTGCTAGTGTGAATTCCGGACAAGGGGTCTCGGATTCGATTCCCAGGTCCGACGAAGTATTCCTAAGCTTTTTTTGGATTTTCGAAAACTTCTCAGTAATAGCACGAATTCTGACAATAGGCTCACCACCTATTACATAGGACTTATTACAACATAAATTGTGGAAACTGAGTGTTATGTACCATAATGTGCACCTCTGCCTACCCCTTCGGGAATAAAAGGCGTGACGATATAAAAAAAAAACTAAGCATCAGGTAATTCACATCATCATCATCATCAATCAACCTTTAAATGCTCACTGAGGAAAGGCCTCGTCTCACACGTAGGAGGTTTGAGCATTTATCACATAACACTGAATAAGTCATTTAGGAAATAAACCCATAAATTTGCTACATAAAGCGTCCTAAAACTGGTTCATTAAGCTCATTTTCATTTTACAACAATCGCTTAGCCAACGATGTTATGTGATGATATAAATTATCTTTTCTTTTCTTTCTTTTTTCTTTTTTTGAAAAACGTTGCCCCACACTAGGATTTACTCCTGTGTCGTGGGTGCGTTTACAAACATACAAGTTCACATACACATGACACCCAGACCCGAAACAACAATTTGTGGATCACACAAAGAGTTGCTCCGTGCGGGAATCGAACCCGCTACCCGTAGCGCGGCAGCCAGTTGCCCAACCACCGCACTAACCGTGCAGTCGACGTTTTAACTTCGTTAAACCTCATCAACAGCCTACGTAAGTGTCCACTGCAAAAGCCTCTTCTCACACCGAAAAAGGGAAGAGAATGAATAGAATTAGCATGAGCTTGCTCATAGCGGATAGATGTCCGTATGGATTGAGGAGCCACATCAGATTTTTAAAATCTGATTTTACCATTATTTAGCAGCAAGGAAGCTGATTTTGCAGCACGAATTCTAGATTTAGCAGCAAGATATATAACTAGATATATTAATGCAAAAGTGGCTCCTCAATCTAAACGTTTAAATTGAGGAGCCACCTATAACTCGTTAAGTAATAGATGAATATTTTTGAAAATTTTGTATCATTTAGCAGCAATTTTGCATATTACCGTCTACAAATTTCGCTTCTGTGGCGCTAAAATGTAAGAAAATACAATACTTTTAGTATGGCTCCTCTATCTAAATTTAACAGGTGAATTTCTACTGGATATGAGCGATCAATTATTATATTCGACATAATGATCATTTAGTAGGTGTTGTGTTTGTTTTTGCAGTATAGGAATAAAATAGTAAAACAGAGTAAATTTTGTAGATGAACGCATTTTCTTTGGCTCCTCAATCCTGACGTTCTAATTATATATGTTTGACTGTACCCACCTGAGATGACAACGGAATCTAAAGCCAGAGATACTAGCATTTAGCAGAAATGTCTGCTAAATATATCTGCACAGTTCAGCAATGTATTTAATTTAGATTCTGAAAAAACAATACTTAACTATTTTCTTGTAAATTCAGCGTGTAGGGTGACCACAGTTTGAGGGTATCTACAAATTATTATTTCTCTTACCAACCGACAATAATATTTATTTAACAAAGTGTTCATTAGCAGTGAAGTATTCTCGTTTGTATATTCACGTAGAAAATAAATACTTAACTTGGATTTCCTATAAATATAAAGTTAATCGTCACGTTTGTGTCATCATAGTTGAATTGTGGGGATATTAATATGTGCAATATTGTGCAGTGATTGATAATTTAAGTGCAGTACGATATCCTGTTTTCAATGTAACATTTCAACATTTTGTGCCGACTATTGCTATTATTTATATTTATTTATTTAATATTTAATACGCAGTGTTCGGATTCGAAGTTTACAAATTGAAATAGAAAAAATGACAATGCCAGATCCTGCCCCACTCAATTTCATAAATGTACAAGAAAAGTAAATTAATCAAAATTTATGCAATGAAAATAGGACCCTTGGTTACTTAATAATTATTCTGATAAAGTTGCGGATAAAAAGTAGGAAATAAAAAGAATTTAAAAAACCCAAGGCCTATTTTCTGTTCCTATGGCGACCATCTGCGTTACTTAGTACGCATACACGAGGAAAAAAACGATTTATTCAATAAAAAAAAGATTTATTAATGTAAGAGAAATAAGTAAGAGAAATACCAGAACTTATAATGTTTTCGCAAAAATCATATAAATTAATAGGTGCTATAGAATTTATTCCACCAATTATCGAAACTGGCACAGGCCACTATAAATGTCACTATCTTACACCGAAAGATGAGATATTCTGTTACGATGATTACGATTCTAAAATTCGTATAAGCACTGATCAACCAATATTCATTCATTCTATAACTTATAGCCACATTGATTGCTAAATAATTAAATCGTAGGTACAATAGATATAACCAGTTATGAAAATATAAATTTAACAAATTACTTATCTTGGTTTCATTTACGAGTATATGGTCACCCTACACGCTGAATTTACAAGAAAATAGTTAAGTATTGTTTTTTTCAGAATCTAAATTAAATACATTGCTGAACTGTGCAGATATATTTAGCAGACATTTCTGCTAAATGCTAGTATCTCTGGCTTTAGATTCCGTTGTCATCTCAGGTGGGTACAGTCAAACATATATAATTAGAACGTCAGGATTGAGGAGCCAAAGAAAATGCGTTCATCTACAAAATTTACTCTGTTTTACTATTTTATTCCTATACTGCAAAAACAAACACAACACCTACTAAATGATCATTATGTCGAATATAATAATTGATCGCTCATATCCAGTAGAAATTCACCTGTTAAATTTAGATAGAGGAGCCATACTAAAAGTATTGTATTTTATTTGCGAAATTTGTAGACGGTAATATGCAAAATTGCTGCTAAATGATACAAAATTTTCAAAAATATTCATCTATTACTTAACGAGTTATAGGTGGCTCCTCAATTTAAACGTTTAGATTGAGGAGCCACTTTTGCATTAATATATCTAGTTATATATCTTGCTGCTAAATCTAGAATTCGTGCTGCAAAATCAGCTTCCTTGCTGCTAAATAATGGTAAAATCAGATTTTAAAAATCTGATGTGGCTCCTCAATCCATACGGACATGCGGATAGGTGATTTCAAACTTATAATTAGAATTATTAGCCTAGGTTTCCTCACGATGTTTTCCTTCACGGTTTGTCACTGGTGTCTGTCAGTCTTACATATAACTCAAAAAATTCGTATCGGTACTTGCCAGGTCTCGAACCCACACCTCCATGCATGGGAAGCCTTCGTAATATCATGATGGCCCGGAGGTTACAAAGCATAGTTTTTCTTTAAACATAGTATTTACTTATAAGCAGTTAATCTGTATGTTTATAACAAAACCCAAGTAACAAGAGTATAATGATTCAGCGAAACATAAACATAAAACTGTCGGAGAATGGAACTTGACCCCAAACGGCGTACAATACAACCGGCACTTCCCTCAACTAAAAGCTTAATGATATACAAAAATATGTAGTAACCACCACTGGAGAGATAACTTGCAGAATGTCCACAATAAATCTTGTTAGTAGAACTGGACTTGACCTAAAAAGAAATTAAAAAGAAAAAAAAATGGAGTCCTGAGGTAGAGTGCCCAAAAGACTGGTAGTATTACCACGTTAGATTATATTGTTAAATACCACGTTAAAACACTATAGGAACTCTCTCACTTCTTCCATTGTTTGTCCAATCACACTAATATTATAAATGTGAAAGTTTGTTTGTTTGGGTGTTTGCCCGCCAATCACGCTGAAACTACTGAACGGATTTTGATGAAATTTGGTATACAGACAGGGTGTGAGCTGACTTGGATGATAGGATACTGATATATTATCCTATGGGCAAAGCCACTGGCAGAAGTTTTCAATAAAAGCATTAAACAAAACAGGATGTTAAATAGAATAATCCATTTGCCAATATAAAACTAACTGATCATTTCTAATCCCACTGCTTTTCGAACGGATCAACTACGTACGTGAATATTGCGTTACCCTTTTGGGAAATAGAAATTGTGGATTTATGTTGAAAAAATATGTCAGACCATGCTCTTTAAACATCGGCAAGAGATACCATGTCGTAAACAAACACATGTCCAAAAAATCAACAAAATTTAAAACAAGCCAGCACATTAATATTATTTAGGCATAAATTCCGTTAACCGTTTTCCAAATCAAGTTGTCTTTCTGCATCATTCGGCAGTTAGCACAATAATGGCGGCTATTCACTCTGAGGTAATGGATCCTACCATCTGTCGCGTCCCACGCAACATTTTATGCCCCAATGTCCCACGTGTACCAATCCACGTTCCTCTCAAATTATATTATATCTCTGATTTTATGACAGTGTTAAATAAATAATTGATTTGAATATTCAATTAGAATTTTGATGTCTGTGTTTCAAAAGTCGTTTCGTTTTAATTTTTTGCGTTGAGTAGATGGCGCTGTTGAAGCTAATTATCTTGTTAGTCTTATGACTTTGTGATCTGATATCGTCATTAATTGCAAGGATAATAAAATCGTTCTACTGATTAGATACTTTAATTTTGTCAGTCTTACTGCCGTACTCAGAGTCATTTAATGGTTACTTAACCCAATACTTAGCAATTGTTTGCAAACCAAAATCTTTACTAAAGAATAGTTTAAGTAATCATGAGATGTCTCTGAGTGCAGCAGTTTCAAACAAACCACCATTGATGTTTCATTATATCTTTTGAACGAATTTAAAACTTTTGAAAGACCAAAACGATTCACAGCAAAAATTAACCAAAAAATAGCGATGAACGGACTTTATTAAAAACACAGCAAACCCGAAGCTTTATTATTTTTACCGAAATTCTCATTAACTACCCTTCCTAAAAACAAAAGGACCTTTCAAAAACACGACCCCATTAGCTAGAGTAAAAACAATGGCTTTGTCAACCGCCTCACGTCGCTCCGTCAATAATCAAACGCCACGTCAACATGGCCACGTCACGTCAACGTCAGCTTGGTTTGACGTCAACGTCAGTCCGTCAGATGCAGCGTTTGAGTCGAACGAAAAGACACGCTTCGATATGTTTTGTGTAAACGATTGTTTTGTATGATTCAATCTGATATAAGTTCTTTGATGTTTTTGACTTTTTTGTTTTTCATTTCTTTTATTCTTACTTTAATTAATATTTTTTTCTATCTCTTATTTGTTCACAACAATTTCAGTTTTATTTTAAGAAACTTTTCGCTACACCATTGTCGTGGGTGCATTTACAAACATACAAGTTCACACCCAGACCCGAAACGACAATTTGTGGATCACACAAATAGTTGGTCTGTGAGGGAATCGAGCCCGCTCCACTTTAAGCGGCAGCCAGTTGCCCAGGCACCGCACTAAGCAAGTCAAGATTGTGATAGAAATTTATATCAACCGACCCACGACACAGCTAATCCTACAATTAGTTGAATCTTGATTCACCATGAAATTTTGTTCATACAATCAATTGAACAGTACTAAAAATAAAAGTGAACATCATTTATCATAATTTTTTCGAAGCCATTTGTAAGCCTAGTCAAAATATTCAATTCTTTAATTTGCATGTTTAGCCGCCTACAACATATTTCTAGACTCTGACACTATCAACTTGTTAATCAGAATGTGACTAATAGCTGTAGTAATTAATTAAAGCGATAGAAACTATAACATCACGCCTCGAAATTTATATTTATTGTATATATTATAAGTGTGGGAGAGCCATGCTTCGGCACGAAAGGGCCGGCTCGACCGGAGTAATACCACGGCCTCACAGAAAACCGACGTGAAACAACGCTTGCGTTGTGTTTTGTTGCGTGAGTGACGTTACTGAAGGCCCAATTACCCCTCTTTTTTTGTATTTGCTGTAAAGTATTCTAGATATATCTTTCCAATCCCCAATTCACCAACAACCCATAAATTCCTGACCCCTAAAAGGCCGGCAACGCACTTGTAACGCCTCTAGTGTTTCGGGTGCCTATGGACAGCGGCGATTGCTTAACATCAGATGTTGTTTGTTGTTTACCGGCTTATACCATAAAATAAATACTTCAAGGCTGGCTATTTCTTCGGTCAGAAGATAAGCATTGCCATTCAACGTGGCAATGCGGCCAGTCTTCTGGGAACGTTCCCCAGTGACAGCGATGCGGACGAGTACTTCGACGCCTAACGCCTTTATTTTAGTTTTAAGTTAGTTTTTATTCCTTTTTTTTTGGTATTTTTAAGTTGTAAATAATGTGTTAGTTAATATATTGAAATTTCTCTGTTTGAAATAATCCACGCCAAGCCAAAAACTTCAAGCCCAAAACATACCGTTTCCGTATAAACTAACGATTCAGTTTGAAGGGCCACACAGAAGCATAGTTACATAATAGTTTTATATAAAAGGAAAGTTATAGATAAACTTATGTATTGTCAAACTTTTTCTTCCTGTCCCAGTCATAAGTTACTTAAGGCCACACATTATGTATATTCTATTAATTTTTTTCCTTTATTAGGTGTCATATTCCGAACATAGTTGGGTACAAATACATCTTATACATACTTCCTTATTTATATTAATATAAAAAGCTGAAGATTTTGATCGTTTAGGCGCGCTAATCTCTGGAACTTACTGGTCCGAATTGAATAATTATTTTTGTATTTGATTGGCCATTTCTATTGCGGAAGACTTATAGGCTATAAATCACCGTGCATTGTATATAGGAGCCGAGCAGAACGGGTGAAACCGCGCCGAAGTAGCTAGTTGACAATAGGTTCTGATATGAGTATGACGAAGTTAATAAGAGTATTTTGTTATACAGAGCTGAAGATCAAGCTCAAGGAAATAACACATATCTAAGAAGCCAAGAAGCACAAGGAGAATTTCTTACACAATTTAAAACTCCAGACCTCACAATTCAATAGAACTAAATACTAAAAGCTCAACTAATGGTAATTGACGTGGCTTGCTTTATAGAGGATAAATACATACGTACCCTCTTGCCTCTTGCCTCTTACGAACACACAGACAGTGGGATCGGCGAGCGTGCTAGTCAATTTGCTGAGCGGATTAGTGACCGATATTATCTTTGAAGCAATCTTAATCGGGAGCTGGGGTAAGAACTTGGGTAGTTGGAAGTGATTTCTAGATTGTTCGACGAAGAATATTAATATTGGAGCTTTCGTAGTGTAGTTTAAAAGAGTAATGTTGAAGTATTAATTGGATGAGAAGGAAATAGACCAAAGTTTGTAGCTGTCTTAAAAGCAAATACCAAAGAAAACATTTTCATCATTATCATCTGCCTGTTCTCGTCAACTGCTGGACGTAGGCCTCGTTTTTTTTAAAGGGTGAAAATCATCCAATGACTTCTCCCGCCTTGGGTGAGGTATGATGGATTGTCAGACTCTTATTGACTAAAAACCACCCCGTTCCTAGTTATGCTTTTCGAGCCGGAGCCCCGGTAAACCCGCTAGGTAGTCCGCAGCTCTGGATCAGACATCAGCCCTAATGGGCCCCATAAAGCAACGCTTATAATTATGACAATAAACGAAGTTTATGATATCACGATATCTGAATTTTGTTTGATTTTAATTTTAAATATATTGACGATGCGACAGTTAATAGTACGGGTGGATGATTTTTCCATAATCGAATTTGATCACCAGTGTTTCGTAAAATCTTTATCACTTCCTATTAGCAGAGCAGTGGAACAATCACGGATCTTACTAATATTAAAAATACGAAAGTTTGTGTGTATGTTTGTCAGGATCAGGTTGAAATTTAGAACAGGGGTAGAAAATAATCTGGAATAACACATATTATGAAACAATGAATTTATTTTTGAAAATTGACTACAAAAGAGCACTTACACGTCAAATATGATATTATAGGATACTATTCATGCCACGGGACTGTGAACGAAGCCACAGGCAAAAACTAGTTGTACTATAACTTTGTCCTAATCTTCATAGAACAAAATAATGACTTATATACAGCTCGCTATATATCTAAACACCATTCAAGATTTCCTACCCCCATCCGCGTCACAATGACACAGCATTACCTAATCCTATTTAACCAGGGCTCCAACACTGATGCCCCGTAATCTGTATCTATTGTGTACTCCTGACGGCTGTGTGTCATCCGTGACGTCATCGATGACGAGGCACTATGGTAATTTTACAACGATGTCCCATTTAGAGGTATTATTAATGATCTAGATTGTAGTTTGGGGTTCCTACTTGTCTATACTAAATGGTATTTATAGGCTTGTCGAATTAGTTTTTTTATGGTATAAGCCGGTAAATGAGTAGACGGATCACCTGATGGTAAGCAATCGCCGCCGCTCATGGATATACGATAAACACCAGAGGCGTTACAAGTGCGTTGCCGGTCTTTTGGGGGTTAGGAATTTAAGGTTTGTTGGGGAATCTGGGATTGGGAAGGGAGGTAATTGGGCCTCCGATAACCTCACTCATACAACGAAACACAACGCAAACGTTATTTCACGTCGGTTTTCTGTGAGGCCGTGGTATCACTCTGGTTAGGGTCAAAAGCATGACTCTCTCACACTTAGGATGTACATAAAATATGGTTACCTTCAAAATATCAATAAGACTGGAAAATAATCCAATTCGTTGTCACTATCTGTTTTGTGTATTTTGAGGTATAGTAGTTGATAGTTACTTTTAAAATGCGATTTTACCAAAAAATGTGAAATGGGGCTTTATACCTATGTCGGTGCCCCTTTTTATATTTATTTAGCAAGGTAATATGTCTTTAATTATGTTTCCTTTGTTACAGGGGACCAACACACATCAAGAAACATCCAGAATCATCCATACCCGGCGACATTAACCGCGCAACAGTTTTCATACGTTACATACAAAAATTTCATACAAAATTCAGTGATGAGTGCTTAGTTGTTGTGTGGTAAAAAACATCGCATGGAATTGCAGTGCGTGGGTTCGAGTCTCCGGTTGAGCAAACAGAAGAATAGGTGAGTTTAATTGAATAGACTCTAGGTGTATTATAATGGACATTTTATATGAGATTCCTAACAAAAGCGCTCCTTCTGGAAAATAAGCTGTCTGTGTTGTTTGTTAATTACGTTCATACCAATTATTTTTGAAAAAACAAACACTAATGGGTCTCACTGATGATGATGTTGATATCAAATACTGAGGTTAATATTTAACTGCATGATTGGTGCGGTGGCTGGGCAACCAGCTACCGTGCAACGGGTAGCAGGTTCCCGCACGGAGCAAGTCTTTGTGTGATCCACAAATTGTTGTTTCGGGTCTGGGTGTCATGTGTTTGTAAACACACCCACGACACAGGAGAAAATCTTAGTGCGGGGCAATGTTTAAAATAAAATAGATCATTGATATTATTATTCAGTACCCTTAATACGGGTTTGTTTTACGTTGAACGAAAATGAAACGAGAGCGCGCTCTGCGTTCTGATTGGCCGGCGCGAATGAACCAACCAATCACAACTTCGAACGCACTCTCGTTTCGATCTCGTTAAACAAAAACAAACTCTAATTTTATTATAACTTTCGTGAGACATACTAAATTAATTATTATATTATTATCGGCTTACTCACGTAACTGTTTGACGAGGAACTCGACTAGTTACAAGCCATGCTTTTTTGAGGGGAGAATCTCATCCAATTACTTCTCTCGCCTTGGGCGAGGCGAGCGGGAGTGTCAGACTCTTACTGACTAAAAACCACCCCGTTCCTACACCTGCTTTTCGAACCGGAGCCCCGGTAAACCCGCTAGGTAGTCCGCAGCTCCTAGAGGTTCATATTCATGAGCAGCATTCCGCGACACACGACGCGGCGATTATCGCGCTGCTACTAACTACAAACTCGTAGTAAGCCTAGAGAGCTTAGCTTTCAGACCACCACAGATGAGGCCTAGTGGGGCTGATGCCTAATCCGGAGCTGCGGACTACCTAGCGGGTTTACCGAGACTCCGAATCTAAGAGCAAGAGTAGGAACAGGGCGGTTTTCAGTCAGTAAAATACACTACCTCTCGCCTCGCCCAAGGCGGGAGAATCAAAAAAAAAGAGAGCTTAGTTTCGTTCGCTTCGTTTAGCTTTTCTGTCACTTATTAACGAGACTGGTTAGTGATTCGTTGTTAAGTTTAATCCATTATCGTGGTATTGACTAAGTGACTAACCGAACTTGTTCACTGCCGTCTAAACAGTTTAAACAGTTTGTCGGTCTGTTGCCGAACTATTAATAGTTAAACAATTAACACGAAGCGGTTGTTTTACTTTAACGTTTATATTTAACTTCATGATTTGTTTTTGGCCGACTTCAAAAGAAGGTTCTCAGTTTCTTAGTTCACATAACTAAATAAAATAGGTGTAACAATTTATTTGTAGGTATATTTCTACCTCGTTGGTTGCAAGTGCGACTGCCGGACAATGGGGTCTCGGGTTCGATTCCAGGGTCGGGCAAAGCATGTGGTTTTAAAAAAATATTAAGTCAGTATTAAGTAGCACGGAATCTGGAATTGTGTCCAGTATATGGCAAGCTATTGTCATCCCCTATTACATGGGACTAAAAACAAACGGTGAAAAGAGGGTGGACATTGTACAGTGACATTACGTGCCGCAATGTGCACCTACCTCTTCGGGGATAAAAGCCTTGATATTGAGTCGTGACGTGTCAAAAAAGGAGATTCTCAGTTTCTCAGTTCGCATAACTCAAAAAAATGGATGTAACAAATTATTTGGTACATTTCTACTTAAGGTACCTACTATTATTTCTTCTATAGTAAGTAATATTGGAAGCTTAAAATGTAAACTCTCTATAATTGCCTAATCTTTCGAAGTTCCAACCGAGTTATTACGTAAAGTATACGTTACGTGTCAAATTAAAAACTGATATTCGAAACTTCATAAGATTATCTTCGGAACAGAGATAAACTCAATTAGACCATTTACAAATATGTCTGTCGGACTGTCTGGCACGGAGTGGTACTAGGTAAGCGGGCGAAGTATTTAATACTAGATTTTCTTTTCATAGAGTTACAGAGCCAAATAGTATAAAATTTAAGTGTTTCTTCTTAGACGGAGAAGAATTAACGTTAATTACCACGCCAATTATGCTTTTTTTTGAGGAGGGAAAATCATCCAATCTTTTCGGCTTTTCTCGCCTTGGGTGAGGTGAGAGGAAATGTCATACTCTGACTGACTAAAAACTATCCTACTCCTGTTTTTCGAGCTGGAGCCCCGTAAACCCTAGTAGGTAGTCTGGTTCAGACGCCACTTATACCTAATCCATATAAACTATAATTGGGTAAACAAAAATTAATCTTTCCTCTTTAATATCTAAGGTAAGCCCATACACGTGACGCACGCAAAAATTCCTGTATCGTAAGTACGTTTATACACATACATTTTCTTTTTCACACCCAGTCCCGAAACCACAAAGAGTTGCTCCGTGGGGGAATCGGAAGCGCTACATGTTGCCCGGTAGCTAGTTGCCTAGCCACCGCGCAAACCGTGTAGTCAATAGTCCTATATACTGTTATACCTATATACTAGTTCACAGTAACATATACAAACACTAAGAAACATATACCAGGCAGTACATAGACTACTAATAAATCTTAACACGACATCTCAATTTCTTTCAACTTCCATTATATACTTCATTCTGATTGGGCCGCCAAACTTCTAAGGGGCTCGCAGTCATCTCCGTACACTTCAAAGCTCCTTGCAAACGTTTTATTCGTTGGAGAACAATAGATACTTTCTTTGTTGTTAGGGTAACCATATTTTTATGGTATAAGCCGGTAAACGAGCAGGCGGATCACCTGATGGTAAGCAATCGTCACCGCCCATTGACACCCGAAACACCAGAGGTGTTACAAGTGCATTGTCGGCCTTTTGTAACAACTTTCTTCCAATTGTGACAGATCATGCAAAGAAGAGATCTGTTGCCATTTTTACTTGAATCTGAGTCCAAAGACGAATCTAATTACAAACAAAAATATTGCGATCAAAAACCCAACAAAGAACTTTCATTAGATGAATTATTATGTTATCGCCTTACTCATAACTTTTTGACGAGTAACTCGAATAGTTTCAAGCCATGTTAGAGACTCATATTCATAAGCAGCATTCCGCGACACACGACGCGGTGATTATCGCGCATGTACGTGAGTAAGCCGATAACATAATAATTAATTTAGTATGTCTCACGAAAGTTATAATAAAACTGTCCTTAGCTTCAAACAAAAGACCTAACACTAACATTCAAAATGACATCAACAGAAAACCTCAAAAATACTCACTAAAAAAACCCTCTTCACTAACCAAAAACTCGTCCACAAATCACTATAAACCATCGTCCCCAACTCAACTCATGACGCTGTGCAATGCGCGGAGATCACAGGATGATCTGCAGTCAGTTTATTTGTATTAGCAACAGTTCCAGCACTGTATTAAGATCTCTCAGATCTCAAGCAGTGCGTCTCAATACAAGGGGGCCTTTGATAATTGTTTGATATCTCTGTCTAGCTTCCAAACGCTTGATGTTGTACTATAACGCCTTTTATGTTCAGAAAGAGTTGGTACATATGGAGTTAAAGTGTAAGATCTATTCGTTTATGTAGTGCGGGTGAATCTATTATTGTATACTGGGTTTATTTCAGTTTATGTGCTTTCTGAGAATCTGTATGACATGGTAATCATAGTGTAGACTTCTTGCTTGCCAGTTTCAATCCAAATCAACTAGTTTTAAGTGTGGGAGAAACATGCTTCCGCACGAATGGGCCGGCTCTACCCGAGTAATTCCACGGTTTCACAGAAAACCGACGTGAAACAACGCTTGCGTTGTGTTTTGTTGCGTGAGTGAGGTTACCGGAGGCCCATTTACCCAATCTGCTCAATTCAGAGTTCCCCAATAACCTTTGGATTCCAAGTCCCTAGGTGGCAACGCACTTGTAACGCCTCTGGTGTTTCGAGTGTCAATGGGCGGCGGCGATTGCTTACCATCAGGTGAGCCGTCTGCTCGTTTACCGACTAAAGCCATAAATCAAAAACCAATTAAGTACAGAAGTAAAAGAAATTTAATATAGTTATTTTATGATTGAGTTTTATTACGACACAGAATATATGTGATAAATAAGGAATATATGGTATACAGATGTGACATAAAAAACTATTCAACGAGTATTAAAAGAACACGCAACAAAAATGAGTTTACAAAACCAACAGAACTTCAGTAAAATTCCCGAAAGGCGAGGCGCCAAAATTCCCTCATCATCGTTTATATTAACGGCCGCGGCGAGTCTATAAAAAGGCTAATTACACCCTTTATACACTGAACGTTCGTGTAACAAAGAATATTTTCAACGAATTTAACCTAAAAATTGGTGTTGCCCCTAAAACCGTGCGCAATGATGCGTAAAACTGGCTTCAAAGCCGTTTGACCGGCCACCACTGAATTATATTGTTTGAAAAGTTCCCTGTTAGGGACATTACACGCGGCTTTAACGGCTAATCGGCCAAAACGGCTGGCTAATCCACTGGCAAATTACTTTATCTTACGCTGTCAAATATCTGATGTTGTTGGCAAGATTTTTGGAGCATTTTGATCATGTATTTTTGTGCTATTTATACATCAACAACCCGTTGTAATATGGAACCTCCTCTACATAAGAGGGTTTGTCAGGCGAGTTGAAGATCGCTGTTTGAAAAGTTCAGATTTATCGGAGAGCACTGCACATGTCTATGAAATGTCTAGTCCCTCTTACTAAACCCATGGCAATAGAAGAGATGGCGACAGATGGTATTAAGTCAAAGTCAAAGTAAAAAAGCCAATAAAACCATAAATAGATAATTTTAAAATGTCAACAAATAAGGAAATAAATCAAAATCTGTCAATTTATCCGTCAGTGAACGTAAGTGCTCGTTATCCGGAGCTGCGGACTACCTAGCGGGTTTACCGGAACTCCGGCTCAAAAAGCAGGAGAAGGATCGGGGTGGTTTTCAGTCAGTAAAGTCTGATTCTTCCACTCACCTCGTCCAAGGCGGGAGAAAACATTGGATGTTTTTCTCCTTAAAAATAAATAAAAAGAAGTACTCGGTCCAAAGTGTAGCTTCGAATGGAGAAGAAAGAGCAAGAAACTCCATTCATTACTCTTTTAAAAAGATACATTTTTACAGTTTCTCTAATACATTTTTCCTATCATACCTTTAATACACCCACCTCTGCCTATCCCTGCGAGGCATAAACCACCGTAATCATAAGTTATAGACAGCTAGCAACTAGCAATCTACGTTACTGACAAAATCCGCTTAGTAAGCGAGCTACGTATAGGAGATCCGAGATTGATGGCACACCAGCTAATGATATAATGATTCTGTCGCCCTGATGATATATTATATACTTACTTACATACAATGTATGTACTTAGGTAAAGTATTTAGGTCCTGTGTAATGTGTGTATGTGATTAAGGGTACTTTATCATTTTAATCTTTTACCTATGTGAGGCGTTGAAGCCGTGCGTGACGGCTTACTATACACGGTGTAACAAAAAGGGGGTATACATATCAAATGCACGGTTTCTAGATAACATAACAAACGATACGGGAAAGGTTTTTTAAACTCACGTTTTCATGGAACGAAGTTATGAATTTTTGCAATACATTAAATTCCAGAAACTGAATATCAAAATTAGGTAGATACAGGTACTAGGCGATCAGATTTACAGAAAAATTGTTTCGTAATTAGCGAGTGGTCCCTGTAGTGTTGTGATATGCTTGTATGATGATTTAAAACCCAGAACCATGCGACACCAAGTATTTGGTACCAATTTTTTTTAAACGTATTTTAAGCTGAAACTTTGTGTAGAGATTCTATTCAACCTGTATTCTTCAGTGCTTCTTGATGTATGTATATGGGTATTTTGTTACACGCTGTATACTATACTGCGTGTATAGATTTACCACCTCTACTCTTTCCGCGGGTATTGTAAGAGTCGATTAAAAGACTACGTAATGTCGTAGAGGCTTAGTTTGTAAGGATATTGGTGTTACATTGTTCTCACATAATTGAACCAACGAAACAATGTAACCAAGAATTGTATTGTGAACCTGATTGAAAAAGAGTAACCTATGGAGTTTCTTGCTCTGTTTTCTCCATAGGAATCTACACTTTGGAACGAGCAAATAGCTTCACTAGAGGACTGACCGACAGACAGATTTCTTTTTAAATTTTAATATTTGCTCTGACTTTCAAAAGTGCCTTCCTGGTCTATTTGAAATAAATAATTTTGACTTTGACTATTTAACATTGAATAGTATATGTATAAACAATCTCGCTCATAATATTGAAAACAAATTCATCAAAAACAACAATTACTTAAAACTTCATCCCTACTAATCCCTAAACTAAAAACAAATAAACTTCATATTTGTTTTATATATCGATTCTGAAACAAAACAAACAAACAAACGCTTTTTAATGGAAGGCTTTGTGGCTGTATGTTTGTTCGCCTCAAAGGGTTTCACACATAAGTATTATGTACATGAATAATTACTTTACTTCACAAAGTAAATAATATGTAAATACGTGCACATAAAGGTATACTAATCTGTTATGATTGTTTAATAGATTTTCAACTCTATTTGTCTTGTGCTAAAGTCGAAAATGTTAATCATTTTGGATGAGCTTGTTGTGATGTCTAAATTACGAGTTTGTGGGTTATGTATATGAAATATACTCTTATTTACAATTTATGTACCTAATCATTACATACGAGAGATTAGAGATGTGCTATGTTGTGTTTTTTATATGAAAAAATGAAAAAGCGTTTATTCAAAAATCTACCTTATTTACATAAAATATTACTTCTGCCAAACTGTACAGCAGTTTGTTGGCAGATGTAGCTCCCGTTTACAATATTCAGATGAAAAGATGCGTGCTATGGATGGCTTCCCTATTATCACATCGCATACTTGAGCTGCGCATGAGAAGAAGCGTTTGGTCAGCAGTGGTCACTTATAGGCTGTAGTTGTGTGATGTAAGCATACATAGGGACAAACAGTTGAAAGGAATTGAAATGTGTATGCTAGCATTCCTCCATATAATAAGACCCTATGTATTTTATATATGTATACATACTTATATGTTACAAACAAACAATCCATCATTACAATACATACATAATACTCGTTATATTTATATCGGAATACAAAATAACAAAGACACGTTTAAGGGTGCTTTTCTACAAGAGATGTGCTATGCAGCTATGCTACGAAGATGTAATAGCTAAGCTGTGACACTATGTGACTGTTTCCACTGATACTAAGCTATGTAGCTGTGCGAGGAAGATGCACAGCTCGAGTATGCGATGTATCGATAGTAGGGAAGCCATCCATAGTACACATCCATAGCACGCATCCATAGCACGCATCCATAGCACGCATCCATAGCACGCATCCATAGCACGCATCCATAGCACGCATCCATAGCACGCATCCATAGCACGCATCCATAGCACGCCACCATAGCACGCATCCATCCATTTATCTTTCCATATAAAAAAACATAGCTTAGCTGAGTCCATTTTCACCAGTGCTAAGATTTATGCACCAATGAATATGATTGGTGGAAGCCAAACGCATCCACAGCAACGTAGCATAGCACATCTCTGGTGGAAAAGCCCCCATCCTTATTCACTTGTTTTTATTTCCACAGCTTGTTACGTGTCGAGTAACGAGTACTACACTTTATGCCTGAGGGCAGTGTCTTATTAAGTTTTATGTCTTCCTGTATACCTAGTACATAGTGTAGGTAACCTAGGGCATTTGCAAGTAAGCGCCTTTGCTTGTGTGTCGGGTTTATACTTCATATTATACAATTTACTTAGCTTTCATATTCGCTGTGTTCCTGGTTAAAAACATACGCTTTTCCAAGTTTTTAAAGTTGTTTTTGATTTATTTTAATGGTATAAGCTAATAAACGAGGTGACGGATCACCTGATGGTTAGCAATAGCAATGGACACCCGAAACACCAGAGGCGTTACAAGTGCGTTCCCGGCCTTTTGGGGGTTATGAATATAAGGGTTATTGGAAATTGGGGCTACAATAACCTCACTCACACAACGTAAGGTTTATTTCACGTCGGTTTTCTGTGAAGCTTGGCTTTCCCACACTTTCAAAAATAAAGAATGTTCTTAATTTGCTCTGAATATTTATTTTGTTGTCTTTCGTACCGTATGTCTTTGATTTCACGGAAACCAATGAAATAAAGATATTTTGTTTATTTTATTTTGTTGGTATAAAATTGCAACAAGAATAAATGCAGCATGAATATAAAGTCAAACTTTTTATCCCCAAAGGGGTAGGCAGAGAACACAAATTAACACCGACTTTTAAACAGTAAAATACTTCCATTACATTCTAACAAAACAATAAAACTCATACCTTAGTACTTACTGAGAATTTGTCGAATTATTTAGTACAATATAATTGAGTGAGGCATGCGACTCACGCGCATATGCGTCGTGTTTGAGAAACATGTGCGAATGGAATGCACGTGTGGGGCAAACGATAAGCGGAAGCGGAAACGGGAGATTGAAATGACTTTATGCATCGCTTTGGCTGTCATCCAAATGCATAAATTGAACAGCGAACATACTGAGCCACTCAGGTTTTCGCAAAAGTTATAAAACTTTCAAGAAGAGATTTTACCTGTACTGACAGAAAAGACGTTTCATAATCATTATGATATACGTATTCATTTTAAAAAACATTATTTCAAACTATGATTTTCTCCTGTGTCGTGGGTGTGTTTACAAACATACAATTTCACATACACATTACACTCAGACCCGAAACAACAATTTGTGGATCACACAAAGAGTTGTTCCGTGCGGGAATCGAAACCGCTACACGTTGATCGTATAGTCCCTATACATAATTGACTATGAATAACTTCTTTTATTGTATGAGTACATCTAACTATGGGAGAGTCTAAGTATGGGAGAGCTATGCTTTGACACGAATGAGCCGGCTCAACCAGAGTGATACCACGGCCTTACAGAAAATCGGTGTGAAGCAACGCTTGCGTTGTGTTTCGTTTGTAAGTGAGGATACCGGAGACTCAATGACCCCCCTTCCCAATCCTCGATTCCCCAACAACCCCTTAAATTCCTAACCCCCAAAAGGACGTCGATGCGGTGGCAATTGCTTACCATCAGGTGATCCGTGTGATAGTTTAACGACTTTTATTATAAAAAAACTGACCCAATCACTATTCCAAACATTACCAGTCATAGTAAAAATGAAATAATACTTAATTGAGTCCACTAACCTTGTTTTAATTCGCAAAACAAGACACAGGAACATTACATGATAACCGTGTTTCCCTAGGGAAAGCAAAATGGGTGTAGCGCACGCACGGACTGCGCACGGATACTCGCGTATTATATATTTTATTTATGAAAACGACCCTATTATGTAGGTACTTGGATAAATCTAGGTTACAGCATATTCCGACTCAGAACTTAAACTGGAATCTTTATTTTTAGATAGACATATTTACTTTTCAAAACCTTTGTCATTCAAGAAAAGAACATACTCCTTTTCTTTTTTAAAAGGCCGGCAACGCACCTCTGACTCCTCTGGTGTTGCGGGTGTCCGTGGGCGGCGCTGGTCGTTTACCATCAGGTGACTCGTTTCTTCGTTTGCCACCTATTCCATAAAAAAATTGAATAATTAAAAACTGTGGTACGCTACCTATTGTGATTTTTCAACCGGAGCTGCGGACTGCCTGGCGAATTACCGTGTCTCCGGCTCGAAAAGCAGGAGTGGGAACGGGGTGGTTTTTAATCAATAGGGGTCCGACATTCCCTCTTGCCTCACCCAAAGCCGGAGAAGTCATTGAACAATTCCCAACACCCTCAGGGGTTGTCGGGTCGGGCAAAGTATTACTGGGCTGTTTTCGGTTTTACGAAAATTTCTCAGTAATAGTACGGAATTTGGTATTGTATCCAGTATATGGCATTAGACTCACCCCCTATTCCATGGGACTTATAACACGAGTAGTGAAAACTAGGTGTTTATTGTATAGGGGCATTACGTGCCGCAATGTGCACCACTGCCTACCACTTCGGAGATCTCCCTTGTAGGTGCCTCCTAAGAGATGTGACACTTATGTGCATACTCATGTAAATACCTGACACATGACAAAGCAATAACGCGATCGTTGTAAGCTTGCAAGGAGAACGTCCCAGTTATTGGGAGGGAGTGCACGTGTCGAGTGTATGGTGATGGTGCAAGGTGCAGGAGACAGCGGAATTGAGAAAATACCAAAGAATTCTATGACTCCTCTGGTGTTGCGGGTGTCCATGGGCGGCGCTGATCGTTTACCATCAGGTGACCCGTAAGCCAGGTTGCATTCTCCTTCCATAAAAAAATGTATTGGAAGGATCGTGGTGTTGTGTCTCTGATTCCATTGAATTATAGACCAGCCCTTGATGCAGAATTGCTGAAATTAATTCCAAACTCTACACTTATTGTAATGGAAGCTGTGACTTATCAAATTTACGTTTTTTACCTTACCTTTTTATTTTATGTTTTAAACATTACCTCAACACTAGTACTTTCTCCTGTATCGTGGGTGCGTTTACCAACGTACAAGTTCAATGAAACAATGAATTTATTTTTGTAAATAGGCTACAAAAGAGAATTTTTAGACGTCAAAATCATTATAAAAAGAATCTATATGAGGTCGGCATTCACATCACATATACTATAGGTAGGTACTTCTAAATAGACCAATTAAACGACACGTGCCATCACCCGCCACCGCTTACACCGCACACGCCACTGATTCACATCGGAAATACGTTCCTAGAATACCGACACTCGGCAAATGAGTCAAAGTAACAACAATACAATACCTACGTGAAATATTTCTCAATGAAAATGTTTATTTCGGTAAACATTCGGCCGTCCGCTGTAAAGACCGAACTCAAATCATTTTTATAGCTCACCGACTGTAATTAAGACTGTTTGTAATGCTGAAAAAATTTCATGAATGAATCCATGTTGTGTGGAAATGTACCTACGGAATATTTCAGAACAAAGTTGCCTCTTATTTATATTTTGTATCGATAAGTAAGGTTAAAAATACTAATATTACTGGAAGCACTCATTCCGTCAATTTTTGAGGAGGGAAATCGTCATCCAATGACTTTTCCCGCCTTAGATGATGCGAGAGGGAGTCTCACTGACCAAAAAAAGTACCCTGTTGCTTCTCTTACTTTGAGCCGGAGCCCCGGTAAACTCGCTAAATAGATCGCAGCTCCCAATCAGGAATCAGGCATCAGCCCTACTGGGCTCCATCTGTGGTAAGCACTCTTCATACTTAGTTGTTGTTTCACGTCAGTTTTCTGTGAGGTATAACTCCGGTCGAGCCGGCCCATTCGTGCTGAAGCATGGCTCTCCCACATTTAGCAAGCATCATTTCAACTTCACACAATCTTATACATGTATACACACATCGGTAGCAACCAGCGTATTGTTAACAAAACAAAATCGTTCGCCAAAAAACTATATTTACGTTCATAAACAATAATTAATGTAATCATAACAGTTTTAACTAGCAGACGTATACTATGCGCGTCTCTCATCGAGCAACTCGATCAACTAGTAAAAATAAATATAATATCGAAGTGAAGGGCAACCGTTCCATTAAATTCATAACTAATGAGACGTAACTAGTGCTGTACCAGTTCAAAATAAATCCCGGAAAAAGAACGGGAATGGAGACGCGTTGAAGCGAAAAATTTCTCGCTTGAAAAAATAATGCTTATTTTTTTCTCTTCGACCCGATTCCTGTGACTTGTGAGTTAATGTGCAATTAGTAAGTTGTTGACAGTGCTGTCAGCACTTTAATCATACGAATGTTATAAACAAATGCTAAATGTTAATAATAAAATAACCTAAATTACCTTTTTAAAATGTCACGCCGCGGAAACGTGTTGCGCTCAGTAAATATGTCAGCATCATAATTAATGTAAAGCAAGCAAAACTTCAATCAACGCTGCGACATTGAACTGTCGCTATAAAAATAGTGCAAGGCCGAATTTTATTACGTGGAACCGATATATTGTCTAAAATATTCATATATGACAGTAATTGATTACCGGTGCATCATACCTACATACTTCATGCATATTTTTCACTAAAAAAATTATCTTACTAATAAAAATATAAGTCTAAAGATCCCGGGAAATGTAAACAATAACAAAATCAACTCGTTTATTACGAAACTAAAACAATCGATACCGATACTCATAAATCCCGGTATTGAGGTTACGTAAGTGACAGCACTATGCAACATCTGTTCGACGGGAACACTAGGAGCACCACATGTTCAGGTATTCTTGGGATTTTCTTCAATTCTGTTCTGTTGGCGTCGGATATCCAGTTTTCGTGGAACTCGTCATATTGTTTGAAAACATCTGGTTGTAGGATTTGAAGAATTGAGATCCATTTAGGATGTCAGATGAGAAATGTTTTGAATTCGTTGAAATCACGATGTGAAAATAAACTTAATAACATTAGTAAAATTTTAAATCTGTTTTCTATCACATCACACATCATATCAACAGCCTATAAGTGGCCACTGCTGACCAAAGGCCTCCCACACGGAGAAGGTTTGAACATTAATCACCACGCTTGCTCAATGCGGGTTGGCGATTTCAAACTTGTAATTAGAAATTATAAGCCCAGTTATCCTCACGATGTTTTCCTTCGCCGTTTGTCAGTGGTGTCTAAATAGTCTTAGAAAATACATATAACTTGGAAAGAGAAACATGAAGTACATAAAACTTTTTTTTAAGGGGGGAAAATCCAATGATTTCTCCCATCTTGGGTGAGGCGAGAGGGAGTGTCAGACTCTTACTGACTAAAAATCACCCCGTTTCTACTTCTGCCCTTCGAGCCGGAGCCCCGGTAAACCCGCTAGGTAGTCCGCAGCTCCGGAATTATGGTTCTATCTAGTACCGACATATACAAACAATGTAATAGAAACAAAATTTGTATAGATAATAACATAATCCAACAATTTTTTGTATAAAAATGTCCTGAATGTATGAGCCAAAGCAATGGTTACCCTAACCCAATAGCACTCGACCTCTCAGTATGAGATTCACGGAATATATGGTTTTTATAGATTTATTAAATTCAATTTAACATCTTCCGGGAACATTCGTTTAAGTCGCGGCATACCACTACATGTATCATCTTATTGGTACTTAACAGTGGTTATAGTATTAAAAACATATATAACATTCGAAGCTACACTTTGGAACGAGCACCTAGAACCTTCACTGAAAGACTGGCAGAAAATTAAATTTAACATTTAAAAAGTGCCTAAGTAAGGATAAATTGAAAGAAATGCTTTGATTTTGACTTTATGACTTAGGGTGTAAAGCGTAAACTAGTTTTTTTTTAAGATTTAAATTTAAGCCGGTAAACGAACAGATAGATCACTTGGTGGTAAGCAATCGCCGCCGCCCATGGACACCTGAAACTCCAGAGATGTTACAAATGCGTTGCCGGCCTTTTATGGGTTAGGAATTTAAGGGTTGTTTAGGAATCAGCGATTGGGAAAGGGATTAATTGGGCCGCCGGTAACTTCATTCACACAACGTAATCGTTGCTTCACGTCACATTTCTGCTTTCACCATAATATCTTTAATCCTACATCAAAGTCAAAATCATAGTTTTCTAATTAGATCATTACTTAATGAAATCATAATAATTACAATAGTATGTAGGTAAGTGTGGAGCAGATTGCACAATGAGTGCAGCACATTGCTAATGAAGTGACAGTCGGCAGGTGTTGTGCTCTCTAAATATATTTTTAGAGAAATGGCAGAAAGTATTCTCATTGACTCACGCGCAGATTTAGACGCTGTCAGTTACTACGACTACGCATACTTTCGTAATCATTACTAATTTTACTAAATTGGTCGGAGATCGTTTGGCCGGATTTCCAAACAAAGGTAGATGATGGCTAAGGTTACTTTATACACATACATACAGAACCTTACGCCTGTCTCCAATGGAACACCAATTGCTGCGATTCGTACATACCTCTTTCGCTTCATCAACACTCATCAGTATTTTCATGCATGCTCGTCGGTTGAGGATACTCAAGGTTACTTTACATCTAATGAATAAAAAGGAAGTATTACAAAGTAATGCGTCATACCTAATTACTCATTGAATGGGATAGCACGCTTTATCTACTAAACACGTATCAATAACGTCACATCTTTTGAATCCCGAAGAGAGAGGCAGAGATGCCCATATGCAATGAAAATAACCGATTTGCAATAATGCGTAACCAGATCCGAAACAGGGGAATTGGAATCTAGATCCCTTGCTCGACAGTAGCGCCTGCAACAAAAAGGCCAACGGGACGTCCTTTTTTTAAAATTGACTATGTTTCTTACCAAACATCTGTAATTTCAAACACCATTCCTAAAAACATCAACCTCCAATCCAACACAGCTTTCTCCAACCAAAGAATCAAACCCTCAATAACTCTTTAAACAGCCAACCACCCACCAAAGAACCAAAACAACCGAGTAACGCAACACCAGCTAGAGTGTAACATTCATTAAAAGTTGTGTTACATGTAACAAAGTTGTTTGTTACAAGATTGTGTGTGTGTGTCGTGAGCTCATGTATCGCGGAGTATGCTACATAATACATTGATACTCTCAATTACAGACGGTAATGGCGTGTTCACATGCTAACGTACGAGTGAATTATTTTATGAGTAACATCACATCACATCATCAGCCTATAAATGGGCCACTGCTGACCAAAACCCTCTTTTCACACGGAGAAGGTTTGAGCATTAATCACCACGCTTGATCAATGCGGGTTGGCGATTTCAAACTTATTATCAAAAATTATAAGCCCAGGTTTCCTCACGATGTTTTCCTTCACCGTTTGTCAGTGGTGTCTAAAATAATCTTATAAAAAAAGTACCGGTAAACTATGGCAACTTTACCGGGCCCTTGGCAACTTTACCATACTATAGGTATTCGGTATAAACTCATTTATCTAAAAATCTACCCACTAGAATTCTGTTTTGTAATAGAAGTATTTTTTAGACATTAAAAGGAAATATTTACTATATTTTGCGTAGACGTAAGACTGCTATTATGCCAGTAATGGCCGTCACAATGTATGCGTGAAAATGAGCTAAAAGTTAGTTGTTCCTAAATTGTGCTTACAGAGCCTTAACTATTTGTCACAGGTGAGTGAAATTTTGATCTTGTATGTATATTATAGTTGAGATTACTGTTGTAATGTCAGCAATTGCTTTTTCTTTAATTTATTGATAAATAATCGCTTCGGTAATGTTGACACAGGTTAGGTAAAGTTGCCACGGCCTGCTTTGTGGCAACTTTACCTACAGTTAGGGTTGGCAATAAATGTTTTTTTCTTGTTTGTGTGTATGTAACCATTTTCGAATACCTAAATTTCACAGCATAATAGTGAATATCCTGGATGATAAGATATAATGTATTTAATAATACCTTTTGTTTTACAGCCAAAATGGCTCCCATGAAACAAAACCGCAGAAAACACTATAAAAATTATACGGAAGTGATGTTATAATTAGCTATGGAGATAGTGAAGTCATAAAATTAAAAAGTCAAGGATTAAACATTATTTTGTAGCCTTTTTTACAATTTTAAACATAAATACTTAAAATTTTAGAACTTAATTTAGTTTAAAAGGGAATAATATTTATGTTAGAAATTTGTGCGTTTTTTTACTTTAGGTTTAAGGTTTATTAATTTTTTTTTAAAATATACATGTCATAAAAATGTTCCTCCTTTTTTGACAACCCCGAGCGTAACAAATTATTTGTATGTAAATTACGATGAAACCCGTGGCAACTTTCCCTAATGTCTGTGTAGCCGTTATCTTTATAGATTTTCTCATATTGTTTGCATTATAATACGAAGAGGTCCTAGATGAAGCCCTCTGTACCTCAACAACTCTTTAATATGCAGTACACGATGAATACGGCGCGTAGGTAAAGTTGCCAAAAATTTGGTATCTTTACCCATGTTGTTTTTTCTTTACTACGGCTAAAATAAGTGTTTGTATTTAATGACGATTACGGTAAAGTGAGCCAGATAGACTACAATTCTAAATATATAGTTTTGGTTTCTATGCGTCTTATGGTTAAAAATATATTTCGTGTTTTGTTCTAAAATATGGTAAAGTTGCCATGTTTTACGGTACATATAACTCCGAAAACGTTACATTGTTAGGAACCTAAGTATATAAGTATAACCATGAGAAGTACATAAGTATGTCTTATACCTCAGTACAAACAAAAAGAACTTAACAAAAGGTTCTACTAGTCAGTTATTTTAAGTACTGACATCTGGTTAAGACTCTGCTCCATTGCGAAACGTCCAGAGTATAGAAAGAAAATATTCTATCGCAAACTACGTAATCCCGTTGTCAGACAAAGTATTATTCGGTATTTATTAGTATTAGTAATTGTGACTACTATTTGACACAATACAACCAATATAGAGGAAATAAAAATCCAAGATTTTTCGGGTGTAAACTCGATATGATATTCTATTTAATATTTCATGAAATTTTCCGGAAATTCTCCCATATTCACGGAAATACTTTAGTCAAAAATTTACATGTCCAAATGCTGTCTTTATCACTTATTCATTCGTGACACTTCCACCACTTAATTATTTATATAAAACATCCGGAGTCAAGTAAAATTCTGTTATTTACAAAATACATATCACTTTTTCAGCGTGACTGAAATTTTTAAATATTTAGTAGTACAGAGAACGAAATGGCGCCTAATGTATTATAATATTATGTCAATTGCCTTAAATTCTATTTCACTTATAATTTTAAGTAACTGGCGAAAAGCAAATTACCTCCACACTAATACTAATTAATTAATTTTTTAATTTTTTTTTACTTACTATAATTAATGTAGTATAAATAAGAAAGTAACTCTGTCTGTCTGTATGTTACTGAATCACGCCTAAACTACTGAACCAGTTTGCATGAAATTTTGTATGGGGATATTTTGATACACAAAAAGCACATAGGCTACTATTTACCACGGGAAAACGACGCATTCCCATTAGAAAATTCAGATGGGCTCGACCAGTATGAACACGGCCTTACGTGATAATGTAAGAGAAGATCCCGCCATAACTTTGTCGTGAATAACTGACACAGCCGAGATACCGCGCGGTTACAGAGCGTATACAGTGCGTATACTGCGCGTATACAACGTGTCAAGTGTCCTTATCAACGTTAAGTAATACTGAGTAAATTAATAACGGCTATCCGTCATCAGTCCTTATGGAAGATTTCTACGTCATACTACTAAGAAAATTTTACCTAATGGCCCGAAGTCGCTGGTAAAAGCTAGTATTTTATACGTGGTGACTCCTATCTGTTCCTTCAGAGATCCAAATTATAAAGAAAATGTAATCACATATGAACACAGCTTTACGTGTAATGTAAGAGAAGTCCCGCATAACTTTGTCGTGAATTGACACAGCGGAGATACCGCGCGGTTACTGAGCGTATACAGTGCGTATACTGCGCGTATACAACGTGTCAAGTGTCCTTATCAACGTTAAGTAATACTGAGTAAATTATAACAGCTACAACATTGTATTATGGAAGATTTTACGTGAAATTTCTGATGCATTGAAACTTACATGTTAGGTACACATCATTAGCCTGTAAGTGGTCTTCTTCCACGGAAATCGAGCATTAATCAATATATTGCTCAAATCTGGTAAAAAACTTATAATTATAAATCATAAACAGATTTCCTCACAATGTTTTCCTTCACCATATAATCAGTGGTGTCCTAAATAATCTTAGACAGTACATATAACTTGGAAAATGTGACATTGGCATTTGACGTTGGGACCGCACTCTCATACATGAGAAGCCTATTGTTTTCACCTCCGGCCCACACTACATGGCCCCATACCGGTAACTTATAGATCCGCGTGAGAGTCGTATGAACATAAATAGTGCATACGCATAGTTTTGCAAGCTGCTCATGAATGACACTTCTATTCGTCAGGTCAGGGATAGAGCTTTAGCTCAGTTGGATATCAGCACATAACTATAAAACTCTTCCTTCACAAAAACTCACATTTACCAGCATATTAACATAGTTTTATTCCTCCGCAGGTCAAGATGAGCGTGGCAGAGGGCGGGGGGCCGGAGGCGCCGGCCCTCACTGCGCCGGCGACCACCCCCACCACGCCGCCCCCCACTGCCATCGGCGCCGATGCCACAGGACAACTCATACAGGTACTTTACTTCCACCTATAATGATTATTTTTTATTTAAATCATTTATTCCGAGCAACAAGATTCATAGTTTTAGTAACATTATACTTACAAACTATGTTAGTAGTATTATTATAAATTTAAGGCGAGGAAACTAGTTCAAGGTCATAAAACTAGACTCTAATCCTGAGCTGCGGGCTACCTAGCGGGTTTACCGGGGCTCCGGCTCGAAGCAGGAGTAGGAATGGGGTGGTTTTTAGTCAGTAAGTTTGACACTCGCTTTCGGCTTGCCCTGGCTAGAGAAGTCATTAGATGATTTTTCCCCTTTAAAAAAAGCCTGCCTAACTGCCTCGTTGGTCGCGTGGTCGTAAGTGCGACTGCCGGGCAATTGGTCTCGGGTTCGATTCCCGGGTCGGGCAAAGTACTGCTGAACTTTTTTTGGCTTTTCGAAAATTTCTCCGTAGTAGCACGGAATCTGGAATTGTGCCTAGTATATGACAATAGGCTCACCTGCTATTACATGGGACTTATAACATAAATGTTGAAAAGTGGATATACATGACAGTGACATTACAATTTAGACTATACCAGCATAAATGCAAGCTTGCTGCAGTGGCTGGAGCATCGACTGCAGTGCAACTGCAGTGAAACCTCCAAATATCTATTCATCAGTTACTTTATTTTAAAATTTGTTCGATAAAAAGCTGCCCCTACTATTATCGTACTATACCTACATGAATGATCTTGGCTAGCGGCCGTCGTCACCACTCTGTCAGCAAATATCTTTTTAATCTCCGTAGAGATACGACACATACTTTACTTCTACTTTAGATGCCACATCAGCTTTGTCATCAACGCTGCAACTTGGCTATTCCTTGTACATATGTAAAAACATAACATCTGATATGTATATAAAGGAAATCTATCTATCTAGGCAGAAGACTAGAAAGTCTATCTAGACTATCTAGTCTAATAAATAGTGTCTTTTTACTATATGAATAATAAATACGATACACAACACAAAATATTTTTATTACAATTTTTGTCTGTCTGTTCTAACTAATCTCTGAAACAGCTGGACCGATTTTGACAGGACTTTTATTAGCAGGTAGCTAATGTACTAAGGAGTGACTTAGTCTACTTTTATTAATCACAAAGTCCGTAATCCACACGAGCGAAGCCGTACCATAAAATATAACCATAATGTTTTTAGTACATCGCCCAAACCTAATCTAGAATTTGTATCTGACTGTAATGTTTGTGGAATCATTCTGTAGATATTATATTTGGTGACTAAATACCATTTGCCCTACACAGCTTGGTTCGTGACGGGTCACCATCACATTACCGCACGCAGACAGCTGCATTTCGTCCACGTACTACAAATTGGATTTACCTCGATCACGCCGACACCAAATTGGGGCGGGCAGATCCCTGTCAATATGCATTGACCTATTTTCTACCTTACCTGGGTACATCGAAGGCTTAAATTGAAAAAATCGAGTTATTTTGTCGAAGTTTTTCTTGTATTTATGTTTGTTTTGGAGCCAAGACACGGTTTTTTTGCACGGTTGGTGCGGTGACTGGGCTACCGGCTTCCGTGCCACGGGTAGCGGGTTCGGTTCTAGCATGGAACAACTCTTTGTGTGATCCACAAGTTGTTGTATCGTGTCTGGGTGTATACGATACAGGAGAAAATCCTAAAATGGGGCAACAACAACATATTAGTGTGTTTAATATTTTATTTTTATGTCGAAGTGAATAGGCCTTGTTTACTTCACCCGAGCGCATCAAAACCCTATATCTAACATACTTCATCAAAATTTGTCCAGTCTTTTAGCAGGAACTTAATACAAAATTATATTATAATATCTTCATTTCTCCCCGCAGGTCCCAGTCGCCCCCCGCAAGCCTCCCCGAAGAGGTCCGAAGGTCCAACAGGAGAGGCCGAAGAGGGCGCTGTTCTGTCTGACCTTGAAGAACCCTGTGAGGAAGACCTTCATCGACATCGTGGAGTGGAAGTATCCTTTGATAAATGAGAATAATTTCCTTTTTTTTGTATAAGCCGGTAAAGGAGCAGATGGATCACCTGATGGTAAGCAAACGCCGCCGCCCATGGACACCCGAAACACCAGAGGCGTTACAAGTGCGTTGCCGACCTTTCGGGGGTTAGGAATTTAGGAGTGTGTTTGTAAACGTACCCACGACACAGGCGAAAATCCTAGAGTGGGGCAAAGGTTTTAAAAAAAAAATGCATTTTTGTTGTGATCAAATACGCAATGCCTAGGGAAAAATACGCATTTTGTACAACCCAGAAAACTATAATACATAATATCGTGAATAGGACTAATATTTTTCAGTCACGTCCATGACCTGTAGACAAATAAATTTTATTCTAACCTTAACATATTTAGGAGATAGCGAGACTAGCCCACAGTCCCACATACTACAATATTCAAACTAAACATTTTTAAACAAAATAATATACAGTACAGTACTGAAAAATACATATTATAATAAGATTCATAACGATATACATTCGTAAAGAAATAGGTCAATAGCAATATTGTAAAATATATTGTATTAGACTGGTTTCCTACTTCCTACTAATATTATAAATACGATAGTTTGTGAGGATTTAATGTATGTATATGTGTATGTTAATAACTAAATAACGAGCCGAAAAGAGACATACTAAATTAACTAAAAATCACGGCTTACCTACTCATGTGAATTAATTGGGAAAAGCTCTAAGCACGCTGCTCATGATGAAGTGTCCCTCTGTGACATGAAACTAGTAGCTTTTCCCCATTAATTTACGTAATTAAACCCTTATTTTAGTTAATTTAATATGTCTCACGATAGTTAATATAAAAATAATGTTTGTTACACTTTCATGCAAACACTGTTGAACCAAACGAAACGAAATTTAGCAAACAGATAGATTAATAGTCTAGAATCATAGTTGGGTTAATTAAAATATAATTAGATTTACTTTACAACCTGCAAATATTACAAAAATATAAAATGATTCGTCGAAAACTCCGTTTGATTCGTAATATTGGGATATAAATAATTCGCATGATCGATATATTTTAAATCGATATCCACGGTTGAACGGTTCGGGCAGTGTGCCAACTCTATGTCGCGGCGAAATTATTTCAAATCATAACCCGAAATATAAATATTAGGCTCCATTACGTATATTTATGCAATTAACATAATTTCACGCTAATTAATCCCCGAATGAGTAGGCAGAGGTGTTTTTTGTGAATAGATAAATGTTGATTATTTTAATTACATAATTACATACCACATACACATATTTTAAAACGTCCAAATATAACTGTCCGTCAGTCTGTCCGTCTCTGAAGCTAAATGGTCGTTCAAATGTGGACTCGTTTACAGAAGAACGAACAAGTAACCATGTTTAAAAAAATCTAATCACTTACATAGTATAAAACAGAAGCGCTTCCTCTGTCTTCCTGCATATTTTTATGCTTAAATCTTTAAAACTACGCAACGGATTTTAATGCGGATTTTTTAATAGATAGAGTGATTCAAGAGGAAGGTTTATATGTATAATACATGCATAATATGTGACCATTGCACCCATGCGAAGCTGGAGCGGGTCGCTAGTATATGTTTAAACTATTCTCCAAAATAACTAATACCAAAATACTAAAAACCCAATCATTGATAGTAAAAAGAAATTTCAAAATGCTATTATTTTATAAATAAAAAAGCACACACATAAAAATGTCTACCATCTTATTTTGTCATCAGCATGTAAATCAAAAGATTAACACAGCAATATACCGTGAAATATCACTTGTACATATTTCTAACTAAAACATAGTTTTTGAACGGAAATCGTCCGCAGTAACTCACGAAAACATCGACAGACAGACACTAGTTGTTGTAGTTTAAAATTATGAGTTTTAAACATAACGGTATACTAATATTTTGAGGCTATCTGATAAACTAAAGTCTCACTAAAATGGCATCGAAACAAGGGTTTTTCGGCAACAGCTCAAATGTGGAAGCCATTCTTTAGCTCGACCGGAGTGATACCACTACTTCACAGAAAATCGACACGTGAAACAACGCTTGCGTTGTGTTTCATTGTGTTAGTGAGGGTACCAGAGGACCAATTACCCTCCTTCCCAATCCCCAATTTCTCAACCTCCCTTAAATTCCTAACCCCCAAAAGGCAACACACTTGTAACGACTCTTGTATTTCGGGTGTCCATAGGCGGGCGATTGCTTATGCTTACCACCAGGTGATCCGTCTGCTCGTTTACTGGCTTATACCATAAAATACAACATTTTCGCATTTTCCACCATCTTACCATCTTTGTCGAAAAGCAAACTTTCTTTTTACATTGTACACAAATATTGAACAATGGAGACCTATGTAGCCCATAACAACAGATGCACAGCAACAATCGCTATGGTTAGCGATTCAAACGACCCATTACTCAACAATACGCCAATTATGTTCCTACACGAAATTCTGATTGTGTTCTATTTAAAGTACGGTCACCCATCCATGGACAGACCGCTGCATTCCTACCAATCCGGAGCTGCGGACTACCTAGCGGGTTTACCGGGGCTCCGGCTCGAAAAGCAGGAGTAGGAACGACGTGGTTTTTAATCGGTAAGAGTCTGACACTCCCTCTCGCCTCACCCAAGGCGGTAGAAGTCATTGGATGATTTTCTCCCACTCAAAATAACATTCCTACCAAAGACCGCTAAAACGAACTCATTCCACCACATGACGATCTCAAAATAAATGAATTCTAAAAAAAAATATGTTTGAAAAGTAAAAGTGAAATCAAAGACATTCCCAAACATCATAAAAATTACTATTAACCCCAACGAACGTCAAAACAAAAATAAAGTGTGACGGAAGCAACACATTGGTGCTCTCGTAAAATCTATTCCCGGGTAGTGACTTCCTAGTTTCTCCTGATAGAAAGTCGTGAGTAACATTCAAAGAATGGGATAAAAGGAAAGATGATGAAAGGGTTTTTGAGAAAGGTAATAAAAGAGGAGTGTATTTCTAAGTACTCGTACGATAGCTATTTAGTTTTGATTTTATAAGTTATTCTGCCGCACTCACAGACATTTAATGATAACTTAAACTATTCCTTAGTAACGATTTTGTATAGAAAACAATTGCTAAGGTCTAGGTTAGGTAACCATTAAATGACTCTGAGTACGTCAGATTATGATTTTAACGGCACTGGGCAATGTAGTCTGTGAGAGGCAAAGTCCTTTAACAAGTTTAAAAAAAAGTCTTGTGAAAAGCATAATTATTATTATACATACACAGTGACACATTAGGTATCGTCTATCTTTGCGGTACATAGGGTGCTGTCGTGTTTAATGAATGTCCACAATTTCATGATTTGCTAATCGTTGCAAATACCAGAAACTTTATTTTTTAATAACTTTCGTGCAACATACTAATTTAAATAAAAATATTGTATGCTGCGCGACAGCATGAGTCTGTGCACGACTCCCTTTGTGACCCGAAACTAGTAGAGCTTTCCTCTATTAATCATACATTAGTAAACCATGTTTTTTAGTTAATTTACCAGAAACTATTTTAACGTCATTTTATAAGAATTCTTAAGAAACTTTACGAGTAAATAAAATATGTAATTGGACTTGCAAATCATAGTAACACACATGACATACAAGACTTAACCTCATGTTTAACAAGTGCCAACATTAAATGACCAGTGTTCTGTCCACCCAGGAACAGTCGAAAATACCTTTACACTCGTAACTACAACTAAATACTTCCACGCAACACTCAATTGCCGGTAATGGGTTAAAAAAATTGGCACCATCCCAACTAATGCCAAGAATGTATGAATGAGTGACAAAAAAAATAGTAACATGACTTCTATTTTGTGAGAAATTGGGACAACTTCGCGGTATGCCATTGTCAAGGGTCTCAGGTTCAAATACCGTGCGAGTCATAGTTGTTTTTTTAGATGTTCTGTGAAATAGTTACAACGATTGAGTCATTGAAAGGGTTCAAGGTTGTTTGAATATTTTTACGAGCTTTGAAACAACGCAGCGCTATGGCGATAAGGAATCCATTAATGCGGTGCTGCAGTTAGATTTATGAGCAACTAGCGGACCCCGCGAACTTTGTTTCGCCTTGAAAACTTTTCTACGCAACTTTGTTATGTTTTACCTACATAAGAACATTCTTATAAAAATAACAAACCCAATAAAAGAAAATTAGTGATCTCGGTTCAGCTATTCTCGAGATTTGCGCTTAGCAACACATGCTTCGATACGAATGGGCCGGCTCAACCGGAGTGATACCACGGCCTTATAGAAAAGCAACGTGAAACAACGCTTGCGTTGTGTTTCGTTGTGTGAGAGATGTTACCGGAGGCCCAATTACTCCCCTCTCCAACCTTACTAATCCTCAACTCTAATTCCCTAATTCCTAATCCGAGAGGGATAGAGGGGAAGCCCGCAACGCACTTCAAACGCCTCTGGTATTTCGGGAAACATGGAGTTTCAGTTCAGGTGTCCATGGGCGGCGGCGATTGCTTACCATCAAGTGATCCGTATACTCGTTTACCGGCTTATACCATACAACAAAAAAATCAACCAAACATTTTCTTCACAGACTATGCAGTTTAGAAAATCTCGTTGCTAAATTATGTAACGATAAAGTTCAATCATAATCTGACACTTGTTTAGAGCGATATACAGCTCGATTCTCATCAACAAACTTTTCATAAACAATTTAAAGTATTACTAAAGCATTTTTATGAAATCGGGAATGTTTACTGTTATTCACTTTCAAGCTGAAAATAAAAATAAAAACATTGATATTATCATCATATTCTAGGAAGTATTTCAGCGTCTCTTGGATGGGTTCGAGATATTTTTTAATATACCCGTCCACGGCACGCTAGCCCGACACCCGGGCTATATTAACATCTTACACTTGAATAAATTTTGTAATATTCTCATTACCTGCATCTATTTTTGGATATTATTGAACAGGTAGAATGCTTTGGTCCAGTAGTTAAAAGTGTATAGCATTAGGAACGTGTCCAGAGTCGGATAAAGTGTTATTGTAGTTTTCGATATTCGTCTAAGAAATGGCATATAGCCTCATCCCCTATAACAATAGCATTATTGATAAGACTGACTAAAAGTGAGGAGTGCAAATTGGCACGGGTGGCTGGGCAACTGGCTGCCATATAACGTTTCGCGGGTTCGATTACCGCACGGAACAGATTGTTTTTCCGGGTCTGGGTGTCAAGTGAATGTGAAATTATATGTTTACAGGAGAAAATCCTAATGTGGGGCAAAGGGCAACAAACAAAAATAAACGGATCCATCTCCTCCTTCCTTCTTATAGGGCCTTTTGAATCAACCCCGATTTTGATAGGCATTGTGAGTGAAGATATCGTCTAGAATCTATATCATACTATTAGATACATAGTAAATAGTAATAGCACATTTGCCGACAAATTGTTCAATGTTCAGCGTATCACTAAATCGATGGAAATAAATCAATCCATCGAAATATGCTATTCAGATGATTCTTGGCACGAAACGTACCTCACACTATACTACAACTACAACTAGTCTGAATACTGAACTAGTTTCCTAAGAAACTGTAGTAATAATATCTCATTCAAGTGATTGCATTCCGTTTTGATGGAATTTTGGGTCAAAACTCTTATAATTATTTATAAACATAAATATAAACATAAAGCCTATAACCATTCACAGGAAAATATCCAGATTCACTACCATGGCTGTCAGTGTATTTTAACAGTTTATTTATACGATGCCTGGACAACCGGCTGTGGTGCAGCATGTAACAGGTTCGATTTCCGCACGCAGCAACTCTTTGTGTAATCCAAATTTTTTGTTTCGGGTCTGGGACTTATATGTATGTGAACTTTATATTTGTAAATGCACCCACGACACAGGAGAAAATACTAGTGTAGAGCAACGTTTAAAAAAAAATTATAACTCCAAATGTATCAGATAAATAAGTTTTGACAATTTCTAATAGGACCCAGATATGAGCCCTATCAATGGCACACCAACCCGCATCCAAACCTTCTTCGTATGAGAAGAGGTCTTTAGTCAACAGTTGCCACGTATGATGTGGAACTCCTAATTTTGTTTTTGTATTCCATTTATGTTTTGCACAATAATATTCCCTAACTGAAGCTCTCAGACCATTCGAGTACATGATTCTCACCACCATCTTCGCCAACTGCATCGCCCTCGCTGTCTACACACCATACCCGGCCAGCGATTCAAATTACACCAATTGGGTTCTTGTGAGTATCATTACCTTTATTCCTATTATCTTTATTATTTACTGTATATTAATATAATACATCTACTATACTTTTTTAAGCAGTCAATTTAAAGTAATTGGTAATTTTTCTGATGTCTTTATGGACACGTAAGACCCTTTTTACAGGTGTATTGAGAGTTCCTGACTTACTTTACTTAAGGTCCTATGTCCCCTAGATGGGGTAGAGCACAGAGGTCCTCAATCACATTGAGAGTTCCTAGCTTGCAACAAATATTTGTTAGATCTATTAATCATATGTGCTACAGTTCTCGTTGTTATGAATGTGTGTGGAATTTGAGTTTCCAGATTTTGGAATTCACTAATGTAATTATTTATTTGTATGATTAACAGGAAAAGATCGAATACGTGTTCTTAGTAATATTCACGGGAGAGTGCGTCATGAAGATCATTGCTTACGGGTTTATCATGCATCCTGGCTCATATCTCAGAAACGGCTGGAACTTGTTGGATTTCACGATTGTTGTCATCGGGTAAGTTTAAGTCAAAAATTTACAATAATAATAGGACTGGTATATTTACTATTGTGTACTAATCTAGATATATTTGAAAACTTGTATAAATACTGTCAAATATCCAACTATTAAAACTACATAAATATCTAATATGTAAATAAATTGTTACCCTTTCTTTATGTCTGACTTTTTCGTCACAGTTTTAAATCAAATCAGTTTCAAATAATTTAAGACCTCTAATATAACAATAATATCAACATAATTAACAGTTACCTTTAGAGCATCAAGGCTTCAATTCAATCGAGAACACAAACCCATTAATTTTATACTCACACAAACAGAATCACATTCCATATCAACCAAATTACGTCTATTTTCAAATACCTTATCAGGTTTACCAGAATGTACTTCAGTAACATTTGTAACAAACGTTTTAGCGTTTACTGCTGCATCAAGTTGTTCATTATTGGCTATAACGAGCCCGCTGCCATTATTGCCAAATGCTATGATTGCTTCACCGGCTATTATTCCGGGAATATTGCTGTGCAAGTTTACTGGTACCTAATAGATTTTATGGCCTTTCCTACTCAATCTTTCAATCTCGTTACGTGGTAGTTAATACCAATTACTTTTTTATTTTCCTCGCTGTATGGTGACGGCAGTACAGATGGCATTACATTTGTTTCTATTCTGAATCTTCACGCGGGTGTCGTACAAGCGATGCTCAAAGTCAAAGTCAAAGTCTAAATTATTTATTTCAAATAGACCGGAAAGGCACTTTTGAACGTCAAAGCATATACCACAGTATAAAAAAAATACAAAATATCTGTGTATCGGTCAGTGCTCTAGTAAAGTTATTTGCCCGTTTCAAAGTGTAGATTCTTATGGAGAAGAACAAGCAAGAAACTCCATAACTTACCTACTCTTTTTTTAATCAGGTTTACAATACAATTCTTGGTTACATTGTTTCGTTGCTCTCTGAAAAACATGATCTTTTAACTGCGATCTCCAACCAGCTTGCCATGAATGGCAAGCTGGTGAGATTGTGACAAACTCCTCATTTATAGAAAATACCCATAGCCCAATAATGGACCATCGTGAACTATTATAAGTGTGTAGACACATAACATAGAATAAAATACAATATCGTTCACAAGAAACTTATACCCATCGTATATAAATACAAAATCTCTGAGCATTTCTCTACAAAAGACCATTTAATATTATCGAAAGGCCATAAACCATTCATGCACAGTGCACCAAGAAACCGAAGGCAAACGCAATTTATAATATAGTGACATAACATCGTTTAATACATCCTTGTGCTTAATAGGAACTGGAGAAGCTATAACTAACCTGACAGCAAGGATTCTTGCAGCTTTCATTGTAATATCAACCATACTAGTAAAGAATTAAAGTTAGATTTATTATAATATTGGTATCCGATGTTCTGGAATCCTTGTATCCAAATTCATCCATCGTTGAAAAATCAACCGTACCTCCAGAGAATACAGTTGATTTTACATTTGGGTCTTCGAAATGTGGGATATTTATTGAATTTTTCGATATTTCCAGAATGGTCAGCACAGTATTATCAAGTATATTCAAGGACGCTTTCGATGTGAAGGCTCTGAGGGCGTTCAGAGTGCTCCGGCCGCTTCGTCTCGTCTCCGGCGTGCCAAGTGAGTCGATACTAATTAATCCTTTTATAAGATCACCCTCCAAACATATTCTAATAAAACACACCCAATAACCCCTTTGAAAGGTTTAGGAAGTAAGCGAAAAGATACGGGTTATATAGTTGAATATAGGTGACATTATGTACGAGTATGTCACGGATGAATGATTCAAATTCCTTTTCAATAGATGTACATTATATATTTTTCATAGTTGAGAAGAAAGTATAAATTGTAGTTGTGTGAGTATTAAATGAAAGACTTATGTTGTTGCATATTTTTTTACAATCTTGTCAATCTAATTAAGCTAATTAAAAGCTCTTCTGTGTTTCTGTGTCTGAAATTGTAAATAATAATGCAGTCTCGGCACACTAATGGCACTTTAAGCGCTATTCTACGTATAGATGCAGTTTAAGCAAGCGCAGGTTCGATGCCAACGTGGATAAATGTTGGACAAAGTTGTTATTTTAAAAGAAAATTAAATAAATCATGTACCGTAGTAAGCCCAAACGGCATCGTAACTCTACAAGTTTGTCCTGAACCAATCATATTCAACTGGTTTTTATCACATACGTTCTATCTCCAGGTCTCCAGATCGTGTTAAACTCCATCCTGAAGGCCATGGTGCCGCTCCTCCACATCGCGCTACTGGTCATCTTCGTCATCATCATCTACGCCATCATCGGCTTGGAGCTGTTCTCCGGCAAGATGCACAAGAGCTGCTACAACAAGTACACAGGTTCGATCCACATTTGTTTTTATTGGAGCTACATTTGAAACGTTTGTTAAATACTTTAGTGCTTCTAAATCTTTTACTACGTTTACACTATTGGGTTTATGTTCTTTCTTTCCTGCTAGCAACACATTGTTGTAAACGCTTTGGAATTCGGCAATAGACATTTTAAAAGTTATCGTTTCATTCACCAAATTCTTTCAAACATTTATAAACATACCACGGTCTCACAGAAAACCTGAGAAAGTGAAACAGCTTGCGTTGTGTGAGTAAGGTTACGGGAGGCCTAATTACACCCCTTCTCAATCCCCGATTCCCCAATAACCCTTTAATTCTTAACCCCCAAAAGGCCAGCAACGCACTTGTAACACCTCGGGTGTCTATAGGCGACGGCGATTGCTTAACATCAGGTGATCCATCAGCTCGTTTACCGGCTTATACCATAAAATAAACACTTCCCCCTTTTGCAGATGAGATTATGGACACTCCACATCCGTGCGACGTCGACAATGGCTTCAACTGCTCCCAGATCGGCGAAGAGATGGAGTGTCGCGAAGGATGGATAGGCCCTAACTTCGGCATCACCAACTTTGACAACTTCGGCCTTTCCATGCTCACTGTCTTCCAATGCATCACTCTTGAAGGCTGGACTGATGTCATGTATAATGTAAGCTACTTTCAACTTTATTCATTAAGAGATAAGAGTCATTAAGGAATCGCTCCCATACTTATTTCTGGCAAAAAACTTTAAGCGATTTTTTATTACATCGTAAACTTTATTATCGTTTAATATCAAGCGTAATCGAGGTTATGAGTCTTCGTTGAATTATTAAAAGAAGTATATTTGTTAAATGGTAGGTACTCATTCACAGATTTCGATGCTTCTTTATAAACGTTGATATTTTGAATAATTGTTCTTGTTACTGCACTTTTTAAAACTGGTTACTAAATTGCTTGCACTTCGTTTGGGTTTACTTTAATGTTATCTACTCCATTTATATTGACTGGATTAATGAAGAAAACTCTAACTTTCTTTCAAGTCGTCAAATTGTTCTCTATTCCAACATTTTTCAAGTCATTAACTGCCGTACTCCCGTGCCGTACATTTAATGATTACTTAAGTCTTTGACTGCCAATAGAAAACTGTTGAAGGCAAATCGTCCGCTAACGTCGGTCACCGCGGTGATCACCACGGTGTTCAATGTGTTAAACTATTCTTTAGTAAAGATTTTGTACCGAAAACAGTTGCTAAGTACAAGGTTAAGTAACCATTAAATGACTGTTGAATACGGCGGTTGGTTCTTTATAATAACATGTTTTTAACATCCCTTAATATCAAATTGATCACTGTTTTCGTAATGTATGTTTGATATTTGTCTTTCTAGATACAAGATGCGATGGGCAACAGTTGGGAGTGGATCTACTTCGTATCGATGGTCATTTTGGGCGCATTCTTCGTCATGAACCTCATTCTCGGTGTGTTGTCTGGGTAAGTTAACACTTAATATGAAAGAAAACCACTTAATACGATACGATTGTATACTCACTTCTTCTAACCTCCCAAGTTTAGGATAAATACACTTAAAACCTCACTGTTATAAACATGACACATATACAGATTTACTTTTTTTTTCCTCACACAAGAATTCTAATTTAGATACAAAATAATAAGTTTAATTTCACACGGGTCAGACATGATAATAATTTTACCAAAAATAACAATTTCACCTATTTTACTGATACCATTTCAATCACAGAGAGTTCTCCAAAGAAAGAGAAAAAGCGAAGAACAGAGGAGACTTCCAGAAGCTTCGAGAAAAACAGCAGCTGGAGGAAGACCTGAAGGGCTACCTCGACTGGATCACGCAGGCAGAGTACCTGGAACCGCTGGCTGATCAGCATGAACACCATCCACCTGTAGATCAGACTAGAGACTATGGGATAGGTAAGATATCAGATGTAGATATAATGAAAATTTCTATTGAGTAAAACAATGAACAAGAACTTACATTAGAACTTAAGACGGAATATTTACCATGTTTATTTCGTTTCGTTTAGCGCCATGATCAAGGATGAACTTCGCGGTTCATCCACGATCATGGCGCTTGCAACAGTGCTGAAATATCGGAAACTCATAGACATAAATAAACATGGTAAATATCCCGTCTCAAGTTCTAATGTTAGTGTTAGTGACCATGTCAGTTTAAAAAAATGAACAAGAATACGCTTTTTTGAAAAGCAATTTAAACCACCAGTCATGTTTTTGATTGATAAATTACAAGTTCAGGCTTATATGAGACTCTAGACGCTGTAGGAAAGGTAGAAGCTAATTTAAACCTTATCGATAAAGGAACAAATCCTTTATCCCATAAAACTCATAAAATTAAATGAATAAGATAAAGATTTGGTACTGTAATTTGTTTCAGAATACATCTCAGGCCAGACGCAGAATGAGCACGACTCGACAGACCATCTGGGGATAGAGACGAATGAACAACAGAAAGTTTCCTTTTGCAAAGCGTGGAAGAAAGACTTTGACAAAGTAAGTATGATTGCACGGCTGATACGGTGGTTAGGCAACCGGCAGCTGCACACCGGGTAGCGGGTTCTAATCGCGCACGGAACAACTCTTTGTTTGATCCGCAAATTGTTGTTTGTTTCGGGTCTGGGTGTCATGTGTATATGAAATTGTATGTTTGTAAACACACCCATGACACAGGAGAAATTCCTAGTGTCGGGCAACGTGTTTAAAAAAACAAAACAATTCATCATATTAAAAATAATATGGAATACACAACCAAATGACAAAACCGGTAGGAGAGAAAGTGTTTAATTTTCAGAAACCGCATTTATGAACCTAACTAAACCTCTTCCCATCGACCCATGAACGAATGGCAAACCAGTAGATCTAGGGACTGTCATTTGATGTCATTTACAAACTGGATGTCATTATTACAGGTGAACCGTCGAATGAAGCGCGCGTGCAGGAAAGCAGTGAAGTCCCAAACTTTCTACTGGCTGATCATAGTGCTGGTGTTCCTGAACACAGTGGTACTGGCCAGCGAGCACTATCAGTGAGTATTCTAACAAAATATACTAAAGAATCTAAGTAAGCTTCGCATCACACGCATCGTATGCGACGGATTTTAGTTTGCCTTGTATAGAAACTCATACAACAGCGTCCACTGATCCGCACCGTACGGACCGCATCATCGGCAAAGCCGATATGAAATGCATAACTGATACGGAATGCGTACTATGCGTGTGATACGTACGATACGGGCCTGTGGACGCTTACCTTTAGAGTTTAAAATCAGTTTCCTAAACTCACAATGAATTATGAAACCAATTAAAATAGGTTTGTTCATCAATCATTTGTTTTGTTATTATGGGATTATCATTTATAAAATTTAGAAATATAGCTTTTATTTTTACTCAAACAGAATCTGTTCTCAATTCCAGGCAGCCAGAGTGGTTGGATCTCTTCCAGGAGTACGGCAACGCGTTCTTCGTGGCGCTGTTCACGCTAGAAATGTTGGTCAAGATGTACAGTTTAGGTTTACAAGTAAGTAATCTTTATATCGTGATGTATCTGTCTTGTTTTATCTTCTTTTAAGTGTTCAAGGTAGTTACAATATAACCTACCTCACGGAGCATGAGATTTCAAGTTGTAATTATTGATGTCATGATTTTGGAAAAACAAAATAATAATGGGACGGAGATTCTATAATGGCGTTTAGCAACAGATTACCCTTCGATGGGTTTATTTAAAAATCAATTGGAAAAAATGGAAGAACAGTAAGTAATAGATCTATCTCTTCAAAGAACAGAAAAGAAAAGGAAAGAATGACAAACATATACAAAGGAAAGAGATAGATAAATTAATTGTACTATTAACTCTCGATGTTAACACCCACTGCAACTAACCCGTGCTTGCCACCTCGCTTTCGTTGCTGTCTCTCTTCCAGCAGGCTTCATTACCACTGTCTGCCTCCCGGTCAAGTTGCCCCCTAACATGTTCCAGGGTTATTTCGTCTCTCTGTTCAACCGCTTCGACTGCTTCGTTGTCATCGGCTCCATCAGTGAGATGGTGCTCACTAAGACTGAAGTCATGCCTCCTCTGGGCATCTCCGTGTTACGCTGCGTCAGGCTGCTCAGGGTTTTCAAAGTTACCAAGTAAGTTATTTACTATACCTATTTAAACTGAGATTGTCACTAGTAATAATCATTAGAACTTAAAACGGGCTATTAACCATGTTTATTAACTAAGTTTTTGTAAGTTTCCGATATTTCGACTCTGTTGCAAGCGCCATGATCACAGATGAAAAACGTATAAACATGGTAAATATACAGTTTTAAGTTCAAATGATATTTTAATAAAAATATATAGCCAATCAGTTCCATAATGTTTGACGTTAATTTAAAAAAAAGATTCCATAAATTTGATCTTAAAACCGTAGGTAAGTCTATTGATCTTTTTATCTATACAAATGTGTATTTTTTGTAATTCTTTCTTCTCCTCCAAAGTAATTTTTCTTTAAATATCTAATAACAAAATTACCTCTTATTCCAGATATTGGCGCTCACTCTCCAACTTAGTAGCGTCACTCCTGAACTCCATTCAGTCGATCGCATCCCTTCTGCTACTGCTGTTCCTGTTCATCATGATCTTCGCACTGCTGGGGATGCAAGTCTTCGGAGGGAAGTTCAATTACGACCCAGTGGAGGAGAAGGATCGACATAACTTTGATTGCTTTTGGCAGGCTCTGCTGACGGTGTTTCAGGTAGGGATAACAATTTGGAACCTACAACATGCGTTTTTGCATATTTGTGAGTAGGTACTATGAGTAGACGTCTAACGAAATACTAAATAATATAATAATAAATCAAGAACGTTATCTTTTAAGATGAAAGAGAAGTCTAATCCTGGAACAGTAAAATAGTAAATCTTATGTCAAAAGCCAAAATTATTAATTTCAAATAGACCAGGAAAGCACTGAAAGTCAAAGCAGTCTTCCTCCTCAGTGAAGCTATCAAATTAGTTATTATTAGAGCCAACCCATATTTTTTTAGCTATGCAGCTAAAGCTTACCTATATGAGGAAGTTTCTTTATTAGAAATTCTAGTAATAATGACATACTAACAAACGTTGCTTTCAGATATTAACAGGTGAAGATTGGAACGCTGTAATGTATGAAGGTATCAAAGCATACGGTGGTGTGGGCACGCTCGGGATCCTCGCCTGTATTTACTTCATCATTTTGTTCATCTGTGGTAACTGTATCCTTTTCAAAAAATTATTAAAATATTCAATGGACAGCACGTATGAAGTCACACAAAAATAAATCGTAATGTCAATCATTTATGATTCATATTTTGTAAGCAATATTTCCTTAACAACCCTTCGTTCAGACATCCTCCTAAATGTGTTCTTGGCCATCGCTGTAGATAACTTAGCTGATGCAGAATCATTGACCAACATAGAAAAGGATGAAGCAGTAAGTATTAAAATAGAAATTTCAGCTTTAACTCCATTACTATTGACTTAAATTTGAATGACAATTATTAGCAGGCACCAGAAGAGAAGGAAGGAGGGAGTGTGGTAGCGGCTGAAGGAGTTCATATAGATACTGATGACGAGTACATTCATGATGACGACGTCTATACTTCGGATAAGTAAGTAAACACTTTTATAGATGACAAACTCTTAATCGAAATGAATACTATGAAGATTAACCAATTCCCTTTTTCCAGCTCTGAAAGAGAATACGAAGAGACAGGGTCGGAAGGAGAGCAGCAAGATGAGATGGAAGGAGAAATAGAAGAGATCATTGATGAAGAAAATGAAGGCAATGAAAGGACAGAAGAGGAACAGGAACGCGAAGACCAGGAGATGATGGAAGGGCATCAAAGAAATCATATAGGTATAATAGTTTTAGGTGTTCAGTTACCAACATATAGTAAACTTGATAAAAAGGGGATGTGGCTAAACACTTTTATCGATAAGGAAAATATTGAAACTAAATATTTATATTCTTTCTTCTTGTTTAACTAAAAGTAAATTAATTTAGAGATCAGCACAAGTAATACTAATATGGGGACGACGTTGGAATTTAAAATACAGGACATGTTTTATGAAGTAAAGTAATACATAAAATAAAATTTGCTGTAAACAATGCTGTGCAAGACGCCAGAACTGGTGCAATCAATAATACAATAAGCTAACCAACCAAAACAGTGAACACAGAGTTGGAAGAAGAGCCTCGACTGAAACGTAAGCCCACGACTTCATCGGCGCGGCCGCGTCGCCTCTCCGAGGTCGATATATGCGACACTAAGAAACCCATACCCGATGCCACCTCCTTCTTCATATTTACTAAGACCAACAGGTTAGGGGGGGAACGAACGATTAACAGAAACTTATTAGATGTTATTTTTTTACGTATTTTGTTTTTACATTTGTCTTTGATCGTTTGAACTGTGTCATCGTGCTCATGACGCTGAATGCTTGATTCTGATTTAATTTCTTCTGTTCCTTGTTCTCATTTGTCATCTTTAGGATCTAAACACAGAAATTTACGTGTTTTCGTCTCATGAGGTGTAGGATATTAGACCATGATTTCATTGTTTTAAAGTCTTTATTGTTTTGCTGATTACTCTATTTTGTACTTTATATTTTATGCGTCATAAGCACGAGTTGTTGTCGCTATATTATTGACTATTCATTTTCGGGAATATACGAGTACTATCAAAGACAAATCAGTTTTCTACTTTACGCCTTACGTCTTTCTCTTCTTTCAACTTAATTAATTATTATTAAAAATTAATTTATTATTTACCATTTCTACACATTTAGCTAATTTCCACACTTGTGTTTGCGTTTAATTAAGCATTAAAATATTTACATGATAATTTAGTTGAGGCATTCTAGGTACAGGGATTTCGGCATGGTCAATAGCGATAGCGAGACTATTGGTAATCATAGGATTAAACTAACTTTAGTGCTAGACGATAGTGTAGAAAATTCTGTCATTTTCCTTCACAAAGATGGCGGCCAATCTGAAGAAGAGGGAACACTGGTAACAGCCAGACCACGGCGAGTGTCAGAACTGAATATGCCAAATCAGACGCCGCCTATACCCAACGCTAGTAGTTTCTTCATATTCTCACCGACGAACAGGTGAATGGTGATGGCCTCATCACCTGGTGGTACCCATGTCTCATTGTGTCGATTGGCGTTGTGTTGTCCTTGCAGTGATTGGCATTACATATCATCGAATGTGACTGTCCCTGTCTGTTGGAAACTGTATCTCCTGTAGTGTATCCGCAACCTACTCCAAAGGATTCTTCCTTCAGTCTAGTCGTTCCTTTATTTACATTCATAGTTTTGGCCTTAGAAACATCTTCAATCTTCAGTTTACCTATTTTCGATTTAATTTCATGTTCACCTGAAACGATTACTAAATATTCTGGTGGATGAGAACTTCTTTTCATTTTATGTTCTTCAAAATTTTTAGTCCTAAACGTTTTACTTTATACCGCAGTACCGTTTCCAACATCATATTGTTCATTCATGTCCCTCGTGGTGCACGAACGTTATAACCTCCATTGTGTGGAATAATCAAAATTAGATGAAACTACATCTTCCAGCAATGAGTATAGTGGGTACCGAAATCTGTGTTTCCCATTAGAAGTTAGGTATGTTTGTTTAGATGATAGGTTTCAAAGCATGACCTGAAATCCCTTAGAATTATCATCGATTTGAAGTCAATATATGGCTTGTAGCATTCATGTTTGAACATTTTGCATGTGGATGTCTCCATGCATGATTGTGTCATGAATGCTCCAAGCCAGCGATGACTCTTCAAATACTTGTTACATGAAATTGTTGCATGCATGCATGGTGTGTACCGTATTATATTTATTTGCGTGATTTTAATGCATGAGCTTCTATCACTGATTTTTGTAACACTGTGTCTAGAATATATGTGTATAATATGTGTTATATGTATTTTATTGTATGTATTTGAAATACACATCAGAATTAAATTTACACTTATAACTACTTCTTTTGAATCAAGCCAATTTGTTACTTAATTAAATATTCATTAAATCTGTTTTGCGATAAACTTGTATGAATAAAGCAGGTATTTTCTTAATGGAATTGTTTAAATTCTTCTTGTTGTTATCTTTTTGATCTTCTTCTGGTGTGTTTTCTTCTGCTTCTTTCTATTTACCATCAACAACTGACACACTGTCTCCAATGCTAGGTTCCGGGTGTTTTGCTACAAGATGTCATCATCGTCCACCTTCGGGAACATCATTCTGGTCTGCATCATGCTGTCTTCCGCCATGTTGGCAGCTGAAGATCCTTTGGATGCTGCACAAAAAGGATTTCGAAATTGGGTGAGATTTTACGCTTTCATCTTTGGTTAGACTTGTTTCAATTTCCATTTAACATGTTGCTTTGGGTTCCATTCCTGAATGTTACCTTAGACATTTTAATTTTCAAGAATTTCTGTTACCGCATCAAGTTTAGAACTGAATCCTACATATCCCAGTCTTTTTAGGCCTTGCAAAAAGATATGTTAATTCTAAGTTCTATACTCGATTTTAATTTGCAGTTGCTAAGTCAATTCGACGTGTTCTTCACTGGTATCTTCACGCTGGAGCTGTTCCTGAAGCTGGTCACGTACGGGCTGCTCCTCCACGAGGGTGCCTTCCTGCGGTCCGCCTTCAACGTGCTTGACATGCTCGTCGTCTGCGTCTCGCTTGTCTCTATGAGCTTTAAGTACGTTTGCATTCACTGTTTGTTTATCTCTTAGAAGATTTGTGGCCTTTTAGCCTAAGTTTAGTCATTTAGGATACAAGGTGGTACCAGGATTTTTAAAGAAAAAAAAAAGATTAATATTTCAATGGCTTCTGTTCAAAAGGACGAGGATTGTCATCAATGCAGAGTTGATTTAATTAGTTTTCGTGGATTGGTTAACAAATATTTTTATATGAAATTTGATAAACGAGCAGACGGTTCACCTGATGGTAACCAATTGCCACCGCTCAAGGACACTTGAAACACCAGAGGGGATTAGGAATTTAAGGGTTTTTAGGGAACCGGGGATTGTAAAGATTGGGTAAGAGAGCAATTGGGCTACCGTTAACGTCACGCACACAACAAAACACCTCGCAAGCGTTGTTTCACGACGGGTTTCTGGGAGGCCGTGGTATCACTCCGGTCGAGCCGACTTTGCAGTGCCGTACCTTACTCACACAACGAAACACACAATTGCAATTGTTACAGTAAGTGTCTCTTTATTCCAGGTCGGGTAGTATATCGGTGGTGAAAATATTGCGAGTGTTTAGGGTGCTGAGGCCCTTAAGGGCCATTAACAGGGCCAAGGGCCTTAAGGTCAGTAACACCATTTATTTATCATTTAATTTTTTATTATATTTTCAATATACAGATATTTTTTATAAAATATATCTGACAATTTTAAGAAGCTATAATTACTGTTATTTTTAAAACTACAGATAAAATTAAGTTCTACTTAAGTGGTGGTCTAATAAATACGGATGCATTGCTAGGTTCCATGGGGAGTTTTTAAAGAAATCATATCTTATCCACAAATGGTAACAATTTCCTATATATTCCTTGACAACACATTTTTAGTATCTCTGTTGCTGGTGACAAATCTGGTAATGCCAAATCTAGTTACTTTATTTTGAGAAGTAACGCCACCTGAATTGTTGGTCAATCGTGCATTCGTATTGTATTAGGACATCACTTAAGAAAACATACAGCAAAAGTTCATGATCTAAAGTTAAATAACTATTCTGATAGTCACATAATGTTTATGATAGTCACATAATGATTATGATAGTCACATAATCTTTATGATAGTCACATAATATTTATGATAGTAAATATGATTTTTCCGTGATTGTAGCACGTTGTACAATGTGTGATAGTTGCCATCAAAACTATCGGCAACATATTGTTGGTAACATCGTTACTGCAATTTATGTTTGCCGTTATGGGAGTGCAAATGTTCAAGGTAGGGGGCATTAAGGATCATAGTAAGTTAAGGATCAAAAATCCTACAAACTCAAGGATCATTATCCTACAAAATCCAAGTCTTGTGTCACGAGTGAATATACACATTCATAACTTTTCGTCACCAATACAATACCTTCAAATCTTCAATACACCTTTGGGTACCAATTTTTTTAAATTTCACATCCTTACTTTTCTTTTTTTTTAATTGTTTTTTTTTTTTGCTCATTTCTCATGATTATCTTTTGTTATTATATTATATTGTTGTAATCTCTACACTTATTATTTCTTTTTTGATAAAAATCACACTTAAATCTACAAACTACACGTGTGATTTTGTAATATTACATTTCTATACACTTTTATATTAATGTACAAAATACAGCTTATGTAAACATGAGCGTATATAAAGAAAACAAAGCTTATTACACATTATTATGTATAATTTTAAGCTTTAACTAACTATTGTGCTAATGACTTTGATGTAACCTAATTCAGCTAAAGCTTCCATAAAATATATATTTGGAAAGCTTTGCGGTTTCACCCTTATTTTTCTATATATATGTTGTGACATGCTTTATTTTCGTTCCTATTTTCATAAAAAAATATCTAATCGGTAAGGACGAAATTATAGGAGGCATGTTATACGAGTAGAAAGTATAGAATTATTATTTCAATGTCGTCAAATAGAAGCATGAGATCATTAATGAACCCAAAGGTGTAGTATGTTATGTGAGACCATTAGTTGACTAATTCTACCTATGTTAGAAGTCATAACCGCTCCCCCTACCTTGGCGTTTTGGAGAGTTAAGTTTCTAACCTTAGCGTATGTATCCTACGATCCTTGTACGTGATTAAAAAGAAGTTTGCTTGTCCCCCTATGTACCCGTGGCTGCGTGATGGACTTGGATCCCCCCCCTGGTAACGTATGCCCCGACAACTAACTCATTGACTCCGCTAACAGTATGTGGTCAAATGTGTGATAGTAGCCATTAAGACTATAGGAAATATTATGCTAGTTACGTATTTATTACAATTTATGTTCGCTGTGGTCGGTGTACAGTTGTTTAAGGTGAGCTTTGGAACGTTTTGGTGATAGTTCGAGTTCATCTTCTTACTTATATTGCCTTTATTGAAGTAAAATCGATCGATTCAGAAATAATTTCCATCGACTCGATACTATTTTTCTGACACCCCTGATATCTGTATTGATATTTTTTGAAATAAAAACCTTGTCCTGACAATAACCCATATTTATAGGGAATATTTATCCAATTCGGTGCAGTCGTTCGCGAGTTACACGCGTACAAACATTTCGACTAAACTATTTTTATTTATACAGACAATATTACAAGGCAATTTAAGTTCGAAGATCGAAATAGCACGATGTTTAGATGTCCTAATTGTATAACCTATGTAACCTATGTCGCATGTGTTTTAGAATTAGTTTATACAGCTTGTAGCAAAGAGGGTGGCATTGTTATATAGATCATGTTGTTTCAATCTCTACAATAACATTAACATTATATAAATATTTAGCTAAAATGTACATATTACTATATGCTTTTATCATGAGAAATGGGTTCATTGATTCAGTAAATAAATGGCCTTTTAGTACTTACATTGTTTCGATGTTGTGGCATGCAACTAATGTAGCTTAAATTAACTATCGTCACTGATTTAATCGCTGAGGTATTTGTTTCAGGGCAAATTTTTTAGATGTAATGATATTTCAAAAATGACAAAGGATGAATGTCAGTAAGTATCTTTTTCATACTATTTGAAAATAAAAGCTTTGATTTATATTATAACTGAAAGGGCTGATAGGTAGATATTACTTATTTTGCTGTTAGTTTATATTGGGTGGCAAGCCTATAATAGAAGCATCTACCACTAAAAACTTAGACTGAAAAATTAAAGACTTATAATCATTATTACTGCACGATTACCGCGGTGGTTGTAGCAGGTTCGATTCCCGCACGGAGAAACTTTTTGTGTAATCCAAAAATTGTTGTTTCGGGTCTGGGTGTCATATTATGCATGTTTGTAAACGCACCCATGACACAGAAGAAAATCCTAGAGTGGGGATCCTCCAAAGTTCTGAAAAAAAAAACTCAATCTAGAACTGAATTTGTCACACCTTTCTCAATAGTCAAACTCGAAGTGATTTCACTCTATTAACTATTTACCCATAGTTGTTGATATTGAACAAATTTCTCAACAAATATTAATTATTTTTCAGAGGAACGTATTTAGTGTTTGAGAATCGCAACTATTTGGTGCGGGACAGGGAGTGGACGCGGTATGACTTCCATTTTGATAATGTCATGAAAGGGATGCTCACGCTCTTCACTGTGTCTACTTTTGAAGGATGGCCAGGGTAAGGACATGTACTTGGATCATTATTCTAACATAATAATATATTTGGATCATTATTCTGACATAATAATGTACTTCATTCATAATTCTAACATAATAATATACTTGGATCATTATTCTGACATAATAATATACTTGGATCATTCTTCTGACATAATAATATACATGGATCATTATTCTGACATAATAATATTTTTGGATCATTCTTCTGACATAATAATATATTTGGATCATTATTTTAATATATTTTCATTTTATCATTATTTTCAGGTTGTTGTACGTCTCTATAGATTCGAATGCTGAAGACCGAGGTCCCATAACCAACTTCCGTCCAATCGTTGCAGCCTACTATATTATTTACATTATTATTATTGCCTTCTTTATGGTGAGTCACATCCATTCTGCCATTATACCATCACCATAATTATATTCCCCATAGTCCTGACATAGTTCAAACTCAAATACACCCATACGCCATACCGTGATATCATTTCTTCCAAAGTTCCTTAAATTTTTAGCTGGGTCCTTTTTGTTCCATAGAGGGAGAAGTCGTATGAATATGATCCTATTTGATCCTATTAATGGCAAAAGAAATCCATTGAGTCATTGAAGGTGCTGATTTAATTATATTATTTCAGGTAAATATATTCGTCGGTTTCGTCATAGTGACGTTCCAAAACGAGGGTGAGCAGGAATACAAGAACTGTGAGTTAGATAAAAACCAGAGAAACTGCATAGAGTTCGCGCTAAAAGCTAAACCAATAAGAAGGTAAGATAGAATTTTACTGATAAAGTAATTAATATTTTAAAGAAATTATACCACATATTTAATAAATACGAAGCATCACGTTACCTGAGAATCCTAGTCCTTTAAAAATGCGATATCTTTGTCAAGCGTGAAAATTATGGCAAACTTCTCTTTTAGTCCAACATTGGAAAAAATATTATAGACTTTTTGAAACAGTTTACCATCCAATGTATTTTATTGTTAAAAGTCTTAACCTTCCCCGGACACTATAACATATAGCATCGATTTTGTGCTATTACTGAGAATTTCGAAGACTGAAAAGCGGGAGTGGTGCCCAGTAGATATAGGCTCACGCCCTATTACATAGGACTTACAATACAAATGGTGAAAAGTACCCCTATCCCTTCGGGGATAAAAGGCGTGCTGTTGAAAATCGTTAAACTTTAGAATTAATGCGACAACCAAACAAGCTCTACAGAACTATTTTCACTAATCCCATTTACCTTTATTCCACAGATACATCCCAAAGCACAGAATACAGTACAAAGTGTGGTGGTTCGTGACGTCACAGCCGTTCGAGTACGCCATCTTCGTGCTGATCATGATCAACACCATCACCCTCGCCATGAAGTACCACAACCAGCCCCACGAGTACAGCAAGGCGCTCGACTTGTTGAATATGCTGTTCACCGCCGTCTTCGCCTTGGAGTTCATTTTCAAACTTGCTGCCTTTAGATTTAAGGTCAGTTTTTGTATGTTTGTTGACACGTCTGCTTGTTTGCCACCTATTCCAAAAAAAATGTTTATCGATCTGTTCATTTTGCAAGTTGAAAAATTTGTTTCGTCTATCTGATTATTCTTTCCAAGATTCTCATGATACTTTTCTTTCAGTGCCATTTTAGTCATCATTATAACAATCTAATCTTTTCCAGTTTACTTAAATATCTAAATCGCTTTTCTGCTTTTTCTTAGTTACTCTTAGTTTAGATCATAGGTATAATGTTTTTATATTTGCCCATTATGTCAATATAAGGATTTTATTTATTTATATAAAAATAATTCAGGCTTTCCTTCCTGACGCTATAACTCCAGAACGCACAACCCGATTTCCTCGGTTTTGTATTCGTTGGAAATGTCTCGAGCTCCGTGGGGTTTATAGCAAAGAAAATTCAGGAAAAATCATTGGTGGCAAAACGAGTTTCACTGGGTTTGCTAGTAATTTATAAAACATTCACCAATTTTGTGTTTTTCTTTTCTTCTTCTTCTATGTCTTATATATCAACTAACGTACTAATACCAATAATTATATCCAGAACTACTTCGGTGACGCCTGGAACACGTTCGACTTCATCATCGTGCTGGGCAGCATCATTGACATCGTTGTCTCCCAAGTAAACGAACTCAAGAACCAGGTAACGGCACGGCGCACTCTTAGTCTTACACTTCTTAGAACAACACTTTCACTTCTGATATCTTATTTTGAAATGACCAAAATTCAGTACCAGTCAATATCAGTGTCCTTAGTGGTTAAAAAAAATCTTTGAAAACATCTTTGTAAATATCATCTCTCACAATAGATCAATCAATGAATTAAAACATTAAATTATATCAAGCTGAATATGTTCAGAAAAACATTAAAAAGATGGCTATGACTCTCTTTCTGCTTGTCAAAACTTGGTCATTCCAAAAGCCAGATATCACAGTTACTGTCCCGAGCATGGACAATTATATCGATGTTGTAATAACAGCAGATGCTAATGCTCACACTTACGATGTACCTGATGGACCCATTGAAGACGCTCGTGTTGATTTCAGGGAAGTGGCATAACAAGGACACACGTTGTCAAGGTAAGATACGCTTTAAGCTAATTGTTTTAACGTTGAAGTTTGTAAACGCCTTTTCATCAAACCATCAGTCAGAAAAGACAATGCAAAATAAACTCTATTCACAAAAAAATAAGGTTGATACAATAAGATCAAAAGACGTTTACGACATAAATAGAATAGAGTTACTAATACAGTAAATAAACTAAACACTTAACATAAAAACACTATGAAAAATCGCACTGATTTAGAATTAGATAACAAAAGACAAATAACAGCTTTTAATATTGTATGATACAAAGCGAATAACAAAGATAATGGTGCTTTAGATGTGTGCAATGAAAAACTTTGGGACAGTAACGCTGTATAACATGTGTTATCAAATAAGGCTCCTGATGAAGCGAGCGAAGACACGGCACAAAATTATGCACAACACGCACTCAACAAACAAAAGGCAAAAAGTAGAAGCTGTAATAAAATTGCTTAAATTCCAGCAAGGAACTAGAAAATTTTAATCACTGGACAAATCATACATAGTCATTTTTGTTACATTTAAAGCATTAAAAGTACCATACATACCTACTTCAAAAAGTTACTTAATCATATTTCAAACACATTTAAACACATTATATACGTAAGAAAAGAATATGAAAGGTAAGTATGGTAGTGAAAATAATTCGATATTTATAAAGAAACATTCTTATTTAAAGCAACTACCGAAAAAAAAACTGTTAAAGGCAAATTCTCCGGACCAGTTACCGACGTGGCGGTTAAGGTTTTAATTAAATAAATCACATTTTGAATTATAAGCGACTTATCATCAACTGCCCGACCTATGAGTACTGCCATAGGTCGGGTCATCGTATAGCTAGTTTTCGACTATTTCATTACTGGTTCAAAAGTCAGAATTTCGTAACATCCCCAGCTTAGCTAGTTTAAATTGAAGACGTATTAGGACACAAATATTATATCTCTTATTAGTAAAAGGATCTAGTTCATTTTCTTCATCAACAGCTACTTATGGACAATGACTAAAAATACATATGTACTATAAAGTGCACTAACTGCCGCACTCCGAGACATTTAAAACATATTTTTTTTTCTTTAGTTACAAATGATTAGATTATTTCGATTTTGTTCCAAAAACCATTGCTAAGGACTGGGTTAAGTAGGTAACCGTTAAATGACTCTGAGTACGGGGGTTAGCTACTAAAGTAAAGCCATAAACTCGACTTCTTACTAAAATGAAACCCATAAAATTGCAGGAAAGTTCAATACCCTCGATAAACTTCTTCCGTCTCTTCCGTGTGATGAGGCTGGTGAAGCTTCTCTCCAGGGGTGAGGGTATCAGGACTCTTCTGTGGACCTTCATCAAGTCCTTCCAAGCGCTGCCTTACGTCGCCCTGCTCATTCTCATGCTGTTCTTCATCTATGCTGTCGTTGGGATGCAGGTGAGAAAGAACTACTGTAGCTTTATTTTAACATCTTCTAGGAGCTATTAATTTTTAAATTGATGATGATAGTGTGTAAACCATGGATGACTAATGCCCAAATACTGAAACGCTAATCAATTTTAAGTTGTACTTAAATATCTTTCTGTCTCTGTCTTTTATAAGGAATTTGTAGAGACAGAACTATTTTTGGGAGCGTCTTAAAATTGAGTGACGTTTGAGTATCATAACGATTGTAGATTGGTTCTGCAGACTTTTATTCTATCATTGATGTTTTCCAGCTGATGGACGGACGGACGGACGGACAATCATGGCTGAAATCAAATCAAGTCGTGGAGACTTGATTTGATTTCAGCCATGATTGTCCCACTGCAGGGCAAAGGCTCTACCCTCCTTCCACTCCTTTCTGTTTAAAGTGGAAAATATTGGAGACTTAATTCAAAAACATCGTAAGGTGATGTTCAGTGTTAGAGATTTCACTAACAATGACATTTACTAAACAATGTTTAAACAAAAACGAAATAAATCTCTTGGTTTACAGGTATTCGGAAAAATAGCGATAGACGATGATTCACCGATCACAAGGAACAACCACTTCCAGACATTCCCGCAAGCACTTCTTGTGTTGTTTCGTTCTGCAACTGGTAAGTAACTCTTACTTCTGTGCCCCAGTGACACCTTTTTTATGACTTCTGTCGCCAGGGCGAGGCGTGAGGGAGTATCAGACTCTTACTGACTAAAATCCACCTCATTCCTACTCTTGCTTTTCTATTCGGAGCCTCGGCAAACCCGCTAGGTAGTCCGCAGCTCCGGATTAGACATCAGCCCTACTTAAAAATATATTAACTTATACGACTGCCTGACTGCCTGACGACTGGTCTTGGCGATTGCAATTTAATTTTGTTCCTCTGGAAGTCGGCAATGAGTGGCTAATAAGATCCACCTTAATTTTATGAAGCTTAGCCTATACCCTTTTGGGTTTTCGAATTTAAGGGTTGTCTGAGGAATGATGGGGATTAGCACGATTGAGAAGGGGGTATTGTGCATCCGGTAACCTCACTAACACAACGAAACCCAACGCAAGTTGTTTCACGTCGGTTTTCAGTGGGGCCGGTCGAACCGGCCCATTCGTGCTGAAGCAAGGCTCTTAATAGATAAGATAGAGTTTTTAAAAGCATGTTAACTTTTACAATTCTGCCCAGGTGAGGCTTGGCAAGACATCATGATGGGCGTCTCCCCGGAGCCAGAAGTGAAGTGCGACAAGAACTACCACGAGGAAGGAGACGTGGAGATCGAGGACAGCGGGGGGACGTGCGGCAGTGTGCTCGCGTTCCCATACTTTATTAGTTTTTATGTTCTTTGTTCGTTTTTGGTAAGTTTACCCGTTCATCGGACGATTTGGAATGTATGTGTGATAGATATATGGGCGGTCCATTGTCTCTGCTTACCCCCATGGGCAACAGGCGTGAAGTTATGTATGTGATGGATGGTTATGACAACAGAAACATATATTTCGATTTTTATCCATTTCCTATTATTATTCTTCTGCTCTGTGTCGATGTAAAAGAAGAACAATTTATCAAATTGGTGTTTGTTTTCAGATCATCAATTTATTTGTGGCTGTCATTATGGATAATTTCGACTATTTAACCAGAGACTGGTCAATATTGGGACCACACCACTTAGATGAATTTATAAGGTAACCCCATCTCAGTTCTTATTATACTTTGTCTTTTGTAGGGAAAGTCTTCTGTGCTTCCTTTCTCTTTGCTTTGCTTTACCTATCTCTTTTATTTTATTATAGTATACTTATTGTATTGTTGTTTCCAGGTTATGGAGTGAATATGACCCTGACGCCAAGGGTAGAATAAAACATTTAGATGTAGTTACATTGTTAAGAAAAATTAGTCCACCTTTAGGTGAGTCCATTTGTCTCTTTGTTTTCTTCTTCTCTTTGTATTCTTTCTGTTACATTTTCTTCTTCATTGCAACCCTTTTTTATTTCATACGTAACATTAAAGGCTATTTTAAAAAAAAGGTTTATTCATAAGGACACCTCAATTTCATCAACATGTGTTACTGGAACCTGCACTAGGATACCCTGTGTCGCAGGCTCTTTCGAAAAATGTAGCTAAGAAGTACCATATAACTTTAAGCAACTATGTGGTCTTCGTAACTACGAAGCGTAAAACTTTTAGGTTTCGTTTAATTCCACCATACTAGTATTAGAAGATTTGGAAGCAGACTTTGTTTTATTACTGAGGTCTGAAACAAAGGCTGCTACTGAGGTCTAATATTATACCCAAATTAATAGTTTAGCTAAAAATCTAAAAACTGTAGCAGCCGTATGATTAATATAAGTGCTGGAACAGGTTTCGGCAAGCTATGTCCGCACCGCGTGGCCTGCAAGCGGCTCGTGTCCATGAACATGCCTCTCAACTCCGACGGCACGGTGCTGTTCAACGCCACGCTGTTCGCCGTCGTTAGGACGTCGCTTAAAATCAAAACTGAAGGTAAGGAATATGCAAGTATATTTTACGGAAATTCCACCATCTTTACTGCCAAGTATAAGATCTTCTCCGTTTAGCGTACGCGTACCACGTGTAATGGAGTAGATTACGAACAGAATGTGAGAAACTCTTCCTTTCTCATCTTTTCTTTATGCACTTCTGTGAAAGAACGAAAGTCAGGATTATGCTCGGAATTTCCTCTGACTCCTCATCACATTATGTAGGTGATAGTAATAAAAAAAGAAGAGGAGAAGACCTCTCCACATCGAAGGTACCTATATCTCTTTGAATTGAGGGATTCCTATATTTGGCAGTGGACATCTTGTGGCTGATGATGGTGATGAAGTATAAAAAAGTAACAATCATGGTCTAAATACAAAATCCAATTTCACAGGCAATATAGACGATTGCAACACAGAACTCAGGGCTGTCATCAAAAAGATTTGGAAGAGAACATCTCCAAAATTACTAGACCAAGTAGTTCCACCGCCGGGCGACCCTAATGAGATCACTGTTGGCAAGTTCTATGCAACCTTCCTCATACAAGATTACTTCAGGAGGTCAGTAAAACTAATATTAGATGGTACTTTATTTTTTCAAAATTTTCAATTTTATGATCTTTATTTTGATTTTATGGTGTCTGATGATAATGATGGTGATGATAATTTCAAAATTTTGAAACTTATTTTCTTTTTAAATTGGTTTTAGAGCACAATTGGAATTAATCGTAATCAAACTCCATAGAATTTGCAATTTTTTATAATAAATCGGTTTTATTTTTATTGAAATGAATTGATTGGTGAATATTTCTATGATAAAGTTAAATTGATTTGGAAAATCTATCGATAAATCTAAAACTGATTCCAAAATTATTCATGTGTTTATTTTTTCAAAATTATTATCTTTCAAAATTATTTGATCAAATCCGTCACTGTCCTTTTAATCCCGAATCTGGATGATGATTGGCGTTTAGAGTTTTAGGTGACATGAAACGTTACGTGTTCCTATTTCAAATTTCAAAAATCTTGACGTTCTTATTGGCAGTTTGTTTTGAATTATTTCGTGTTTTCTATTTTTTCTTTATTTCGTTTAATTTTTTCGTTCGGTTAACACTGACAAATTAATTTTTGTTTCATAGGAATCACGCGTAAGTAACAACAGATACGTATGTGTAGGAAAGAATGTTCCCTTTTTTAGTGTTTTTTTATCATATATAAATGCTGACATGACCCTTTGCGACATAGAAACTAAACTATAGTGGTGAAAGCGTAACACCCTGACGAGAACTTGGAATTTTGTTGAAACATACCGTTTTAACGTTTTGCCCTGCATGTCCCTATGACGCTCCCATAAATACATTGTCTATGACTTAGCTTTATACAGGCCGTTTTGTACACATTTACGAATTGATGCTATCCAGAAGCATGCCGATGTTTTCAACAATCCAACTACCATATTGTTTATTTTGTCCAATATTTTCGTTTCCCGTTGTTATATGTTGTGTTTTGTGATATTTATGTTATACATTATAATTTTTAGTGTTAGTAAAACATGAATTATTACTTGGAACTTAAATGCGATCATACTTTGAAAGATTTTCCATCATCGCGTTTAGCATTTCTTTAGGCTATAGCTAAATGAAGTTTTCTCTATTTTGGGATCTCTTTAGACTTTAAACAGATTTTTACGAACATTGTAGAATGAAATCATCGTCAACTTTTCACATAATTTTTGATATACAATAGAACTTTTTTGAATTATTAGAAAGATATTTTCGATTATCACTTCAACGCTTAGCATAGTTGCACACTGCAAAGGAAATAATACTGTAAGTACTTCAGAGTATGCTTCAAAGCTACAAATGATTCTAAAGTTTATTATGTACGTCATAAGGTTCAAAAAGAGAAAGGAGCAGGAAATGCGGCAGAGTGATGAGCAGACGCACCACCAGATGACTCTGCAGGCGGGTTTGAGGACCTTGCACGAGGCAGGCCCGGAGCTGAAGAGAGCCATCTCAGGGAACCTGGATGATATTTCTGCGGAATGCGATGTGCCTATGCATAGGGTGAGTAGCTAAACCAGGGCTTCCCAACAACTCTTGGTCAAGGAGCACTTTTGTAGCATTCTAGTTAGGTTAGGGACTATATTACTTACTTACTACTATTACTTTACTTATGTGGTCGTACACTAAAACTTTCTCTAAAGTCGTGGGGTTCGTTCTCATAAAAATAGTGACTTATGGACACAACGAAAGACTATACTCAAATTTGATCCATCAATAAAACTACCTTAACAGCCGTACTCAGAGTCATTAAATGATTGCTAAAGTATTCCTTAGTAACGATTTTGTTCGGAAAACAATTGCTAAGGTCTGGGTTAAGTAATCATTAAATAACTCTGAGTACGGCGGTAAGTGCTTAGTGATAAAAGCGCTTCATATAATTTTTCTAATGTTCACAGAGAAACCACTCCTTATTCGGAGGTGTCTGGTCAAGTATACGAAGACATGGACCAAACAGACACTTCCATAGACACCGGAAACATGGCGAGCCTCCCACAGGTAAAACAATATACATATACAGAAATAAAATATAGAAGAGACTTCAAAAAATTCGCCCTATAACTGCTAAGCTATTCTGTAAAGCTGGGGCTACACTAGCGGGAAATGCCATTATCGCGATAATGGACGTTAACCATAGGTGTAGTCACAACTTAACAGGATTATTTGACAATGGCGTTCGGCGTTCATTGTCAATTCGAAACATTTGAACCGAACTGAACTCGATCGCATTTTCGTCCGCCATTGGTCGAAATTATTCTCATGGCGGACCGCGATCAAGCTCATTTCGAATGCTTCGAAATTGACAAATACAGAAAAACCTAGCTGAACTCTTTTAATAAGAAGTTTTACTTTATCGCATGAAGCCTAGAACGTAAAAACCCAATATGTAAAAGCATTCATTGCGTTATAAGACCAATGTGTTTAATGAACATAACAGTAACTATCTTCTACGTTATAAAAACTAAGAATTTAATGAATTTATTATCCTAGTAATTATTTATAAATATCATCTAAAGTAAAAGCACCCAATTCCGAATTCCTAAATAAAAAAACTAAAGTTTGCATGAATTTACGCACGATATTTTCAACTAAAGACCTGCATTTTTATTTCCCAAACCAACATTTTTGAAATAACCAAACTAGAAAATAAGGAAAATTGGTTGCCTTTACAAAACTAAGTAGGTACTTTGCCTACTATCAAAATTCTAAATCATATCAAAATTTCATAATCTATTGCACAACAATTGGCTAATGTAGTAATGTGGTCGACTCTATTTATGTTTAGACTGTATTTAGAAACCTTACATTCATTCAATAGCACGCAAACAAGATTTTGTTGTTTTTGCCTTTTAAGTAAGTTACAACGCAAATTGATCTTTACAAGATTTTTGCTATCCATAGATGGCGCTCAACAAGATTTAAATCATTCAATTACTGTATATATCGTGTCAATCAAAACTAGCAACTAGTGGCGATTTTTACGGCTCTTGCCTAATACTACATAAATGCTAATATTAACCTATTACATTACATATTTAGAAAGGTCAGTTGATGACTTTTTAAAATAGCACAAAAACATTTCATGAAATACCCTTTAGCTTTGACATAATCATCTGTTAGAACGTCATTACCTAGAGGACTTTATATGGCAGTCTAAACATAAATAGTGACCCGGCTTTAAGCAAGTATGAGTGTGGATAACAAATGCATGAGTTACCAGTGTCATGTCTTCTCTACGCAGATGAACAAACAATTTATACTCATTCGTCGTCTGCCGAACAACTGCTAACAGGACATGGTAATTATGTTGAACAAAGCATAGAACAAGTGTGGAGTAACAATAAATATGGAGTAGATGGGGATGGAGAGGAAAGAGATGAAAAAAATACTATGAATGGAGTTGAAACAGTCGATGGGTTCGAAACCCAAGATTGTAAAAAGATTATGAGTTTCCAATCCAATCAATTCCCCCCTTCCCAATTTTCCCAATCCCCGATTCTCCAACAATTCCAATTCCTAAACCCCAAAAGGCCGGCAACGCACTTGTAACGCCTCTGGTGTTTCAAGTGTCCATGGGCGGCAGCGATTGCTTACCACCAGATGATACGTCTGCCCGTTCCATAAAAAAAGTATCTTCCAATAAAGTATTGGAATTAGAGAGTGTTCTGTATACTGTTGTAGTTAGTCTTTTGGAGTTGTGTCTGGGATTTATGATGTCTGAAGTCTGAATGGATTCCAGTGTGAAACCTTTGCACAGCAAAACAAATGCTATGCAAGGAACATTCTGGATATATCAACCTATCACTGTTCATTCTCAAGTCACTGCCAACCACTACGCCATGTATATTGTATATATATTATATGTATACTATATTATGTACCATTCGTGTACTATTTTCTGATGATATTCAGAGATACCACGTATGAATGATAATGGGACCTGAAGTGTGCAAGGATCATTGCATGCGGTGTTTCGTAGCTGCCACTAAGCAGTGAGGGTTGAGGGTTGAAGGCACCTGATGATGTTTTAGATGGAGGAGGTGGCGGCGCCGCTGGTGTCGGTAACCATTTGAGTTCAATGATGCAGAGAGAGTATGGAGTTGGACCACTGCCTCTAACACCCAATTTGTAAGTTGATTCAAATTTTGGTAATGAATAAAATCGGTAGAAGGGTCTGTAATAAGTGTTTGTTATTATGTCATTACAGAGCAAATGGACAGCCAAAGGAACAAATACCACTAAGGCCGTTGATATTCAACGGAGAGTCGGAGAAAATTTACCAAGTGCTAGAGTGAGTAGCATTCCCATACAATGACTAATAAGTTCACATTGTTTACATCATTCATTTCAATAAATCAGTTTAATTGTCCTAATACATGACGGAATCTTAAAAAGCATTTCGCTTATATTACAGAAGAACCACAAATGACCTAAAGAACACTATATACCAAGGTAGTCAAATGTGTGGTTTTGTAGTTGATTTTCTAAAATTACCGTTTGCATCACCCGCACTCTTGCTCCAATAACCTGTCTAACGCTTCCATCTTCTTTCACTGCTTCTGTGTGGATACGGTACGTACTAACAGCAACCAAAAGTCCAACTACCCGGAGATGCTCGGCCAGATCGGGCTGGCCTTCGGCTGCGTCAACTATCTGTCGACGCCGAGCGAGGGCCTGACCGCGTCGAAACCGACCGCCACGGTTTCAAGGCAAAAAGTTCACCCCGAAGACTCGACGTCTTCACGGGAGAAACTGTCGATACCGAGGATGGCGTCGATGGAGGACAAGACGCCATCTCCGAACGCGTTCGAGCAAATACAGCCGAAGATATCGCCGCTGCTGGCGAGCGAGTGCACGCCGACGACCGAGTCGCGCACGATGACGTTGTACGGGTACAATGCGGCCGCCAAGCTGCCGTTCGCGTTCTCGCACGCCAAGGAGCGCGTGAGCCGGGGCGGCGAGCGGCGCAGCCTGCGCGCCATCAAGCCGGCGCTGTGCGGAGCAGGTCGGATGGTGCGCAGCGCCTCGTCGGGGGCGGCCTCGCATGCGCCGCCCGCTCGGCTTGTAGATCGCCCGCACTCGCCAGGTCCGCACGCCACAGGGAGCTTCCTTCCAACTATTTTATCCCTCTCCTTTAAAGTTATATATCTACTTTGATTTCCAATCAGATAACTATAGATAAATGTGGGTCTAAATTGTTTATTTTTTTAGACTCTAGTCCTATAGTAATTTTTATTTTAGCTGTAAGAACTAATGAATTTTAAGTAGTTTAAGTCCCAACTTGTTTTACGAAGGAAGCTTTCTACAATGTAGAATAATGAACGCTCATCGAACAACTTCAAAGCTTACAGGAGTACATTGCAGGCAAACGGAATCCTGACGGTATTAACTAAGAATTTTACACACACTCACACTTCGCTTCAGCAAATTTCATGTTTTGCAACTTCACACGAATATAACAATACACAAATCTTGCACTGAATAATACTAAATAACTGAGGTAAAGATAACTAACTGTAATGGATAATGTACTGGTCGACACAGGGTGTAATACCATCATCGTAACTAGCATGTAACTAACATTGGAGGGCTAAATAGTGCATTTTATAGTGATTGAGGATTTAGTAAAGCTTTTAGAAGATTTTGAAGAACAGTTTTTGTTTTGTATGATTTGCACGAAAATTTGAACAATCATAAAAATCCACGAGGACGCTATTGATTTAGAATTAATGTATAGACAAATAATTGAGATTCATCGCTTTAAGAATCATTATAGGCTAGCTTATGAGCTTTTGGAAAATTAGAAAAACAATAGTTTAGATTTAGACTTTGAAAAGATGAATAAAGAGAGGTATGTTTTGTTTTGTAATGTAAAGTTCACTGAAATTAGAAGAGTTGCAAAATTAAAATGATTCTTAACCTGCCGCACATGCCCCACCATGTCTTGCTAGTAATGGAAGGGTGGTGAACGTTGCAGGAGGAGATAGCTTTGGGCGTGGGGTGGTGTCGCTCCCCGGCAGCCCGAGAGGAAACAACTCTTCGGCACCTGTCGTGGTGGGGTCCGCAGAGAGCCTGGTTACCAGAGTAAGTCAACTTGACAATTAATTTCATGATACAAGGCGGCAAATGAGCAAACTTATCGCTCAGTGGTAACCAATCGGCATCGCTCATAGACACTCGCAACACCAGAGGAATTACAAGTGCGTTGCCGGCCTTTTAAGGATTGATGAAGCATGATAATAGTGGCTTCATAATCTGCTTTCTTTTCAGGTTCTAACCGAGCAAGGTCTAGGTGAATACTGTGACCCAGAGTTCGTGCGGAATACTTCTCGTGAGATGCAGGAGGCACTAGAAATGACACAGGAGCAGATGGACAGGTAGATGACGCTGACCATGATGATGATAAAACTGTTTCATAAAACATCCGTGGTATAGTTTGTAAAGCAATATGTTCTTTACAGAGCTGCGCATCAGCTGATGATCAACGAGAAGAACATAAAACAAGCTCAAAGCCAACAGCCCCAAGTTGTAAGTATCTAACAAGTTAATACATTCGATGCCCTACTAACGCTCACTAATTCATTTTCAGCTGCGAACCTCCAATCATATTTTATAACGAATGTATAGGGTAACATTTGGGTTATAGGGCGACATCCTTGCCCGTCAGTACCACCCGTTCCACCAGCCGGCGACGATGCCGCCGCCGGTGTTCAAGCGGTTATAGCACCCGCCCCCAGCCAGCGTGCGCCCGCGCAGCCCGCCACCGGCCCGTGCGGCGCGCGCGACCACACGCGACAAACACACCATAGGAAGAAAAGAAAACGCAAACCAGTCCTGGTTTAGCGACATTTTATTGTATAAATATTGTTTCCGTTACATAGTTTAATGATTTCATTATAGCGACCAATAGTTCAGTCGTTGCAACTGAGTTGTTTGACGCGTCAAAATATCTATGCTCAAATTCTTTGTTTGTTTCTCAAATTGTCTAACAGGTGGAACAAAGTTACAGTACGTGATGTACTTTTTTAAATTCTATTACTGTGGTATCACAGTTACAGTGAGATTGTAGTTGTTTAGGTATAGCGTAATTTCAGGGCCAGAGAACTTATTTGTACCCACTCCAAAGTGTTGGGTATCTACTTTGTCGATATTTCAAAAATGGCCCTTTTAAATTCTTAAATTAGAAAATGTAAAATTTTGACTTTGAGAGAGAAAACACTCTCCTTATCTAAAATAGATAGAAAACGTAATTTACATTTATATATAATTTTATCCTTTTTAGGTATTCGAATTGATTACTTTGCATTGCAAATTGTATTGTGCAAGTTTTGATAAATAGTGAATTTAAAACGTTGTAACTTTAACAAAATTGATTTAATGTTGTGGATTTTATAAAACTTGCATGACACAAGGGCTTTTAACTTTGAAAAGTAAAGAATAAACCTATATTTGATAACGCGGACGATTCTTCCTCTAGTTTAAAATATTTGTTAAAGTAACGAAGCTTTCGAAACTCTTGAACGCTAGAGCTTTTGTGGTGAATTATGAAATTTGGTGTGATTTAATTCAATGAGATCGCTTTAATTGTTACGATTCAGTATTAAGTGAGGAGCTAATTACTTGTTTAGCGATATTCGATTAACCTAAATTGTGTAGACGTTACGTTGTTTGGTTTCCTATGTTCTAGCACCAGATCCAAGACAATACCGTTTTTGAAGACTTTGATGTACTGATTGTATAACTAGCCCTCGATGTAGGGGATCCAATTTTCAGTAGTTTACCCAAAAGTTGAATTTATAAAAATTAATGGCCCCGGTAACATTTAGTGACAGGGACGTGTACAGGTGAGATACAGTGATTTTTATAAGTTCAGCTATATTGAATAGCTATGACCACTTTTAGATTAGTCACTAATCAGTATGTAGCGTAAACTATAGGCTCGGTCGATGCCTAGGATAAAAACTAAAGATGACAGTCTGATTTTCATCTTTTCAGTAACTTTACAATGTAAAAGTAAGCACTCTTTTGAAGTTTTAATAGATTTTATAGGTGGATCGATTTATATACGATATTTCCACCCATGTCCTTCTCGGGTTGTTAGTGGTATTTATTTTTTACCTCCTAAACTCCGACGTATGAGCTTAGTATGGGAACATAGTTTGTCCTTCGCTGCATTAGTTGAACAAGATGGAGTCTAATCGTTCGGGCAATAATCTTCATAGCGGACATCTTTGCTTTATCTAAAGCTGCGTGTACTTGTGATAATGTCGCGGAGTGTTTATTTAGTGTAATTTCATCCAATTTTGTCACGGTTCTACTGACTTTATTGTGATTTTTCTTCAACATCGTCCTCAAATCAAATCAAATTATCTTAAGTAGTTCATGAAGATTTTGCCTAGTGGCTTTTAGTCAATTTTTGCCAATAACTTCCAATTAAAAATTTATTATAAAGTCAACATTATAAAGTCGATAGAACTGAACCCCCTTTTAATTTCATAAAAGACAGTTAAAAACAATCGTGTATTTGCGAAGAGGCATTTACTAAAATCGATTGTCTCGACTTATTGATTAGTTAGACAGCGGAGTTAGGTAAACATTGTCTGTTTAGTTTATTATTCTAGTTAAATTTAACTGAATTTGCAACATCTTGAACTAAATAATTGTTAATTTATAACAAGATTGCAAACTACATCTTACGTTATTTCATTTTGTTTAAATAAAAAGACGGTTAGGTATTTTAAAAGAAACTCAAATTGTGATGTGACATAAGAACAAGGTGTTGCAAGTTAAAAAAAATCTTAGCTCTATAAGATATTCCCTAGTAAGTGCCCTTTTAAACTCTATGAAGCGACGTAGTGTAGATATTACTCGTATCGTCAGCCACTCCATGTACCGTCACACTCCACATTCCTCTAGAATTAAGGTCAATCTTAACAACTTTGTATTCTGTTAACCTCTTCACAGAAGAATTTTTAATTTCTGAAAGCGCGTGTTTGACAATTAAATTAACACTAAGATTTACTTCAATAACAATTTCCATTAGGCCCAATATTTAAGTAATAATCACCATCTTCTTTCATTTGACAAAACAATCTTTACTGTACCTATGTTTCTTAAAAACTATAGGTACCCTACACAAATGTTTAGTTTGTCGTCACGCACACGCTTTCAATATTGTATCCTATCTACTTCTCGTTTAGACTACAACAGCAAAGATTAGGTGGAGAGGCAACGCACAATGTAAGACAATGATGTTCGTGAAATTCTAAATGTATATTTAATATGTATGTAGTTCAACTTCCTTATCTAAATAGAATACTTTCTGAACCACCAATTTATGATGAACTGCATTATTGGTAGTTTTTTGCTCTGCAAACATTAAGACGTTATAAACAAAATGGTCTTATTTCACGCGCTAAGGTAGAAATATCTGTCTGTATTTAAATATGTTTATTTTTAAGAAAAAACTCTTCTTATCTTTGTTGTTAAAGTAGCCTAATCTATGCTTCCCCTACTTTCAGGTGCCAACTTATTAGAATGAATTTAAGTCTTACTGTTATCTAACTTTTGAAGCTGCCTTTATATTTTCTGCCATTTTATATAAAATGGTATAGGTGCCTATTCCTTTGGTATTCCTATCCTATTGTCTTTTCTGTTGTCTCTATAGTCTTTATAAGAGTTTATTGAAGAAATTTTAAAGATTTTTATTAAAAATAACGTAGAGCTCCATGAAACGTAATATGTATTGAGATGCTGCTGTTATTTTAGCAGTAGCTAACATTTGAATGAGTGCAGATATGCGAGTATTTCAGAAAGTTGTAAGTTCCTCAAAATGAGGAACATCTAAAGTGTTAAATTATTCATTCGTTAGTGATTTCATCTGTAAATAATGTACAAAATTAAACAAATCTGTACTCTGAAAAATATGATTTTAAGTAACGTTTTTATATTCCTAGCGTAAAAACCGCTAGCAGTAAAGAATCTCGATTGTAAATAGTTCTGTAAATAAATAAAGTGTAAAAGTTATATATTCCGTCAACCATATTAAAATTGATACATTATTAATTATCTATATTTATTGTTTAAAAATGAACATTGTAAAATTGTTTTCATATAAATAAAAAATGTGAGAAACGCGATATTGTAGTTTATTTTATAACTGTATTTGAAAACAAAATTCACCTACCTACATAGACATTGTCCCTCAAAGGCGTTTGACTTGTAATTGATGAAACTAATGTTTGTAACAGAATTTTGCAGATAAACTAGTGTACAGGTTATAACTATTCGGAGACAACTATCAAATGTCTGTCTATCTGTCATCAAAAAAACTTGAAATGTAACTACAGAGGAGTTTTCTAGATTGGCGTACCCCAGGGCGGTATCATCGGCCCAACCTCAAGATTTGAGTTAGTCTTGAAGTGGATAACCATGCAAACCAGCAGAAACCTAGTAAACATATTATAGAAATATGAAGATTAACCTTTTGAACGCCAATGGCATGTATAGATGTCATGCGCAAGCGTGCCCTGTGCGCCACCGACATCTATAGATGCCAAGAAACAGATCACAGAGAAAAACAAAATAAACACATTAAATCATTACTTTCACGTGTTTTATTGATGTATCTTAAGAACTGGATACCCAGTTATTACATAATTGTACACAGTGAACAAAATTGCAATATAGTTATTCTAATATTTGATTGATAAAAACAACTTAAATATCGGCTAAAAAAGCATGTTCTCTCGCGCCAATGGCATGTATACATGCCTACTAGTGATGTAGTGTAATTCAAGTAATATTAAAACTTGAGCTAAATGACTCGCTTATTTTTTGTAATAACTATTAAAAAGTATATATATAACCTTAGTCTCTGAGAAAAAAGGTAAACTCGTGACGTCGTAAGCGCGTGCCGTGTTTTTAAATGCGGGGAAGTTGCAAAAAATATTTTATCTAGTACCTACATTTTAATTGCAAAAATGGCGAGTGAAGAGGTTTATAGTACAGAAGAACTATTGCGCATTCTAGATAATTATAAAATATTTTTGTAGGTTACTATCAACATCAGAAATTTTTGTTATTGATAATAATTATAGATAATATACAATTTAGTTTTAAATTTTACAATTCCAAGACTGTTAGTGATCATAATGTTTTATAGGTACAATTGTTGATTTTTATATATTTTTAAGTTTCACGTAATCTTTTTCAATTACAAGGCTGTTAATGAGCATAATAAATAAATACGATTGTTGATTTTTTATATTTTTAAGTTTCATGTGACATTTTACAAATACAAGGCAACTATTTTAAGAATATGAAAGTGTATAAATAATATCACTAAAATCTACAGATTTTTTATATACCTATATAGATATTATAGATACCTATTTAGCAGTTTTCAAATTTGATTACCTAATACATAAATGAACTCGATAAGTTACATTATTCAGCTAACTACATCCCTAATCATAAACGAGAGATTAAAAAAATGGATAGTTGCCCGCGCCATTGGCATGTATACATGCCAATGGCGCGTAACTGATAGATAATAGTGCTGTAACTTGCTGCAATTTTATATGTATTTTTGTGTCTCAAAAGGTTGATATTTCATTGATAGTTGCTATTAATGTGGTCTTAAGTTTATTACAGTGGGAGATTAGGTTAAATAAATATTCTTTTTATGTTATAAGCAGTTTATTCAAAAAAAAATTCAGACGAAAATTATTACTCACTTTGGTTTATCGATAACATTTTGGAATCCCTAATATTTTCAAGGTTATTTCGTTGAATTTGTGTCTCGGCGTGGAGGGCACGGTGAAGCGTTTATGCTCTGGCGGTCAAAAGGTTAAATGGTTTATCAATTTATCGTTTCTTTTTTATTATTGGAAAACATATATTCTAAATTAGCAGTCCCTACGAACTTTGTTCTGCCTTGGAATTTTTTCTGTGCCAATTAGTAAACTTTTCTTACATAAAACCTTTTAACAATAACAAACCCACCAAAAAAAGAATTAGTATAGAGTTTAAGTTGAATTTTAGCTAACAGACACACACACAAATAAGAAAAGACAAATACATGCTTTATGTGAACTTAGCTAACAGAATACTTATTTACACACATAGTAATGAAAAAAGTACTTGCCTTAAGAATAAATAACTTCAAAATAAAGGATGTTTACTAAGATGTAAGAAATTGTTTACAATATCAATGTTGATCAATCAGAATTCAAGTTCATGGTACCTTGTTGCTCAACAAGACATTGTATTTGTCTTTTACAAAAAAGTTAAGGTAGAAATGAATAAAATAAAAACCCAATTAAAAAACAACAATTACTTTATTTTAATTCTATTTCTCAATCAAAGTCCCTCTAACTCTTTTCTCCGAAGTCTGTGCAGGAGTCTCTGCTTGTCTCTTATTCATACCTTTCCTTTCCAACTGCTTTTCAATTATTCTAGCATTGTTAGCGTAGCTGTCCGCTACTTCTCTTGCTTCTATCTCATCCTCTTCCTCATCTATCGTAGAAACGGTCACAGAACTGAACTTGCCCATGTTCTTAGTATGTTTCGTAACCATTATCTTCTTAGGCTGCGTCAAAGCGACCTGTTTGTATATATCAGTGACCCCACCTTCACCGGCAGTCTGTACCAACGCTCCATCCATAATGAACACTATATTGCTGTCCTGCTCACTCTTATAGTATATAGGTATTGAACACTTCTTGCATTTCAGTCTGTATTGTCGTTCTATGCCTTTTTCTCGCTTCAGGAACACTGTCTCGTCAGGATCTGCGGTGATTTTGTGAGCGTGTTTTGATCCATCGATTACGCGTGCACTGTCTGTAGGCCGGAGTGGTAAACGGTCGATGGTGCAGTCCAGGATCAAGGACATCTGTCCACATAGACAGTAGTAGATGTGTAGTGGCTTCGTCTCATTGTATTCTTCCTGGTCTTTCGTGTCTGAACACACGATGCTTCTTGATACAACCTTCGGCATTGTGTTCGAAAAATGTTACACTTTTCCTTCCTTTATAAGCAGTTATTCTGCCCATGTAAAGTTAAAATAGTTTTAAACTATGTGCGTATGTTAATTTGTATAAAAAATATTCACGATAAATAACACAAGACTATTACACAAACAAATCACGTCAACACGATGACTTTGACAACTTTGACAATGACGAGAATAGACAAGAGTAGAATGGAAAGGGGAGTATAGGACGGCGATCATAGACTATCATTGAAGATATGGTTGCTGCCATTCAAAATGAAATTGTGTCGTTTCAAATCAAAAGGATTTCTTTTGATTTTTTATTAGGAAAAATATACATCTAACTTGACACAACAATTGAAACAACATGTGAAAAGTACCTATAGTTTGGTTGTTTATGATATTAGTAACAATTTCAAATAACATTAAACTAAAAATGACAGGCGTAAAAAAGGAAACCAATGGAGATTGGGTTCTTTTGTCATTGGTAGAAGTCGTCTATTGATTATGTTGGTATTCAGTGCTGTCAACTTCACGCTACTGCGATTGTCTTTTATTCCACAGAATTGTGTTTCATTGCACATGTTCATCGATTTCTGTTGAATTTAGGAAAAGTATTACGAATTCAACACTAAAATGGGTGCTATATCCAGTAGATACCGTGTTTACAACTCAGGACTCACAAACGTCGATGTAAATTCCGCTGAAAGTGAGAACAAACGTGAAAATCCTGGAACGCTAGATGAGATCCACAAAAAGACCAAGGGTAATTTTTATACACATTTTAACTGTTTTAGCGAATATCAAGAGTGATTAAAATGTTAATTACATTCGTAAAAAGCTATTAAGGTTACGCGTTCAGTCAGAAAACGGCGGCAAATACATTTAAGTGCCGACATAAAAGTTGGGTTATCTTGTGATGTAATAATTGATAATTTACTCCAATGTACACAAAATTATCGTTTAGAAACCACAATAATCGTGTTTCTTAGGTCAAAATAGGTAAAGCATGTGAAATATTCATACAGTTTGTAGTGTGAAGTGTAGACTGACATTTAATGGACTATCTCTAGGTACTGTATTTGTATGTTGATAAGAATGTTATCAACCTCTGATGTTCTCAACCGCCCAAGTTTCCTATTTATTAGGTAGTTCGCGTGATAAAACGAGAGCAAAGTACCGCAATACAATGAAGTAATTAGACATTAATTAAAAATGAAAGCGAAAAAAAATTAGAGCAAATCATTAAATTTCTAAGAAAATTTAGCCTAACGGGTCGTAACTATGCATGTAGCGTGTTAATATCTCATACGGTTTTTTATTTGGTATTCAAGAGGTATTATCATAATTATAAGTCTTGTAAAATCTTCTTAAATAAGATGATAAAAACAGCATTTTTTTCTATATGATAATGTACATTATTATGTACTTTATGTACTATTATTCAACCAATTATGTATCTATTGACAACTAGGTATACCTGTGACCATGTCCATATGGAATATTGACATTGGATATTTTTCTCAGAGTCACAGATCCTAACCCAAATGTGATAGTGATAATATGTATATGCAACTCTATATGTTGTTCCGATTAATATACATACAAAATTTGAAGTAAATCCATGCAGTACTCTTTGAGTTTAGTTAAGCAGACAGAAATTCTAAAATCTATATTTTTGGCTTCAATATTGACTGTAAATGATGTCCTAATTATTCTTTAAAAAAAATATTCCATGCACAGTTTCTGTCCTACGATTTTATTATATGTAAGTATAAATAACTATATGTTTTGCAACCTGATCTTAAAATTTAATAGGAAGTTAAGTATTTTCTCTTGTCTTCTTGTCTTTCCTCAATATCGGAACCAGATGCAAATAGTTAATCTAATTATGTAAGTTACTAGTGGACTCCCATGAACTTGTTTTGCCTTAGACATTTTTCTGCACATATTTGTTAGTTTTTTCATACATAAGAACCGTCTCCTAAACTAAAACAAACCCTAAAAAAAAAAAGAGTTAATGAAATTAACTCAGCTGTTCTCGAGATTTGTGCTTAGCAACACATTTACCAATTAATTTTTATTAATATAAAAGATTATATTAATAGTAAAATGTATCAAATTGATTATTATTTTAAATTAGTCTGTATAGTACCTAGTACAAACCTAATTCTTTACTTTCCATCACATTATGTCTGGTTTCACAAGTACTCAATCAAATGACTACCTAATGTTTATATCAACAAGAACCAATATCAGATAATTAAATGTTTATTGCAGACGTCATGCCGGTGAACTTCGAGGGCGGCAAACTGATGGTGAACAGGGGACTATCCAATCATTTCCAGGTATGTTACACATTACTAATATTAATATTATAAATGGGAAAGTTTGTGTGTATATTTGTTAATCAATCACATCAAAACGACAAAAGGCAGGGTGGATTATGGTTGGAATAACACATTTGATATGGTTTTCAGCATAGTATTCTTTAAACTTAAGGATATTACTTAACTTAAAAAATTGAGGTGGTTAAGAAAAAAGTTAAAGCAGTTCCCTTCATAAAAAAATTGTTATTTATTGTTTGTACCTAAGTCTTTGATTGCCAATAGAAAACTGTTGAAGGCAAATGCTCCACTAACGCCGGTCACCGGTGTCCACCACGGCGTTCAATGTGTTAATAAGTTTCAAAAATATAATATATAATAATTTCAGATGTCTCACACCCTCACAATGAGCTCGGCTCAGAATGGCTACAAACTAGGAGCAACATACATCGGTACCAAGCAGATCTCCCCCTCGGAGGCCTTCCCCGTCATCCTCGGAGATGTGGACCCCTCGGGCAATGTCAACTTCAGCCTTATTCACCAGCTTACTCCGGAGATTAGGCTGAAGGGTGCTGCTCAGGTGTGTAAAACTGTTTTCCTGATAACTTATTATATGGTAATATTATTGATCACCAACACTCACTATCATGACTGAAACACCCATTGGTCCAAAAGAGAATTTTACTACACATACGGTTTTAAAGTATGGGAAAGCCATGCTTCGGCACGAATGGGCCGCCTCGACCGTAGCGATACCACGGTTTCACAAAAAACCGACGTGAAACAACGCAATGATTTTGTTTGCAATGAAGTCAGTCTGTTGAACTTGTTGTTTAAGTTTTATATCAAATTTTCAATTCATATCAGATCAAACAATTGGAACTTTGTCGCCTTGTTGCCATATACAGTTATTTAACTGGTTAATCTAATCTCTGATTTTTATCAGACGAATACCTTACCTGTGTATTTTATAAGTCAGGTATTAGAAATGACTGCTTTGACTGTTCAGTTGACACAGTGGGTTTCCGCGCAGAACAATTCGTTATGTGATGCACCATCATTCCATTCAATATGTGAAATTATTTGTTTATACACAGTAGAAAATTTTATGTAGCAACTGTTTGATAAAATGTGATTATTTATTTCCATAGGTGCAAGAATGCAAGCTGACAGCCACCCAGGGTACCCTGGAGTACAAGGGTTCCGACTACACGCTCGCGATGGCTGTGGGCAAACCTGATTTCAATGAGAAGTCAGCTGTGTTCGTCGGGCACTACTTACAGGTAAATTACTAGACTGATACTTCTGGACTCTCCCTCCTATCTCTATGTAGAGGGCGATGCCATACTCTCCACTTACCAGACGGGTTGGAGATCGCAGTTTTATAGGTCCCGGTTCATCGGAGAGTGCTGCTTCATATTTCTAGAATTGAATCTTAAAACGGGATATTTACCATGTTTTTCAATATTTATGAGTTTCCGATATTTCGGCACTGTTGCAAGCGCCATGATCACGGATTTTTAAAAAAGTTTATCCGTGCATAAATACTGAAAAACATGGTAAATATCCCGTTTTAAGTTTCAATTCTAGTGTTAGTGACCATGTCAGTTTAAAAACTTATATGCTATTTATTTGTTTTTAATAAGCAGTCCCTTAGTCGGCTCTTGCGATATCCGTGACAAACGTATTCTACAATGTTACCATCACAAAGCGTGAAATTCATAAAGAGAGTACAAAGAGGAGATGTCATATTTCCCGTTAACATAATGCGTGACACTTTACAGGGAGAGCAGGTAGTTATAAACCATCCCATCACTATTATTCATCTGGCAGTCCCAAACAAAAAAAAAAGCGTTGCCCATTGTCCATACGTTAATGTGCCCCTTTCTGTGCGCTTATAACATATTATGTCCAGTTTTTTACTTATAATGTCATTGGGCAGGGCCGTTTCTTTGTGTCACAGTGCACAATCACATTATGGCATCTTCTCTTTGTACTTGTTTCATGATTTATTATAATCTTCTAATATATAAAATTCTCGTGTCACAGTTTTCGTTGCCATACTCCTCCTTTTGTGCTTATCCGGTATCTATAAGAATCGGCCAACATCTATTTTTCATTCCCCTAAATGTTAGGGGTAGTACAACCCTAATTTTTTTAATTTTCCACGGACGAAGTCGCGGGCAGAAGCTAGTAGTTGTATAAGAAAAACAAGATAGTGTAACATACATAACGTCTATGTTATATGTTCCAGTCGGTGACAAAGCGGCTGGCGTTGGGCACGGAGCTGGTGTACCAGTCGGGCGCCCGCGTCATGGGCGGAGAGATCGCCATCACCTCTGCCGCCGCTAGATATACCATGGATGGTAAGACGACTTATAAACTGATAATCTTTTTTTACGGTAAACGAGCAGCCGGATCTACTGATAGTAAGCAATCGCCGCCGCCCATAGACACCTGAAACACAAGAGGCGTTACAAGTTCGTTGCCGGCCTTTTGGGGGTTAGGAATTTAAGGGTTGTTGGGGAATGAGAAGTTAGGAAGGGAATAATTGGGCCTCCCTCTGATGGTAAGTAAGTGGCATGGACACCCAGAACACCTTTTGTTCGTTTGGTCTTTTAAGAGCCGGGTATTAGACTTCCATCAATATTAATATCACCATGAGTGAAATTGTACACCATGAGTCAATTTTAATATTTTTTTTCCAGACTCGGAAGTATCAGCGACCCTGAGCTCGGCTAACTTCCACTTGTGCTACTTCAAGCAGTGCAGTGAACAATTACAGGTAACAACAGAAATAGTTAGAAACAGTTACCGGCGCACTCAGAGTCATTTAATGGTTACTTAACCCAGTCCTTAGCAATCGTTTTCGATACAAAATCTACTAACTACTACTACTAAGGAGTAGTTTAAGTAATCATTAAATGTCTCTGAGTGCGGCAGTAAATAACGGTTTACTATATTATACGATTTATAAACGCGGCGACGTCGTCAGTAGGTCGGCACACGTTGCTCATGATGAAGAGTCCCTCTGTGACTCGAAACTAGTAGAACTTTTCTCCATTAATTAATGTGAGTGAACAGTGATTTTTAGTTGATTTAGTATGAGTCACGATAGTTATTATAAAATCAAAAATTACTATATTTTTGACTAGCTCTTCAAAAGTCAAGACATATGTAAAGAATTCTAGAATGTGTTATACTCAACCTCTATTATTTTAATGTCTTCTCAGGTTGTGGCGGAAATGGACACCTCGTTCAGAGGTATGGAATCAGTCGGCACCATTGGCTACCAGGTCAACATCCCCAAGGCAGATCTAATCTTCAGAGGTAAGTGCTCTTGTTTCGTAAATTGTAATTGCTATTGGACCTACGAATTAGCTACAGGTTTTCATGACAAAGTTCCTCTCAGTCTCAGTAACTTATGCATATAATAGTAATGTATCATCAAGCATTGAGAACGTCCACTGCGGCTCCGACCGGTGTAGTACCCTACTACACGATAAACCATGGCAGCCGCCAAGTTAAAAATCACTTTTTTTCTGTTAGGGTCGATTTATACAGCGTAAGGGTCAATTTATACTAGCGCAGCGTCGAAGCCTTGTTCGCGCGCAGACGCGCGAATTCCGACGAATGCGCGCGCCTTTTTAAAATCTCAAAAGTAATATGTGCGTTACGCTGTGGAGTTAAGGTTGAATTTGTTATGTTCAGTTTTAGAAAGACGCTTCGATGCGCTTCGACTCTGCAGTAGTATAAATTAACCCTTAGTCCCAAAAATTCATGACTACACAAAAACTTTAACTACATAAAAGCGTATCCTTATTTAACTTTTCCAATAAACTTTTTGTTTCCAGGAATGGTAGACTCAAATTGGAACATCGGAGCAGTTCTGGAGAAAAAGCTGCAGCCGCTACCATTCACATTTGCTCTGTCGGGTATGGCGAACCAGGCCAAGCAACAGTTCAAATTCGGCTGCGGCCTCATCATTGGTTAATGAGTGATTCTGATGACTGAGAGACGAGTCAAGCTAGTGATCATATGTGATTTAAAAGTGAATAAAGCTTTTTGAAGTGAATAAGTTATTCAGTGTGAAATTTTATCTTCGCAGCTAAATGTGGAAGGAAAACTTGTATAGAGGTGTAATGCAAATAACTAGTGTTTTATTACTTTAAATATCTGTCGCCCAAATACTGAAATGCTACTCAATTTTAAGTTGTACTTGAGTATTGAGCCATCTGTCATTTTACAAAGTATTTGTAGTGACAAAACAATTTGCAAGTGGCTTAAAACAGTGTAGTGTTTGAGTATTTGAATGTGTTTCTTTATAATGTGGATTTCATTGTGGCTATGCTATTTAATATCTTGAATTGCTGGACTGTTAATACTTAATTATGTTTTAATTGGAATTCTAAGTGTGTTGTGATCAATATGTGAAAAGAATATTAGCTTATGAAAGAGTGTATTCGATGTTGCATTTTTAAAACTTTAGGTCCACCGAGATAAGCATATAAATGTATTGCACATAGTAAAGGCTAAAGATCATGTATTTAATATGAATGTGTTCATCAATTTTCTGTGTATTATATTATACCTTTGTCTTAATTTCATGTGTATTGTGACCACTAGCTTGATTTCGTCAACTGTAATAATAATTAGTCTAATATTCACTTGGTTGGTGTTAGGGAACCTAGTTATTGGACTTCCATTCAAGTAAATATCAATGTTCATAGTTTTGGGACGAATTGTGAACATTTCTCATTTACTCTTCTAATTTATATTCAATATAATACTAAATTCTTGTAATGATGAAACAATTTTAATGTATTTGAAATGTTATTTAATAATGTTCACTCTTGTTCTTTACTACAAATGTACAAACTTAAGTAATTTATTATCTAAGTGTATTTTATAAAAATATGGAAGTCCAAAATGTAGGTTAGTTGCATATGTTAGATGATTCCTAAATAAATTAATAGATATGTATCACAAGTTGTGTGAATGTATGGATGAGCCCGGACACCGTGTATACTATGTAGTGATTCTTTTTTCTTGGACATTTTATGTATACCTTATTTTTATTTCTTTATTATTATGCTATACTGTTTGTATAACACCAGAATCGCATTTATGACATAAATACTTGCTCTAAGATGGCTCAATGTTTATTAAATTAACTTCCTATTCTGATTCTCAGTCCGCATAGTTAATTCTTAATCGCGATATATAGCTATTTTAGTAGGATAGGATTATTTTAATACAAGACTACTTTTTATATATTATTTTACTGCCTTTTATGTCTTAGAGTGAGCAACTATCTGGGTCTCCTGTTTTATCGTCCCCCTACCAAAATAACACAGCCCCATCTATACTGGGGTTCAGACTAGCTTGATGTCTTTCGCTGCCATTCGCTGCTACGGCGGTACAAGAGGGTGGGCATATGCAACTATGTATCAATACCAATTGTATTTATGTGTAACTATGTATTTTATACATAGCAATTTTTTATAACATTGGACCAAAGCAGTGTAACTTTGGATCACATAGGCAGACTACATGTTTGTGTTCATATAAATGCATTTTATTATAACAATTTTTGTTATAGATTATAAATAAATAATTAAACATGTTGCTTGATGTTGTGGTCCAATGTAAGACCTTGTTTTTTGTAAGTTTTTTTTGTAGAAACGTTACCCTATACTAGGATATGTATATGGGTGTTTACAAACATACAAATTCACATACATGTCACTCTTAGACCCAGTACAACAAGTTGTGATTGCACAGAGAGCTTTAAACCCTGAAACTTGTTGTGGTGGTGCCGACCAATCAGCCACTGCGCTAACCCTGACGTCCTTACATCCAATGTTACCTAAAAATGACTCTATGCTAATAAAAACCAAATATATGTAATGATCTGAGTGATCCAGTCTCGAGGCAGTTGCATATGTACATCCCCTTACTGTATGAGTGTAGATAGGTTATGGCATACTGTACAATGTACATAGCGCCTGTTGTTAAAATGTTTATTTTTAATATAGTTACTTATGTTAATAAATCAATTTGTTGTTTTATTTTTACGACATTTTATCTACATACTTAACCTCACGCCTAGCTCCCATGGGGTTAGGTAGACTATGGAACGTCAATTGCTACGAATCTTCACACCTCTTTCGCTTCAGTCATCAGTCTGCCTGCATATTCGTCGTACCAAATTAAAAGTACCCTTAATAATATATCGCCAATCTGGTCGATATACGTCCGTCTAGGGCGTCCTCTACCCAAGTCGTACATTTTTATCAAACTTAAAAGTTGGTGGTACTCTTGTTTCTCAATTTCATTCAAAAAATTTTCCTTCCCTATTTTATGCAGTCCTATGAAACCAATATGACGTATTTTTTATAGCAACTGATTTGTATAAAATTAGGTATTGAAGTATTATTATTTTAGGAATGTGTAAAAAACTTATTCAATTTTTTTATAACTTCGGTTCATTTTAAAATAGTGGGTGTAGGGGTAATGAACCCTAATTTAAAATTAATAACTAAGGAGTAGACAATAAAAGACAGATATAGTTTAAAAATAACGTAAGTTTATTACATGTAATGAAATAAAAATATAATATTATAAACTTTTATTCTGTTACATGTATAAATGATTCCGTGCCGCGGGCGGATTGCCCGTCATATTTTGGTAATATATTCAACCTCGATTATAATTATATCCATAAACCGAACAATTGTGACGTGATCGGCGCCATATTGTCAATCATTAGAAAAAAATAAAAGTTCATATTTATTGATAAACTTGTTTCACGTCACCATTGTTATTGCTAACGAGGGCTTTTAAATCCGCCATCGATTGTTTATAAATGTTGCCATTTACACTTTACGTTTCGTTACTCCTGTTTTTGACACTATTTGAGTATCTGTGGGAATTTAAAAGCCCTCGCTATCCTCTCCGTAAGTATTATAAGCTACACATCGACACCACAGCGACTTTATTCTAACTGTATATTCATACCGACAAAGCTGGGTGGACAAATAAAATTTTCAGACAAAATCCAGTCAACCCAACTTTCCTTGAAGTACAACTAAGAAATTTTTAACTTGTTACTTCCTTATTACCAAAAATATAATATATTATTATGGCTGAGTTTTCAAAGATACGATAAATGTCTATCATTAATTATATTTTTTTTCGTGTTTGTTTTTAAACTCTATATTATTATAGCCTAAGGACTTATGAATAAGATTGCAACACTTACAGTTCGCAATGTGTCAAACATTGGGGGCGCCTGTACAGAATGGCGCGCGCTGACTGCGTCGTGCGAATGAACGAACACGTTTACTGAGTAACTGGTTGAGTATATAACACGAGCCATTATGTACAAGTGCCAGAAGAGATCTGCATTAAGATATTTTTTGAAATGTTCTTTTTGGTTCGCGCGCAAGCTCACTGATATGTTGGCTAACATCAACGGAAAGTGGCAACGTAATGTCATGTAATAAAATAAATATTTCACCGCGGCAGTCAGCCATGTAAACCCATTCATGCAGATACAAAACTTTAAGTCTTATTAAGTATAATTATTGAGAAACATACATATCTAAGTCGACTGACTCGATAACATTTTAAACAAGGGAAGCGCACGAGTGTACATTATATAATATCGATAATATTAATTCCAATATAATAACATTAAATAATTCGGTTTTATAAATATATTTAAACAAAAAGAACATCACAAAACTTGCTATAACACCAACATCTGGCAGGATCAGCTTGAACCGGCGCCGTACTGGATATTTGAAAACTTACATCACGTACTTCTCTCATATCTATACAAGTAACTATGCATTGAATTACAACTAAGATTGCTTTGTTTAAACTATTATTAATTAATCTAACTAATATAATATTTGTATCTTTGATTACTATTATTATTTCAATGAAATTTGTGATGTAATAAGTCTTTTATAGGGTCTAAATTTGAATGTAAATTTTCAAATAACCAGTAGTTTGGGCGTTCGAACAAAATGCTATTGTATTTGGTGAAGCGTTCTGCCAACAAACTGCTTGTAAACACCGCCACAACACAACCTTTGTGAAAAAATATACTTTATTTATATGGTATTATGGTCGGTTTTGAAGTGAATTGTCGATGTAAGAAAAAACATATAAGAGTGAGATGTAGATATACGTAATGTATAGCGCTATCTCATTTCTGCAAAAGATTGAATGAGTATAAATTATTATGAGTTACAAAGACCATTTCGCGTTTGTGAAACTAATCCAAGATTTCTGAGCGTAAAGATGGTGAAAAGTATTTGTTCTAAACAATCATCAGAATATTTATAAAATGGCTAATATTCACGTAAAAATAGTCTTTGTAAATTATATCGTTCCGTAGACATAATATGAACTTGTTTCATGTTACCAAAATATTGTCAAATAATGCCCCCCTTTGCAGTTTTGTATTGAATCATAACAAATACAATATTTTACTTAAAATTTAACAAGTAAATTAAGATAAATGACAATGACTAATGTTGGCATAATTAGCTTAATATTAAAATATCGAATAAAATCAAAATTCGATTAAAAAAAATCGTACCAAATTGGCGGTGTTCGAAGCATAAAAAATAATGATTGTGCTAAGAAAAAAAATATAGCAACAAACAAATCTAAAATCGTCAAACCGCAATTAAACTAAGTACAGTTTTTTACTTTTAAATATATAAAATTCTCGACCTCTTTCGACGAATTGACTTCAATTATTTTCCATTCACACAAACCAAAGGGAAGAAATGAAAATCACAGTATCGCTATTAGTAAAGCGCCAATTCTTTCAACAGGTAACATTGGCGAGAGCATAGACAATCGATAAAGATGTTGCCAACAACGAAAATGGGCTGGGTGGAAATTATTCAGCAATATAATTATAGACAAATTCGAATTTTTGAGGTAGACAGAATGATAGCTGGATTTATGATATAATTAGTATTTGAGACTGAATTTTGGAAATTACTTAGTATAAACTAGATCTATGAACAACCGTAGTGGAAGAATATAAAAGAGTAAATTATCGAGATATCGAACATTAGATTCTAAGTGTCTTTATTTAAAGCGGAGCTGTTCACTAATCTATAATACAATAATACATTATAAAGAAAAAAATATTAAAATCTCGAGAATAAGATAGTAAAATGGCCAAGAATCCCGCCCAGCCCAGTCGTCACAAGAGGGAGATCGACATTTCACAATGACACATCGTTTCGAATACAACTAAAATCATATTAATAAAAAAAAATTAAATACCTATGAGATATAGTGATGACTTTAGTCCGACGACTCGGGCTCATTAAGTTGGATTTATACTATGGGACAGATAGGATATTTACAAAATGCTATCTCGCTCACTCATACCGTGTGTGTTGCCAGTCGTGAAAACTCTCCAACTAAATACGTTACGTTAGTCTATGATACATTTAATTATATATTTTTTTCGAAAGTTATCTTCAAGAATATAGCGTACGTCTTTAAGTTAAAATCTAATGTTTAAATGTTCGTTACGTTAACCTAGCGGTGTTTCTGTTGCAATAGTAATGTTGCTAGTATTCTTTATATGAATTAAGGGGCTAAGGGCGCAGCTCCACTATGCTATAACAACAAATGTCATGGTTTCTTCATCTATCTTCCACTATTAAAAAGATATGGAACAAAAATCGTTAATCATGATTTAGTGATAGATACTGGTATTATTATGAACATTGTAATACTACTAGCAACATTAAAATTCCAACAAGTACGCACCTACATTCCTACGCGAAGAAATGATTGACCTAGGTCAAGATTACACACCGACCACATTGCTTCTAGCAACATAGTGCTCAAATAAACCTAGACCAATCAATTCCCTACATCCTAGACGCAACTAGAGCTAATATTAAACCCTAATTTAGAAGAAAATTAGGATTTCCATTAACTTTCTACAGCTATTTTGCTCTTAAGCTCCCATTTTTAAAGTATTGGCTCTAGTTGCGCCCACCCATCCGTTGCCAAGCCTACTCCTACATTACAATTCGTGAACACTTTTTTTTCTCTACCGATTTTTAGCTAATCTTAAGCATAGACACATTTAAGAGAAGCCAAACATTCCTAAGAAACCTTAACATTTTCCAACACACCGAACGACTAAAAAAGTTAAATTTTACCATTTTTTTATATAATTACGATCATCATGCATAATATACTTTATTTATTTATAATTTTAAAATATAACATTAAAGCGTTTTGTGTTCGCCGCCATGGGGGTATCTGAGCATTTTTTTTTACTTCTAAATTGGCAAAGTTCGTGGTCCATTGATATATAGAGATACTTTTACTTTTTTTTTAAATATAAAGATGGCGGCGAACGTCTGTATGAGTACAGATAACTGGCTTTTGGTTGATATTGCGTTGTCTGTGGTCTAACGTAGACATATCTTTTATTTGTGTGTAGCAATTTTTTTCTGGCCTATAAAGTCACGTGTAGATACAGCATAAAGCTCATTGGTTAATCTACGATTATAGCGTGATAATCAGCCAATCACGTTACACATAGAGAACACACGTAAACACATTACGACGACCTACTTATTCAGCTCAGTACATTTATTAAGACTACAACCTTTTATGAAGATATCAGAATATCATAACATCATACAAGTAAACATTTAAAGTTTAAAGTATTTACAATGTTTAAGTGTAGTTAAGATGTCAAACATTTATTTGAAATGACCAGCAGTATGCAATAATACGCAATTATTGTAGAATTAAGGGATAGTCCATACTGAATCGTGAAGTACCTATGAATTGTAATAATATTATTGCTCTTGCCTTATGAATGGTACGTTAATTAAAACTGTGTCTTTCAAAACGCAACTCTTATTGTGAATAAAGTTTGTCAGCATGACCAATCCCTTAACTGAAAGACATCTTTAACAAATATACTTTATCGAATTATTCAAAATAATTCCACTCATAATTAATCCGAAAATTAACTAAAAGACAGGTAATCTTTCAGTTAAACAAGTCATAAATCATAATCCGAAGACCAATCTAAACAAAAAGCATGGCAACACTAAAAACCAACTGTCAAAACTGACAGCAAAGACGAACTGTCAAAGTGACAGTTTTAAAAAAGGTGTTGCCATAAACGAAAACATTAGACCACAAACAAAACGTTCGTTTTTAAACACACAAGGCAGTGGCGAGTGAGCAAGTATTACTTATCTGTGGTAGCTTATGTTATAACTCCATGTCTTGCGCTTCGTCGTCGCTGAACTCGCTCATGGAGCTCTCTGTGTCGCTGTTGTTGTTGGCGTTGCCGTTGGACGGCTTGGAGCCCGACGAGGCGGGGGTCGCGCCCCCCATGCCGGTGATCGCGTCCTTTTCTAAAAGGGCCTCCTCGGTCGCGAATCTTCGGACGTAATCTGGAATGTTTAGATTAAGGTTTTATTTTATGCTATAAATAAAGCTGAGCCAATCATGTCCAAACAATGACAATTTAACAGGGTTATGTACTAGTCGTATAAGTCTGTACACTGTGCAATAATTTATGAAAATAGGCAATGAATGTAGTTGCTGGTGTCTTAGGCAAAGTGACAGGGCAACTGTCTGCGACGCACCGTATCGCTAATTAAATTCCTGAACGGAACAATTCTTTGTGCAATCCACAAATTGTTGATCTGAGTCTGATGTGGTCAGAAAAGCAATTTGTAGACCACACACCGCCAACACAACACGTTACACAGCATTACCTAGCCACTATTTAAACTATGCATTAGTATCTAATACCTATTATATCATAATGAACAATCTGGCAGAGACAGTGAATACGTCAGTACAAGAAGACTTGGCGGGCAGCCATATTGCAACCGTCAATGGAGACGCGATAGACTATGTGTCGCTCGTGGTACAATGTCACTAGATCAACAGCTGATCGAAATGTAGTAAACTTTAACCTAGCAACATAATGGCCTTTTTTGAGCGGGGAAAATCATCCCATGACTTCTCCCGCCTTGGGTGATGCAAGAGGGAGTGACAGATTCTTACTGACTAAAAACCACTCCGTTCCTACGCCTGCTTTTCAAGCCGGAGCCCGCAAGGTAGTCCTAGCTCCGGCAACGCACGAGCAACATAATGGTCTGTCTCAATACACTATATGTTGAAACATGACAATAGGAGATAGAGTTGTGATAATGTTTCATCAGAAAATGGATCAATTTGAACTAACTATACCAGTCCTTATAATATCAGCCATAGGGCAAAAGCCTCCAGAAATAATTATAGATAACCTTGATCAAGACAAAAATTATGAAATGGTAGAACTACATCATATTATTGTCTTTGTCTTTTTTAAACACGTTGCCCCACCCTTGGATTTTCTCCTGTGTCGTAGGTGCTTTTGCAACCATACAACTTCACATACACATGACACCCAGACCCAAAACAACAATTCGTGGATCACACAAAGAGTTGGTCAGTGCGAGAATCGACCCCGCTACCCGTAGCGCGGCAGCCAGTTGCGCAGCCACCGCACTTACCGTGCAGTCCATTGAAAAGTTAATTTGAATTGGACAGGTGGTTTCTTCTATGTTTAAGCTAAGCTAAGCAGGTTAAAGAGACTAGTACTTTCCAAGATTTCCACATACATATAAACAAACAAAGAAACAAACACGACAGATTCATAAATTATACATTAACTGCAATAATACATTCTAGAATTGGACGTCATTTAGTGCGCATCACAATTCTGGTAGCAATAAATAATAGACTCCATTAATGTCTTCATATGCGCAATATTTGTATGTTCCAGACATGTTTATTGTATACACGTGCCTCTATTTCTTAGAAGGAAGTTTAACTCCTACATTTAAATTAGGTACAGTGGCGAAAACATGGGGTCTTAATTAAATTTATTTTTTTATTAATTTTCATCACCAGAAGAAAAAATATTTACCTAAAAAAAAATAATGACACAGATCTGGGAAACGAATCTTATTTGTTGCTAAGGCTACTACTAACAGTCAAAATGATTAATGAATTTGCAATCCAAACACTGTTGTATACGCCTATTTGTACGCCTAGACGGCATAACATGTAGCTCATGTACCTATCCTACCACCATTGCATGTATTTCCTATGTGTAATATCACTGATGTTAATGCAAATAAAAATATCTTTATCTTTACATTTTTGACATAGAATTTCCATCAAAAATCCAAATCGAATTATAAACCAACAAGGCTGTCATAGTGGGGCCACGATATCCACAAGGATCGAGCTCAGTGGCGTGCCATTGGAGAGGCCTATGTCCAGCGTTGAATGACAACAGGCTGATCATGATGATGTTGATGGTGGTCATGTCCAACCAAATTTTTAATGAGGATTCATGAAAAATTGGGCTTTATCTAAATGTTAATAAGGTATATTATGCACCTGAAACTTTCTTCTTGTACTCCTCAGGTTTGTGCAGATACATGGCGGCGGCGTCGCCGTTCAGGGGGTCGATGGGGTTGGGGTACGTCAGCAGCTGCGGCAGGAACGACTCGAATATGTTCGACAGGTCTGGAATGTACACAGATAGACATTTATATATTACTGGTATTAATAGTCAGGTGGCATCTCCGAAAATTACATGTTATTTGGAAGCAGTTATATTCAAGGACCAGTCTCAATAACCTATGTTGGTAGATTTATCTGTATATAGGGTGACTGGTAATTAGTGAAGTAGGTATTTTAGAACTTTACGCGCGCCCGTTAATGAAATTTTGTTGTTTTGTTATTGTGACAAAAATAAAACTAGTAAGTTTCAAAATAGTTTCTTTGGGAAAGTGGTTTGTAATCAGGAGTACAGTCACGTGCTTAAATATCGTTCACTAATTACCAGTCACCCGATTCACTAATCTATCTGTCAATTCCTAGTTCTCAAGTGTAGGGATTGAGGCAGATCCCCAAAGGCGTCTAGTCCAGTAAATCTCTTCCGACTGATGATAGTGATGAAGACTGGTAAGAAGGTAGAAGTATGTTGCAAATAAACTCCCTTTATGTTAGTTGGCTGTAACTTGTGATTATAAGCCCCTGTCGTGGCTTGAAACCAGTCGAATTACTATGTCAAACAGTAGGGTTATACCACAAAAACAATTACTATTTCAATTTAATGTTATTTATGCTTCATTATCAAAGTTGACTATGACATTTTGATCAATTTGTCTTCATATAAGAAACAATGAGTTACCTAACTTACTTATGAAGATACATATAAAACAATAGCCTGACCGCGGCTGTGGTCGAATGCCATCCGTCCTGTGGTCACCCTGATATTGAAACTTCATTTATCATACTTAATATTCTATAGACAACAGACCTCAACCTTGAGTTACGTTTTTGACTAGAATAAAAACCTTTAAAATCATTAGTTTCCTTATTTACTGTGAATTTGTACAGCGCCGTGTACAGCACATTGGAATCTACACTAATACTAAGTTGAAAAGTTTGTTTGAACGCGTTTATCTCCGAACTGCTGCACAGTGGATCGAAACGGGCCGGTAGTGGACTTAGCATTGATAAAAAAAAGTTTTAATATTTTTAATTTTTGAATATCGGGTTGCATTAATCTATTGATTATAAGAAACTATTTCTGAGGTGGTTTTTCTGATAACTTAGTATTTTCGGAGTAAATAACACTCAAACTTATTTTTGTATGGAGCAAAACAAAAAACAATCCAAATCTCGGAATTCTCAAATTTTCTCAAACAATTGACTTCACCCATGCATAAAACGTATTTTTGTCCTATTTTAGCGCCTATGCTCGGGTCACGATTTTTCCCGATTTGGCCGCAATTTCAATTTTTGTTCTTAATTCCACACCACCCTAGAGGTTAAGAACTAGGCGCGTTTTTAGGGTTCCGTAGCCAAATGGCAAAAAACGGAACCCTTATAAATTCGTCGTGTCTGTCTGTCTGTCCGTCCGTCCGTCCGTATGTCACAGCCATTTATTTCCAAAACTGTTGGCCCTACATAGTTGAAACTTTGTAAGATGGTGTATTTCGGTAACCGCTATTAGAATTTTGAATAAAAATTTAAAAATTTAAAAATTAAATGGAGACACTCCATACATGGAACTGATTAAAAAAATTTTTTTTTCGGCTTACGTATCCGTGATTGGTGCCTATGGATAGGTCTTTAAAAAAGACATTAAGGTTACTAAAACCACTTTTCGTCAAAATCAATCGTTTGAAAGTTAGACGCTTCAAAGTGGAAAAACTTTTAAAATAGGTTTTAAAATAAGAGAGTGAGAAAACTGAAAAAAATATATGCTGTAGATTTCAATGGAAACTAACAAAGAAAATTGGTTTGAACGAGATATCATTATTAGTTTTTAAGAAATAAAACATTTTCAAAAACCGCAAATATAACTTTGTCGCTCATACAAACACTATGTAAAACCAAGTTATTTTACTACTTTTATATTATGTCATCTACTTGCTGTTACGGAACCCTTCATGAGCGAGTCCGACTCGCACTTGGCCAGTTTTTTTTTATAGTGGTGTCCCCTTTAGGTCTCATCCACCATGAATCAATAAAATAAATAAAAAGCATTATTAATAATCGTAAATATATATTCATAACCATAAATCTTAAACAAAATATACAAATACATTTAACATTATTCTATAAATTATAAAATCACAAATTATTACAAGTAAATCACACGTAATTGTTTTAATTTAATCACTGTCAAGACTATCTACGTTAACGAATGCAACATTTTCCTTTGTTGAAATTAGTGGATCAGAGCTGCTCAAAATACATATCTTCATTTATAGATGTTCTATTGCATTTCCTGGAATCGTTTTGACGGTACCTACGAAAGTCTTTATTTCTAGATTCGGCCGCTTCTTCAGATAAGTGTCCAATTGGTATTAGACCAAAACTTTCAATGATAGCTGCACCATACATAAGAACTTTATGAACACTTGAAGGTATATAGTACCAGCTGTACAATTTAAATACAGTTGCATTATGGCTTGAGCATATTCGTGAAATTTGTCTGTGTCAAGCTGATAGCCCGACAAAATTGCTACTAAAATTATGGAAAACCGCCTAATTAGGTCCTCATTGATACCAGTTATTTCAGCAGTCACGTTCGGGCTTGCAAAAAATCTTCTAGCGGTGTTTCCGTCATTGGTGGAGCCATGACCTTGTTTGACAACGTCAATCAAAAGTCCCATCCTATTTTTAAACGCGTCTTGTATATTTTTCTACCTGTTTTCCATAATGCACTTGTTGTCTCCCTTTACAGTCCATGAGCTTTTTGCCATCTTCTATTTAAATTAAAACAATACTTTGCACAATTTGATTTCACGGTCTTTTTATGTTCATCACACAAGTTTGGACCTTATCTCATTGTACAAGCCATCACTATTTTTATACTACCACCACTGTCAATGTTTCTAAGGGTAACGAAGAGGTCAAGGTTTGTCACAAAATTTTGAAACATCTTCACAAACGCGGTTATCACAAATAATGAATAATGTGTAGGGGTAGTACGTCTTTTACGTTGGATAATAGAACACTGAAGTGGATTTGAATGCAACTGAATATCTTGTGCTATGTTGATGCACCAATCACGTTCCGACACGTCATAACTTGTGGTTGTGTACGTGCTCTTCTTCTTAAAGTGCCATCTCCTACCGGAGGTCGGCTATCATTAGGGCAATTTTAACTCTTGAAACAGCTGCGCGGAAAAGGGATCTGGTACTCATGTTGAACCATGTTCTAAGGTTTTTGAGCCAAGAGGTTCTTCTTCGGCCAGGTGGTCTTTTCCCTTGTATTTTCCCCTGAATTAGTAGTTGGAGCAGCTGGTATTTGTCGTTGCGCATTATGTGACCAAAGTACTGCAGTTTACGCCGCTTTATGGTGTTCAAAATCTCTGTTTTCTTATTTAGCAACCGCAACACCTTTACATTTGAGACTCTATCAGTCCACGAGATTCTCAAAATTCTTCTGCATACCCACATTTCAAATGCTTCTAAGCGATCGCTCATTTTCTGAGTTAATGTCCATGACTCGACGCCGTACAAAAGAACTGAAAACACGTAGCATCGTGCCAATCGCACCCTTGTAGAGATCTTCAGCGAACGGTTGCATAGTAAATGACTCAGTTTCATGAACGCACTTCTAGCTTGCTCTATCCGGCACTTAATCTCTATGCTATGGTCACTCCGATCATTTACGACGCATCCTAAGTACTTATACGAGTGTACTCTTTCTACTACTTCGTTACGTACAACCAGGTCTGTTGTCGAAACAAAAGATGACTTTCCGACCATCATAACTTTAGTCTTCTTTAGATTTATGTTCAGACCGTAGCTCGCACTCACGCTATCGACACGCTGAAGCAACCTCTGCAAGTCATTGAAACTGGACGCTAGCAAAATGGTGTCATCGGCATATCTCAAATTATTTATTGGGTGTCCATTCACCATTATACCTTCGCCCATGTTATCTAGAGCTTCTGTAAATATTGCTTCAGCGTATATATTGAACAGCAATGGAGACAAGATGCAGCCCTGGCGTACACCACGCATAATGTTGATCTCTTCTGAAAGAGCATAATCGACTCGTACACGTGCTTTCTGCTGCCAATAAAGATTCTTGATAATTGTCAGATCTGTGTTGTCAAGACCAATGTCACATAGAATTTTCATAAGCTTGTCGTGACGGACTCGGTCAAAAGCTTTTTCGTAGTCTATGAAACACACATACACAGACTGATTCATATCCCAGCAACGTTGTAAGAGCACCTGATATCCAAAAAGTGCATCCCGTGTTCCAAAACCATTTCTGAAACCGAATTGAGTATTTGAGATATTTTCTTCTATCTTCCGATAAATTCTATTATGGACAATCTTCAGAAAAATCTTCAGAACATGACTCATCAATGAAATAGTTCTATAGTCACTGCACCTTTTGGCGCTACTGGTTTTGGGGAGAGTAACAAAGGTAGATTGTAGCCAGTCTTGAGGTATAATACCAGTGCTGTATATAGCATTAAATAAGCGTACAACAATCGGTATGTTTTCATCCATAAGTAGCTTTAATATTTCGCTAGGAATGTCATCTGGACCAACTGCCTTTCCTGTTTTTGCGGTTTTTATTGCATTTATGACTTCGGCTTTGGTTATCTCAGGTCCACTTTTAACTGAGACATTCGGTTGGATCTGACTTCTTGTGTCACTAAACAGTTCCTTTACATACTTCTCCCAAGTTCTTAATTTTTCTTCAATCGACATTGTAACTTTTCCGCATTCGTCAATCAAAGTAAGTGATACATGAGACTTTTTGGTGCCTGTTAAATCCTTAATTTTTCTAAACATATTAAAATAATCATACTTTTGTTCAAATGTTTCTATTTCTTGACATTGATTATTTAACCACTCATCTTTAGCGTCTTGACATCTTACGATAATTTGTTTATGAACTGCTCTATACTCTTTTGGATCCACATTCTTCAACTCACGTCTTTTTGTCATTAGATCGAGTATATCATCAGTAATCCAATCCTTCTTCTTGACAACTTGTGTTGGTATCAAAATATCTGTAGAAGTACTGACAATAGCCGACTTAAAATTATCCCAGATTCTTGTAGGTTCTAAGGGTACATTTATCACCTGTTGTTGAAGCTCATTTATTTTGCTATTAAGTGCGGCGTGTAATTTAAGTCTCGTATCCTTGTTATGCAATTTCGCAACATCAATTTTAGGTCTCTTGTTTGGCGCAATCATTTTTTTAAGTTTAATCGATAAAGTCACTACTACCGGATTATGATCGGAGTTTATATCGGCACCTGGATATGTTTTAGCAGACTTGACACAATTCTTAAAACGCTCGTTCACTAAAACAAAGTCGATTTGATTCCTCACGATGTTTTTAGCAGTATGAGCCGGAGAAGTCCAGGTGTATAGACGACGTGGTGGTAGCTTGAATAAAGTGTTTGCAATAATAAGTTTCTGTTCTTGACAAAATTGAACCAGCCGGTCTCCACGTTCATTGCGCTCTCCCAACCCAAATCTACCGACAACACCATGTACGATATCTTGGCCAATCTTAGCATTAAAATCACCCATGACTATGTTACACTCATGGGCCTTTAGTTTCAGAAGAACTGATGAAACATCTTCGTAGAAAGGGTCGATTAAGTAGTCGTGGTTTTTGGCTGCAGTGGGAGCATAAACTTGCACTATGTTTATGTTTACCGGTTTGGCTCTCAGTTGTAGAAGCATAACGCGATCTGAAACTGGATGGAAATTAATTACACTGGTTTTGAGATGTTTTTTAATCATAATAGCAACGCCATTGCTATGCCCCGTGTCGTTGTTTCCGCTATAGTAAGTAAGGGTTTCATCCAAGACATCTATTCCAGTGCCCTTTAATCTAGACTCGCTAATCCCTAGAATGTCGATGTCCAATCTCTTCATCTCTTTTATAATGTTTTTATATTTAACACACGTGTACATGCTTCTCACATTCCACGTAGCAATCTTTACGGCACACCCGGGGATTCTTCGCACCCTCTGACCATCTAAGGTCTGCCGGGGACTGAGGGCCGTTGTTTGTGTTGTATTTGCCATAATGATTATCCTGAGAAAATGTTATGTGGTGGTTTTCCCTTTGCCTTCCACATCGCTGTTTGTCACAGGGGTGACAATGATGACCGCCGACTGTACCGATCCACTGGATCTCCACTCGACGACCTACTGTACCTGCAGCTGCTCAGGCACAGGGAGTGCTTATTTACTGGCGGCACTAACTCGCCATGTCACAGAAATATCATCGGATCTTTTGTAGCATTTTGTAGAGTATCCCCCCCGAGAGATACCCACTACACCCTCCAAATCTGCCGCTGCATGGTCGGGGACTGTCGAAACAGCTAGTGGCAATATCTTACCACCGATCCATTATCCGCCACCTATGGACCCCGGTAGTAGCTCGCAGCTCAGCCCTACCTGTGTACGTGCTCTCTTATCACTAAATTCTCGGAAATATGTGTAAAACAAACGACTGCGAATTATAAAACAAAAAAAAAATTTTTTTCATTCAAAATACAAATGGCTATATCTCTCAAACTACTAGTTAAATAAAAAAAAGTTCCTGATGATAAAAGTTTATAAATAATACCTAGATACCAAAAATATACATTTCATTTCTTAAGTCCAAACTTTGTAATCCCAGCCCACTGTGTGCTGGTCCGATTGGAATCATTATTTTTGTGTTGGGTAGTGCATTTATCGAAGAAGGTTATAAAAACATCACGCCATAACCAATAGGAGCCGAGCAGAAGGGGTGAAACTAGTACATCATATGTATAGAGGAGGCCCAAAACCTAGCAGTAGACAGTCACATGATGTACAGTCATGAATTAATGACGAACTAATAGTAATGGTAGATCTAAATAAAATTTATTCAGATGACAATTATCGCGAGTACATTCGAAAATATCATAATAGAGCTATAAACGTGAAAAATGTAATTATGAGTAAATAATGCTCTGTAGTTTGTCTACGCCTCTGAGATAAAGGCGAAAGAAATTTGTATTCAGTTGAATAGACACAGACAGTCCTAAAATACGTAGCTAATTATTGTTCTTTGAACATATTTAAATGAATCATAACAAAACAATAATCTATTATTTTGCGAAAGAGTAGGCCAACTATTACATATTAAAATATTTGAGCAATAGTTTTCGCCTGTTCCTTTATTTTATTTTATCAATAAGTCAAATTATTTAAATAATGATAAAACACCATATGAATAGAATTAAATATATTAATAATAGAATAACGCTTATTTGTTTAGAAAGCACAATTAAACATTCTTTCCACATTTTATGTGTCCTATTAAGTCTATCAACACAATGGTTGAAAAATTAAGTATATTACGGGTCTCTCAATCAAGCATGCCGAAGACACAGCCTCCTGGAAGGATGTGCTAAAGACTTAGGAGTCGCAACGTAGATACTACTTTCAGTATTGAACACATAATTCTCCAAAAACTTATCACGTCGTAGAGCCAACTGAGCCAAGCTTTGGCACAAATGGACCAGCTCGATCGGAGTACTACGACCTTCTAGGCAAAAGGCACGAAACGAGAGCCTTGTATATAAAAATACGAATGAGGTTACCGAAGGCCCAACTCTCGCAAAGGTCTTAAGCACTTGTAACTCTTTTGATGTTGCGGATGTCCAAGAGCGGCCACATTGCTTACCATCAGGGGCATTCAGGGGCCTTAGTCTGCTATTACAATTGTGTCAGAATGGTCGATCACTGATCAGTGCAAGAGGGACGGAGCTATGTAGGTTGTATAGCTGACACAATTGTAATAGCAGACTAAGGCCCCAGGTGACCAGTCTCCTTATCTCATAAAACTCACCATAAAGCGCAGTCCAGGCCTGGTTGATGACGTCAAGACACACGGTGCCGGAGACCTCGTCGATGTTGGGATGGTAGACCTTGTTCATGAAGCCGATGGAGGGGGACTTGAAGGGGTAGTGGTCGGGCAGGTGCACGCGCACTCGCCACACGCCGCCCTCATAAGGAGCTGGAAATTTAACAGCCATTTTTGTAATTTAAACAGTATTTTAATTCTTCTTCTCTTAGACACACACACACACACACACAACTTCACGCCTTTTATCCCCGAAGGGGTAGGCAGAGGTGCACATTACGGCACGTAATGCCGCTATACAATGTACACCCACTTTTCACCATTTTGTGTTAAAGTCCCTTGTAATAGGGGGTGAGCCTATTACCATATCCTGGACACAATTCCAGGCTCCGTGCTACTACCGAGAAATTTTTCGAAAATCCGAAAAAAAGCCTATAATACTTTGCCCGACCCGGGAATCGAACCCGAGACCCCTTGTTCGGCAGTCACACTTGCGACCACTCGACCAATAAGCCAGTCTCTTCTTTCTTCTCCTCTAATAACATCTTCTGATTTGTTTCGTTGCGGGATCCAAGACAGTCATTCATTTCCCTGGGACGCGCCGGACTTCAGTGTTCTGGTGTTTTCATGGTTGTATCTACTGTAGATCCTGACTTACAAGAGTAGCAGCGGTATGGGAGGTTGTCCCATTAAAAAAAAAGTATTTTAATTCTGTGTCCCGCGTTAAATTTCACCGAGGGAAGTGGAAACTATCGCTCCTCAAATTATTTCTTCTGTTTTATTTCGTTGCGGGATCCAAGACAGTTGCTCATGTCCCTAAGATGTAAAATAGATACAACCATGAAAACACCGAAACAATGAAGTCCGCCGTATCTCAGGGACATGAACTCACTTAGATCAAGTATAACTTTATTTCTATTCAACATTACATACCTAAAAGCATCCAATTGATTAAAATGTTTATCAAAAATAAGATTAATTGTTTGTTCAAAAAAGGTAATTAATTAAACAAATAAATTGATACAGTAATTAAGATAACACATAATTGAAAAATGTAATCTATAAATCTTTAACTGACAGAAATTAAAACATCAAATACAAAAAAAAACAACTGCTACATTTATCTCTCAAAAAAAAATGTTCCAAGATAATACATATGAAAGAAACAGTTACATCTTTTTTCTTATTTTTATATCGAACAAACAAACATAGGAATCTTTCTTTAAATCTCTTTATCTATACATATAATAATAATAAATAAAATCAAAATGGGAGGGTACTTACTGCCGGGAGGGCCGAAGAATTTCACACAAAACTCGTTGAGTCCACCCAGTATAGTGACTTCATGTTTGCTTTCAATACTGAATTAGATACATGTTAAGGAAATGGTTTTGTGATAAATCAACATTTACTAAATAAATAGAAATCAGCAGCAGCTAATAGTAAAGCTCCCTTAAGAACAGCCTTTTTATTTCCAGAAATATTCTTGCGTTGTGTTTCGTTGCGTGAGTGAGGTTACCGGAGGCCCAATTACCTTCCCAATCTCCGATTCCCCAATAACCCTTAAATTCCTAACCCCCAAAAGACCAGCAACGCACTTGTAACGCCTCTGGTGTTTCAAATGTCCAAGGGCAGCGGCGATTGCTTACCATCAGGTGATCCGTCTGATAGTTTACCGGCTTGTTCCAAAAATTTTCACATAACATCGCACTACAATACAACTCATCAAAGATGGGTTTACTAATTGTGTAAATAGATATAAACAATGAACGCTATCACAAAATGAATGCTAATGGAATGCAAGTCATAAACCTCTCCCTGTTAATAAATTAATGTCTGGCGTATCCCCCCTCCCCCACTTGTCATCAATTTCCCTACTATCTTTGTTGTCTGGCTAAACTAAAACACGGTAGGTACTTATACTTATAGCTATGGTCTGTATGTAAAATTAAAATGCAGATAAGAAGAACAAAGTATAAAAGAAAATACCTGCATGTTGTGCTGTGTACTATGAATGAAAAAAAAATGTGTCATACATAGCAATTTTTAAACGTTTAATTAAATATGCGACGTGTCACGAGACGTGTGCGACAAATCAATTCAATACTATACTCTTCAGAGTAGTGCGTTAGAGAATGCTGAAATCATCTACTCATAAAGATGTTATTAAAAAAATATTGTCATGTAAAAGTGCTCTTTTGTAGCCTATTCACTATTCAAAAACCTCTGAATAGCCTATGATTTATATGAAATGAAATAACAGCTTTGAGTATTGACTGTACGAAGGTTTGAAACTATGAATGAAAGGGCCTAGAACAATATACAGGCAGTACTTATACAATAAAAGGACCTTAAAGCAAATTAACTTTTACCTGAAGTAGACACTCAAGCACCAAAGTAAATAGCTCGAGTATGCAGGTAGGAAAACGAAGGTTAACTTTAGCTATCGTTATACCAAATTTTATGCAAAGGATGGTTTATAACGAAGCCATATTTCTTTGTAACCATTGGTCAGTTCAATAACCAGTAGGTAGTAAGTGTCTTTATTTTCTTACTCACACACAACGTCACGGCTTTTATCCCCGAAGGGGTAGGCAGAGGTGCACATTACGGCACGTAATGCCGCTACACAATGTACATTCACTTTTCACCATTTGTGTTTTAAGTCCCATGTAATAGGGGCCTATTGCCATATACTGGACACATATCCTTATTTTCTTACTTGCATACCAAATAGGTTAGGTGAGCTAGTTTCCTAAGAACGTTGTTGCTGTCTGTTTGTCATCACACGGGATAAGTAAATATCACGTTACTCCAGTCTAATGCGTAATCTTATCAGCTAATCGTGTCTTCCTATCTGTGTCGACGGGAAGCAACTAGTTGCCCAGGTACTTTGAACATTTTTAGGGTCTTTTAGTGAGCATATTATGGTTGGTTTTGTAATGAAGTTGAGGTAGAAAGGGGATTCGCTACAAAAGGTGATTTAAGGACATGGAACTATGATTAAATAGAGAAGGCCCCCCTTCTAAGAACCCTTTTGGAACCCTTTCTATAAGTCTGTTAGTCCTTTTTTCTGAAATTTCATGTTTATATGTCGCCAAGTAATGAATGATCCGACAAAAATATTTGTATTCCATATCAATCTCATAGTGGAATATCTTTACGTATTTTTACGATAATAGGTGAAGATAAAGTGGAGACTATACGTAGTGATAACGCAACAATGGCGACTTCAGACTGCGTTGTCATACTCTAATGTTTTTGTAAAACTGCCACAATCTCGGTCGATAAGATAATGTATAGAGAAACAAGACAAATGGCTGCTAAATGAAGGGGTGACGTGAATTGTGACAATACAGAGTTTTTGTGTAATCATATTTGCAAGGAAAAGCCTTTTTTAACGTGCGTTTGGCCACCATCCCGTTTACAGAACAGCGAAGCGAAGATGTGACCGAAGATGGAGCACACAGACTTAGAAAGTACCTATTCACTCTGTCCTTGAAAAGACTCGGGTTGTATTTCTCAGGAAAAAAAAACTAATCCTTTCACATCTAAGCCTTGAAGGCAATGAGAATGACCATAGGGAACTTAAGACGAGTGGATATAAAAGTACGGATGTATCTACAAATTCCTATCAAAATATCTAGATTTTATCTCTAGCAGAAAATCTCAGCAATCTTTTGACCTAATTTTCCAACCGCTATCATATCAGTGCACTGTTAAACTTGAGGCGTTTTAAAAGACCTTCATTGGCAGTCGATTTTTTAGCCATCCGAAGGTAGGACTGAGCAAAAAATCTTTCTTGCCTTGTGGAAACGTTCGTAAGACTTTTTTCTGGGAGAGGAAAACTACTATAATATAAGCGATTCATTAGCTTTGCTTGCAATTGCAATGCGTCTTGATGATTAATCAACAATTTAAAGATATCTACTGGATTATGACAAACCATTAGAATCAATGATACAAAACGAATAAGGGTGCTTTTATACCAGAGATATGCTATAGGGAAGCCATCTATAGCACACATCCATAGCACGCATCTGTCCGTATAAAAACATAGCTTAGTTGAGTCCGTTTCCACCAGTGCTAATGTTGAAACTATCAATGAATATGATTGGTGGAAGCAAAACGCATCCACAGCCACGTAGCATAACCCATCTCTGGTGGAAAAGCACCCTCAGGCTTTTATTTTCTGACACTATTGAAACAAAGATTCCATTATGAATAATCGAAACAAATTACCCTTTGTTTAAGCTTGTTTACTTGTAGTAACACAAAAATCATCGAAAAGCCTTCCGCTTGAACGCTAAACAAGATGAAAATAGCCTGTTGCTGTGGGCAGCACTGCAGCAGGGTTCGATGGTACAGTGTTGCCACATGCAAACGATTAATTATGTAAGTGTAGATGCAGACGGATACCAATCGATACTGTCTGGTCTTTGTTTGAAACAGGAGTGACCGAGTGCCGCCGGTCAGGGACCTCCTGGTGTACAGGATCATTTTAATGAGGAGGGTCAACGTTCGCGAATATTTAGGGAGCGATTTTTATACATTTTACGATTTTCAATTCGCATCAAGTAAAGGTCCATGTTGTGGGTTCGAAAAAGCATTCGCAAAGAGTAATAATTTTATTATGTTTTTTAAAAACGCTAGGATTTTCTCCTGTGTCGTGGGTGCGTTTACTAATATACAATTTCACATACAAATGCCACCCGGACCCGAAACAACTATTTGTGGAAAAATCGCTCCGTGCGGGTATTTTGAATCGAAGCCGTTGCACGTTGCGTGGTTGCCAGTTGCCCAGCCACCGCGCCACTCGTGCAGTCAAAATATAATAATTATCCTTCCATACCGGTTTCGGCTACGGCTACCATTTCTTGACTACTGTCGTCTATCATGGGCTCTCATGTGGCTGACAGATCCACCTTTGTTTGTAAATATTCTTCCACAGAGTGGACACATAAGAGCACCATTAACATAATTATAATTTATAGAATAGACTCAGGCGTTACTTTGCGGAAATCCATGCTACACTATCATCTACAAGCGGAATGAAAACTAAAAATTAATTGTATTGTATAATTATAATTAATTGCCGCTAGTTGTCTGGCTTTTATGTCGTCCCACTCACAACTTTGTAAGAGTATTTGGGAATCAAATGGGAACACGATCAGACCTTGATGATGTGGAGAGATAATAACTAATTTTAATACGATATTAAATTATTTCTAAATGCCCTTCCTTTCTCCTACGAATTTAATAATTTGCTGTGCCCTAAACACCGTACCTATGTACATTATGGATGCAATAAATACTTGAATACTCATTAAAGGAACCAAGAATAGAAGAAACGTCCCTTTCCACAGCACTTATTCCAAATGGGACAAACACATTCTCACTACCAGTACCAGTGATGTAGTTTTCCTACCCAAAAATGGTATTAATTAAACAAACACATTCACTAACCAGACACTCACAGATGGTAATGCCCATTTACAAGAAGCAAACAAAGCAATTGATACGGCAACAAGTATCATTATTATTATTTTGCATAAATGCTTCAGCCTTTTGCCTATTGCCAGGGAATGAGTCACAATACGATTAATACCTAATGTCGACTTGTTGGTCACTGTGTCAGTCACGATGACGTAATATTGATTTGACTTGCTGAAACTGTAATAGGTCAGTGTTGAGTTGAATATTAAAAAGGAAATTAACGATGTTTTCTTTTGAAGGAGTATTGTTTGATAGACACTGACAGACAGGCTTACGGACAATTCAATTTGACGTTTCAAAAGTGTCTAATTTAGAATTAATTGAAATAAATGCTTTGACTTTGATATTATTATGTAACTAATTTAGTCTTCCTAGTGTTTGTGCATTCATTTCCTAAGTGTTGTTGGTAATATTAATGTACCTAGCATCTATAACCATCCGCAAAGATTGATCCATAGTAATCCAAAGAACCATATTTAAAGTACATCTAAGCATTTGCCATCATGAAACCTCAATGTTTGGTGATGCAAAAAAATAAAGACACGAGTTTTCGAAAAAACTAAAAACCAAGATAGCTTACATCCAAACCGCCTTCCTTTTGTACTGAACTTATAAGTAGCTGAATCAGCTTTTACAAGCAATCACTTTAAGCACGAGGCGACGCCCATCACACATATTACGTCCCAAGAAATAATCAATTCCGAAATTGCTCCGATTAAACTAGACGATTACTCAGAATTGACCAATGGCGCAGAGGACAACAGAGGTGTATGAACTCAGGGGTCAAATGATACGAGGGGTAAACGTAAAAAACACAAAATTGATTGTAAAATTTGAAATAGCGGGAAAATATAAAAATTGAACGTCTAGCCGAAAGCATAACAAGATGGGGGGAAGAAATAGAAATCCTATTTCGTCGAGACGGGATCTTGGGAGGCAACGACCCGGAGTGAAGAGTGAAAAGGGAATAGATATGAATTATTAACCTGTGGTTTTATTGCAAGGCTAAAGTACTAGATATCATGGTCGGTTTTGGTAGAGGAAGTCTAAAGAAATGATAGGTAGCACAAACTTGAGATGACAGTGAAATGCACAAAGCAACATGTAAACATTAATGATTGGTCAGCATGTTTAAACTAAGCTAAACTTTTTATTAGCTTAGCTTAAACACTGCTTGCATATTTTCCAACAAAATAGTTTTAACAACCGATTTCTATAATAGCATTAAATAATAATTTTATAACTAGTAAGTTAAAAAGATCAATGTCGGCACTGCACTTATTATTATCAATGAACAAAAACGTGAGTTATAACAATAACAAAACGCGTTGGATTGCATCACGAAATGCACAGTAAAACAATCGTGACAAAATAATTTTCAAGCTAAACGTAACTATTAGTGTTTGTGTGGAAACACTCCTTCTATACCTCTTACTAACCTTAGTCTGTTGTTATTTGCTACCAAATACGCTTCTATAGCCTTTTACGATAATCGAGGTTTCGGTAAATTGGTAAATGCGGTTTCGATTATTATGGATGGAGTTATCGGAATCGTTCGATCCATGGATATCTTCATATCTAACAAATAAATGTCAGTAGCTACTTGTAGTTTTCCAAGAGCCATCAGACCACCACAGATGAGGTCCAGTAGGGCTGATGCCTGATCCGGAGCTGCGGACTACCTAGCGGGTTTACCGGGGCTCCGGCTCGAAAAACAGGAGTAGTAACGGGATGGTTTTTAGTCAGTAAGAGTCTGACACTCCCTCTCACCTCGCCCAAGGCGGGAAAAGTAATTGAATGACTTTTGCCCCCTTAAAAAAAGTTACTGGTAGTTTTGTTAAGGTTAAATAGTTCAAATAGACTGACCAGTACCCTTAGTACGAGTTTGCTTTGCGTTGAACGAAAACGAAACGAGAGAGCGTTCGGCGCTCTGATTGGTTGGTTTATTCGAGCTGGCCAATTAAAGCGCCGAACGCGAACGAACTTTGGTATGGCCATATTTTTGGCAAAGACCATTTAGATCTTAACTCAACATTCTAGATACGATATTCTTGGCTCGTATTTCAGAAGTTAAACATCGATAGCATCTTATTTGAAGTCAGAAACAGATTGTAGAACAGCAGCTAGCAGATTGGACGTTAATACTAATCGTAGTTATAAATTAGGTTCATTTCTCGCTCTGATTAACTCAGTGCGCATTTGTTGTTAGAGCAGACATTCACGTTCTAACAAAGTAAAGATTAAACTGACGAAAATATTCATTAATTTGAAGACAAATCTCGTATGGCTATTGGACATATTGTGATTCCTATCATTGACTTATGATGGTGCTGTACGGACTGGTGGTGTAGGCAGAGGTGCACATTATGGCTCGTAATGCCGCTATACAATGCACACCCACTTTTCACCGACTGTGTTATTTATTAGTCCCATGTAATAGGGGGTGCCTATTGCCATATACTGGGTACAATTACAAGCTCCGTAGTACTACTGAGAAATTTTCGCAATACCGAAAAAAAAACCATTGACTTAAGAACTGTAGAAAATGGATATTTCCAGTAGAACATGTATATAAAGTGTAATTAATCTTTGAACGAACCGAAACTTGAGAGGATTTGGTGCATTCATTGCTTCGATTCACCTATGGAAGTGAAAAACGTCTACACCGAAGATACGAGACGGTCTCATGAATGGGGAATTCTCCAGAAAACGATACAATAATGAACTTACAATAAGACATTTACCTTCACTCCGGTAAGGTAAATGTCTTAAGCAGATCAATACACGTATTTCTGGGTACCAGGTGCGAATAGCACACGTAAATGGTACCACCAAAACGACCATACTTTGAAATTTATTTAACCTACAAGTTTTCCTAATAGCGCAGACTTTGGTAAGGTCAAAGCGGAGACTACTGAGAAATTTTCGAAATACCGAAAAAAAAACCCTTAGCATTGACTTAAGAACTGTAGAAAATGGATATTTCCAGTAGAACATGTATATAAAGTGTAATTAATCTTTGAACGAACCGAAACTTGAGAGAATTTGGTCATTTGAGCATTCATTGCTTCGATTCACCTATGGAAATGGAAAACGTCTACACCGAAGATACGAGACGGTCTCATGAATGGGGAATTCTCCAGAAAACGACAATAATGAACTTACAATTGTCAGTCTACCAAAGACATTTACCTTCACTACGGTAAGGTAAATGTCTTAAGCAGATCAATACACGTATTTCTGGGTACCAGGTGCGAATAGCACACGTAAATGGTACCACCAAAACGACCATACTTTGAAATTTATTTAACCTACAAGTTTTCCTAATAGCGCAGACTTTGGTAAGGTCAAAGAGGAGACTAGATAGATATAACTGCATGCAGATGATGACGTAGGAAGGAAATGGAATCTTGTACAATGTAGAGAGCAAATTTGTGAGAACTGCGAATGAAAGTGTCAATTACAAAGATAAATCTATTTATACTATAATAAATATAATAAGGCTGAAGCGGTTTCTTTGTTTGAACGCGCTAATTAGCGAAACGACTGGTCCGAATTGAATAATTATTTTTGTGTTGGATAGTGCATTTATCGAGAAACACTGTAGGCTATAAAACCTAACGCTATGACCAATAGGAGCCGAGCAGAGCTAGTCAAGGATAAAAGACAATTAGGTAGACGCGTGCTAGTTGCTACTCTTCAAATCTTGGGTAGACAGAACGTACTGCGACTTTTCTCTTATTAATGTGACATCATGAAAGAAAAGGGTCTCATTTAAAATCAGACTTTAACTCGGAAACATTACGGTATAAAATTGGAAATCATAAAAAAAAGGTTAAAAGTAACTGGAAGAGAGAAAAAACGTCTAGGTATAATGAAGTTTCGTATTATACACGCTTAGACTATTACGTTACGATTATGACACGATGACGCACGAGCACATCAAATTGAGATATTATAGCCAACACTACACGTCACCTCGCTACGTCTATATTCAATTTAATAACTTAGCGATTGAAACTGTCAATTAATCTTAATTTTTCATCTATTAGGATGTTTAATAAGTTTTATGAATATGAGCTCCTGGCGTGGTTGCAACTAGTCGAGTTCCTCGTCAAACAGTCACGTAAGCCGAAATCCACAACCCGGAGCTGCGGACTACCTAGCGGGTTTACCGGGGCTCCGACTCGAAAATAAGAGTAGGAACGGGAAGGTTTTTAGTAACAAGAGTCTGATACTCCTCTCGCCTCGCCCAAGGTGATAGAAGACAATGCATGATTTTCAAAAAAAAAAAAGCCGAAATAATTAATTTATTATGTCTCACGAATGTTAGAATACAAATATCAACACGTTTTTATATCTTTTATGATTGGAAATAAGCAAGAAAGACAGCTGAGTAAAGTTAGGTTTATATAATTTGATTTTAGAAGGCTTAAAAGATTGGTCCTAGTCTCCCTTTTGCCTTTTAGCAAAAACCCGACATATGGGTAGATAACTAGATTACCAACAATACCTAGATTCGCATTCGTATAAAAGCACTCCGTGTAATGATAAAATATAATACTGCTTGAGTATGGCAACAAAAGCTTATGACGTATTTTTACCGCCTAGCAACACTGTGGCAGGATAGGCACATAGGCATTCAGCCTATTGTGATGGAAACGTAATAGTGTTATAATAATATGAATGTACCATGGTTTTTTTTAACTTCAGATTTAGTAGTACCTAATAAAGTTTATAGTCACAGGCTTGATGGCAAGCGATCATCCCTAATTTTTAAGGGGGATAATCGTCCAATGATTTCTCTCGTCTTGGCGAGGCGAGAGGGAGTGTCAGACTCTTACTAAAAACCACCCCATTCCTACTCTTGCTTTTCGAGCTGGAGTCCCGGTAAATCCGCTAGGTAGTCCGCAGCTCCGGGTCATCGTAGCCTAAGCTTATCGATTTAAAAAATAATAGGTACATTGCTAATTGAATTGTATGGCACGTTCATTTACATATGAATTAGACAAAACAAACAATAAACATTATTCGGCCATTATCTTATCTGTGGCGGAAGACCGTTAGAAATAATAATTTCATCATTTATTTATAGCGATAACCTTCTAAATACCTATAATTAATTGCTAATTAAAGGACATTTTTGTAATTATTTGTTTACTTTCTAACGACAGAGGGCGTTAATTTCAAATTAAGCTCATGGGAGCTCGTGATTACGGAATATTCTCGAAATGGTTTCGTTTATTTCAAATCTCCATTTCTACTGATTAAAGTAGTTATTCGAACAGTTAAATTATTTGTAAAAACATATAATTAGCCACCTATTTATCTGACAAGGTCATCAAAGTACGACATATTGTAAAATATGGTAAAACTGTAATAAACAACAGTCATAATAGGGTTCCACAAGCCTATAAAAAGCAAGAAATATTTCGATTATAATAAAAGAAAAATTATTTAAGATTTTCTTCTGTATAAAAACGCGTCTTATATTCGGCAATGTGAAACTCTTGGCGTCTATTATAGCAGCTCTGTTTTTTATTGTGTATCGAGCGACGCCATATTTACTTACGTTCACAAAAAATAACACATGTATCTACTGCGTCTCAATTTCTTCAACAATAAAAGTAGATAGTAGCCGCATAGGTACATTTTGTTACAGAGAAAGTCATTATAAAACCTTCTTTCAATGTAGCCTCTAATTAGTTCAAAAAAAAGAACAACGTGCGTATTAAAATGGCCGACTGACGCCACCGTTTGTTCAAAGCTTTCGCGGGTTTTTTATTGTTTTTACTATACATACTTTCATACAATCATTTTGTTTGTAAATAGTTGTATTTTCGTATTTTATATTAGTTTACGCATTCTCTAAAATAAAAGTAGACTAAGTTACTTCTGAGTGCATTAACTACCTGCCAATAAAAATATCGTCAAAATCGGTCCAGCCATTTCCGAGTTTAGCCGGAACAGACAAACATACAGACATACAAAAATTTTATTTATTAGTCTAGATCAAGACTTAAGATATGTTTTATTTTATAAAAAAAATACTAACATTCTTTCCATTTTTGTTTTTATTTTACGAAAAATCGTCTAGGAACACAAAATACGCATTGCGATAGTGCTAATCGTGCAAAAGCGATTTATTTCGAGGTTGTCTGAAAACTTTCAAAGTTGAATAAAGATAGGTTTCATTTAGAATTTAGATTACCTATTTTTGTAACCAATCACGTGTATTATAGTAGGCTTTTAGGTATATTAGATTAATTTGAACCATTATTGTTTTTCAATTAACTAGTGCAACTGTTTTGTTTGAAATTGCAATTTTATTACTATTTATCGTGTTCGATTCGCAGTTGATAAACGTTAGATTACCTATTGACTTTATTTTTAGATTCCAAAAGGCCGATAACTTGGCGATCTCAATATATATTTAAGAGTACTTAAAACATTTTTACTAACCGTAAGTATTTACACGCATGGTGCCGAAAACCTCGCATTCAAATTAATTCCGCTTTCAAACTATTAAAAACAAACTTTACGTCATTTTTTTTTTTTATTCATCACGAAACATGTGACCAATTAGTACGGCTATCATATAAAATAACTTATTATCATTTATCAATGAAAATAATGCTTTTTAGGTACTTAACACCTATTTATATTTACTTAAATATGGCACTGAGATACATAAGTTGTTGAACTCGAATATTATCGTTTATATGTCTGTTACCTTGTACATTATGTGATTATGTACGTTAAAATCGGACGCGTAACGTAACATTAGGCTCTTTACGCTTTTCTATAAATAAATATGGTGTCATGTTATTTTTGGGATTTAGGCACTGTTGTGTGAAGGAGATATTTTGCTTTTTACTTGTTTAATTTTGAAGTTTTATTAGTACATAATAAATTAGTATTTATAATAGATATTATTATAATTAAAAGCATAATATTAATTAATAGGAACTCAACTAATTTTGAACAAAATAAACGTTTTTTTTACTAGGTCTAACTATACAGAAGATTATTTTATTTTTGGATAGGTGTACAGAATATATTTTTTTGCTAGAATTAAAGTGGATGCAACAAAAAATGGCATAGAATAAAGTCAACACAAAGCACAGAAATAAAAAACCCTAGGGTTAACAGGTTTATATTGTATTAGAAAAAGGAAATCATTTTGAAAAGATTTGCAGAAAATAAAAAAAAAAAGGTTTAAGAAAATTTGTCTGAAAAAATTAAACATAAATGAAAAGGTGTACCTTTTGTTTATTGCTACCAATGCTACATTGTTCCTTTTTTGGCAATTTGGCATGGTAGAAAGATCATAATAAAGTTGGTTAAAAAAACAAAGTATAGAACTCTCTGGTACTTGCTACCAACATGACAATCTAAAACTCTCTTCTAAGTGATCAAAGCAAAATCAATTGTAACACATTGGGTTAATGTTCATTTTGCAAAATTATGTACCTACATGGTAGAAGTAGACTAATTGCAATGTTTTTTTTTTAGTTTAAGATAGAGGAGCACATTATTTTAATTGTGTTGTTGATTGAAAATTAATTTAATGGATCATGTTTATATTTCTATTAGATGTTATTCACAGAAAATGATTAATTAATAATTATTTAATAGCTTTACATAACAAATGGCTATTTGTTTTTAGTTTGTTATTTAGTTTGGAGTTTCTAAGTACCAAATGATGGGTATTATGGATAAAAAATATATCACAATGTAAGTAAATATTACTCATATAAAAGAGTTCATAATATGCAGTTCTTTGAATTTGAGTCAGGCAATAAGTAAATAGATGAATCATACACATTTCAGTTTGAATGGACCTGATATTCATTTTGTTTAGTTACAAGAATTAAATATTGTAACTTAATTGTCACATAAGGGTAAGCCCTACACCTAAATATAATTTATTAATACACAAATAAATTAATACTTATTCATTTGAGATTTACACAAAGAAAAATTAATTTTTAAAATGAAATTACTTATAAAATAAAACAAAAATAAACTTACCTTATGGATCTTGTGCTAAAAATAATAAAATCATTTTGGTAAATTGATGACATACAGAGAGCAACATTTGTAAATATTTACAGCTGTTTTTGCCCTATCTGAGGGAGTTATATTTAGATATTGAGCAAAACATATCAGAATGTTCCAAAACAAAGTTGTTTCATGAATCATGTGTTTAAATACAACATCGACGATAATTGCAAGGAATAATTCTAATGCAAATAAAACCTGTTTACTGACAATGACCCAAACATAGCAACAACAGTAACAAAGGAACTGTGAGCCTGCTAGCAATTAATTACGCATAATAGACAGTAATCCGCTGTGTGTGCCTAAGGCCATAAACACAGAGAGAAAAAAAAATGCGCAATCAAGACCATGGCCTACATAAGTGAATTACGAAATATCATCGACCAGCACACACGGAAGAACACTGTTAACGTAACGCACCTACCTAGCAGTTTATCAACGCGATATATATAGATACGTAGGCCCACGGAGACGTGAAAAGAATGCACGCTCTTTACCCAGACAAATAGTCAAAGGTCTAAATCAAAAGGAACCTTCAAATAAAATGTTATTAATAACTTTTCACGGGTGTGCAACAAAGATATGTTATTAAAAACACACCCCATATTGATTTTATAAAGGGTCGTGACAATCAGCTGACGGCCCTACAGCTACATATTTACATGGTGGCCCTCGAACGCAATAGGTTCTTTGTAATGACGATAACAAAGAAAGGATACAGTTTGATGACATCGGTGTCCATGCGTCGTTTCCCAGCGCTCGGTGACGACATCTTCGTGATCTATTACTAATAAATCACAATATCGAACACGAACACTAGAACTAACTCACACTAGACGCAGCGAAACCAATTTTTCGTCCACCAGCAGCAGTCAGAAAAATAACATTGTAGAAAAACAATGGACACAAACCATAGACTAAAATTTCGAAGATGATGTGTAATGAAATCGATGTTGCCACTAGAGAAATATAGGAAAACTGAAGAAAACGGTAGATTTTGGCCTTATGTACAAGTATCTTTACAATAGACAACGGCCGTTCCAGAAGATTATGCGTCAAAAATTAAAAAGTATGCAAATTTGTCTATGCGTCATCATCAGCGAAACTTCGCGTGTGTGATCAAGGAAGATTATTTATAATTCAGTTTTAATTATAGATTTCTTTTACTTATACATCCCAAACTAAGTTTGGACAGTGCGGTTGTGTATTGCGACGCTCCGTCGGCGCGCCACGAATGCGGAAACATGTGTTTTGATGTGAACATCAAATCATGATACATGACAACAAATTATAATTTATTAGAATTTACGTCGGTATTTAATGTGTATAGGAGTGATAAAGGATTGTTGTGCGATCTTGTGGTAGTGGTGATTACTACAGCGAATCCGTGTGGGGTTGGTGATAAGTGATAAGTAGGGTCATTTCCGGTGTGTTGTTCGTGATGTGGGCGCCCCGGTGAGGTATCCTGCTGCATAAGTCTGACGTCCTGGTACCACCATGGCGAACACAGGGATCGGGGTCTCCTTTGACCCTAATGACATGACCAGGTTAGTAACACATTCACGAAAGTAACCCCAAAATGAATATGTGCCTAAAAATGTTATGTTTCTGTGAATTTCTCAACTAAAAGTGAAATTGAAGCAACTGGTATGTGAAAAACAAGCTTGAAATAACATATATTTTTTAATTTGCTAATTATTACGCAACTAAACACTGGAAAACAAATTAGTTTTCAAAGAATTACTAGCTAATTAACTTATCCTTTTGTTATTATAAGTAGCTTTAAGTATAAAACCACATAAAATTATATTTTAAATTCCAGTACTAATTAGTCAGCTAAAGTCATTAAAATAAACAAACATGATTAATATAAGAACAATAAATAACTCATTTCTTATGAGTTAGGTATTTCCTTTTAAAATCTATTTATACAAGTCAAGCATATGATCTGTTCTATTATATTTTTGATTAAGTTTCTTAAATAATGGACATAGCATGTAGTATGTGTGTGAAGTATGTCCATTATCAAACTGCCACACTCAAGAGTCATTTAATTATTACTTAAACTATTCCTTAGTAACAACTTTGCTATGAAAACAGTTGCTAAGGACTGTGTTAAGTACCTAATCATTAAATGACTTGAGTATTTTCCATTGAAATTAGTTTATGTGTTTCTTAACCAGAAACTTGTTTAGACATTTTAAACTAGGGCCCAAGAGAAATCATTTAGAACTAATTAAACAGGGTTCAATAACATTTTGTGATATATAAATATCAATTTCATCTGATCTTGAAGAAGATTTTAAGAACCTACCTATAGAAATAAACCATTAAAAACATATTAAAATATATGGGCCTAAATAATAATACTGTAAAAGATCAACACCATGTTCATACAAAATGGATATAATATTAAACTTGATATATATCCAATATTTATCATAAATATCTGAATTTTTATATTTATAATAAATATTGGATATTTTAGAACCCTGTAATTAAATTAATGGTACATTGTTTATGTGTTTGTGTAAGGTCAATGACAACTTCAAAAAAATTGGTTTTCCTTTTAAATTAATTAAGTACCTACATTGGTAGGTATAAGGATGTTATATCTATGTGAAAACCCTCTGACTAAGCTAACATATAATATAATTAACATTACTAAACTCAAAAATAATATCTAAGGATTATTTTAACACTAGGATGATAGAAAAAAAGCATAAATATAACAGAAATGAGATATACCTAATCATAGTATGCTCATTCTACTTTTCCAAAATGTTCCAACTTAGTACAGAGTTTGGAATTCTGCCTAATTTATGACAATAGGCTCAGCCCCTTTTACATGACATTATAAGTGGTTAAAAGTAGGCTCTGCAGTACAAATATCTACCTCTGAGAATCAAAAGGTGTGAAAATGTATAAACTTTCTACTAATAATGTACATGCTCACAGCAAAAGATGTAACAAGATATTTGAATCCATTATTGTTTGATAACTAAACAAATATTGTTTTGAGAAAGACAAGGAATATTTCACATATATTATTATGACACACATGTTTACTTGCTTAAGACTAAATTTCTTAAAAGGTTTTGTTACAACATTTTCCTTCTTCTTTTAAAAATGATGACCAGAAATAGTCATACATAATAATTAATGACATAAATCCTATTAATTATTTGAAACTTCTTACAGCCCAGTTCAATAATCTGCCAATATGTAGATTTGTTTACTAGAAATTGAATTTTAACCCATTACAGAATAAAGTTAATTGTAGCACATCTTATGATTTTGATTGAATTAATTATTCACAATATATAGAATTTTCTAGCATCCAATTTATCATATGTTATGCTGTAATAAGTTAATGCAAGCTACACACATAATGATTGCATGGTTGGTGCCACTGCACTGGACAACCGGCTGTCCTGCACGGCACATCACACAACTCCTTGTGTGATCCACAATTTGTTTCGGGTTTGAGTGTCATGTTTATGTTTGTAAACGCACCCACGACACAAGAAAAAACCTAGTGTTGGGCAATCAGATTTTTTAAACAAAACGAAATGAAAGAATTTTGTATTATTATAATGCAGTTAACTCATCTCACTCTTTGAAATATATACCTACACACTTATTTTCATTAATATACACATAATTTTATTCTTTTATTTCAATTTATAACTATGTTATACTTATATGTATAGTAAAACTAAGAAATTAAAACATTACATTATAAAGCCTACACTGGAGATGTGCGAGAGTGATCACCGCTGACTGTTTGGATGTCAGAAAGTTAATACCAATAATGCTATCTATACTACATAACCTACATATTTATTTGTTTATATTTGTAGGTTTATCCAAATCAGTTTCTGTTTTCCTGTTTATATTAGTTATTATCACATCTGGTTTTGATCATAATACCTAATATTGTTGCTGATATTAGTGCTAACTAGCAGATCTGAATAAAGTAAACAATAGTATTTACACTTGAAATACAAATAGTTGAGAATGCATATTGCAATAGTTCAGTACCCCCCTTAATTTGGGTAAGTGGGGGTTAAGAAAGAGACAAAATGTAGCCAATATTACTCTCCAGTCTCCCAACTAACTTACGACGTAAAAAAAAGGACAAACAAACACACTTTCTAATATATAACATTAAGTAATTAAGCATGGATTATACTTGATGACACATAATTATTAGTTTGTTACTACAACCAAACGGCTATAAAAAGTCCTGCATCACAATAACTATTCCCATAAACTGTTTATCTTTATTCTAAGAATAACATAAATACTATACTTATTATCCTCACTTGTTACTCAGTATTTTGATTAAAAATTTAATATATTTAACTATCGCACTTTGCACTATAGGATATGAAGTACATTTTTCATATTGGTAGAACATTTAATTTTAATAAAACTATTTATTAATGAGTCATATTTAAATAAATTGGTTATTAATCACTGCAAGTGTTATGCAAATTAAGTGAATTATTATTTAACAGAAGAGGGAAATAAAAATTTATGAGTAATTCTGCATGTGGGGACCAATCTCGGGAAGGACTGGTGTGATTCAGAATAGTATTTTCTGAATATTCATTGTATTTCAAGGAAAGTTTAATAACCTTCTCTTCATGTGGGTGTAAAAGTGGGCTAAAAGACTACACATTTGACAGAAATTGGAAAACAACACTTATAAACTTGAAATTTTTATTTTCCCTATCTTCAACACTCCTGTTAAACTGTGATTCATTGATTGAGATAGTCATTGTCTAGAGTAAACTTATGATAATCATCATCATCATCATCTTTATTTCTATGTTAATTGTAAAAAAAATCTAAAGGTATTTCTTAAGCTGATTGCTATAGATAGATTGTCTCAAAAATGTGCCTATCTTTATTGATTACTGATTACATTGCTATCAATATGATAAACACCTGTCATCCATGTGTTGCAAATGCACTAAAAAGTACCTGCAAATTGCATCCAAAAACCAAATGTTCCTCATCTCGTAGGAATTCATGATGATTCCTAAAATAGCCAAGGATAGATCTGATATTCTTCTGGGAGCTTTGTCGAACCTGAGAACCTTACTCTACTAAGGAGACATAATTGAACAATCTTTTAATGAGATAAGCCCGCCACAACCTCCTTAAACCGCTGTGACTCCTGTAAGCCAGGATCATACAGTAAATACTACCATGAAAACACCGGAACACTAAAGTCCGGTGCGTCCCAGGGACAAGAATAACGTAAGACGTTATCCCACAACGAAATAAATCTGGAGATATTATTAGTCGAGAAGAAAAAGAAAACGATAGTTTCGACTTCCCTCGGTGAATTTAATGCAGGGGACAGAATGACTTAAGCCTAAAGGCACAAAAGAGACTACACAACTGGGAGAAGCCCAGTCGTCAAGCACCACGGAAATTTGACTTAAAACTAAGTGGTCCTATATGTGAGCTGTTGTACTTGCTTCCATATTATAGTTCATGTTTAATCTGAAAGGATAAGCAGAGATGCACTTTTCATTGTTAAGTTCCATGCTTCCATATACGGCGCGTCGCTTTCTGCGCGCGCCTCAAAGAGCCATCAGACCACCACAGATGGGCCCCAGTAGGGTTGATGCCTGATCCGGAGCTGCGGACAACCTAGCGGGTTTACCGGGGCTCCGCCTCGAAAAGCAGGAGTAGGAACGGGGTGATTCTTAGTCAGTAAGAGTCTGACACTCCCTCTCGCCTCGCCCAAGGCCCGCCGCTTTGGGCGACGTTCAACAGTCAAAAGAAAACTTCCATATAATCAAATCATACCATTTTAATTTGGATTAAAATTCTGTCAATGTACTGAAAAGTCTAAGCGATTGGACATTTGCCTTGAGATTTTCACAACTCATGAAGTAATTAGTACAAAAACGTCTTGTATCTTGTATTAAGACAGCAAAAACGTTTTGTTGGTAATTAGCAGCTAATAGTTTTGGCCTTGAATCCGTTCTTAGTGAAACCGTTCATTCCTAGTTTCGATCCGCTTCCTTGGTGTCTTGGTGTATGAATGTTGGAATTATCTGGTACTGCTGCACCAGTTTCGCTTCGAATTAAATAGAAATAGGTCCTTTATAACTGGACAGTCCCTGAACATCTTGTAAAGATCTAATTTTCTAGTTGATAAGTCTCCGTTTGGCCACCAACCCGCTTACTGCCAGAACGGCGAAGCGAAGATGTGGCTGAAGATGGAGCACACAGACTTAGGAAGTACCTAATCACTCTGACCTTGAAAATACCCGAGTTGTATTTCATAATTTTCGCCACTTATATAATTATGCTCTCTAGTTAGTTACTGCTACGATTGACAGTAATGTTTGAAGTCAAAAGCTTAATATTTCTTTGCACAATCCAATGGTCGATCGTCCCATCCCGAAAAGCCGTTAATGATCTCTTCCTAAATGTGTCACCGTAATAAAATGACTAAATCTTCCGCACAGATGACAAAATAAGGTTTACGAGATGAGATAGATGATGAAATCTATCGTTTTTAACTGTCTCTAAGTTATTTTTATCAGTTCTGTTGTCACTTTATTCTGTTAATTCTGATATACCAACTACACATTACTTAAGCCTTTAATTGCCATCCGAAAACTGTTGAAGGCAAATCCTCCACTAACGTAGGTAACCGGTGACCTACATGGTAGTCAACGTATTAAAGTCCTTGTTCTATCCACAGCTGGTACTTCAGAGACCTGTCTCGCGCTGAGGCCACGAGGCTGCTCCTCAACGAGACGGAGAGTGGAGTGTTCCTCGTCAGGGACTCCAAAACTATCACAGGAGACTATGTGCTTTGTGTCAGGTTAGTGAGAGTTGAATTTTTGTTGTTATGGCGTCTTAAACTGTTGTGGTATTCTGTATACTTACGACGCTCAATAAGCAGATAAAACATGGCTACTTTCTAGCCCTAGTCCCACAAGGGACCTTTCGAAACATACTGGTAGATCCTATACAAATGTTTTCTCTATTAACCCAATAAAGAACCTATAGGTTTAGCAAGCAAGTAGGGCAAATTAATCATCGAACAATATATTTACGTAAATAGTCCTTATGACCTACATGACCATTTCTGAACACTGAATACAACAACAAAGTCCCAGTAGAATAACTTCAAAAACACCAAATTAACCTTAATTTTCAAGAATCCACCAAAAGCCAAACCCATTAAAATTCCAGAGAAGACGACCGAGTCTCCCACTATATAATAAACCGCGTGGTGTCCGCGGACGGAACGATTCGGTTCCGGATCGGAGACCAGCTCTTCGCCGACATGCCGGCGCTGCTGGCGTTCTACCGGCTTCACTACTTGGACACGACGCCCTTGGTCCGGCCGCTGCCGCAGGCACTGGCCAAGGTAGCCGCCCCACCGCCACCGCAGCCACATCAGGTCTTGGAACTGGTCATCGCGAAATTTGATTTCTCAGGAAATGTAAGTATTTTACTATTATTAAGTCTTTGACTGCCAATAGAAAACTGTTGAAGGCAAATCCTCCGCTAACGTCAGTCACCGGTGACCACCACGACGTTTAATGTGTTAAAAGAGTAACGATGGAGTTTTTTGCTCGTTCTTCTCCATTCGAAGCTTTGGAACGAGCACCTAGCTTCACTGACAGACAGACTGACGGACAATTTAATTTGACGTTTCAAAAGTGCCTAATTTAGGATTAATTGAAATAAGTGCTTGGACTTTGAATTCTTACTTAATAAGGTAATATGGTATCTAATTGAATGAAAAGAAGAATGAACGTTTATTCATACGCATTCCTAAAGAGGTTGGACACAAAACAATACATTAATGCGAAAGTTATGGGCTTAGAACTAAATGGTTAATTGTTTGGTCGCCATCATGCCAAAATTACTATTATATAAACTATTCTAAGGCTGCGCAATAATAGAATTACCATCCGAATACCAAAAGAGTAATCTAGAACAGCACGCAAGTAAATTTTTAAGCTGAGAAACCTTGTTAGTCTCAGTCATTGTTATTTTTTTTAAAATGCCTAATTCTAATAGTGTCTCGTTGGTCGAGTGTTCGCAAGTGGGACTACCAGAAAAGAGATCTCAGGTTGAGTATTACTAGGCTTTTTAAGGTTTTTCGAAATTTTCTCAATAGTAACACGGAGTCTGGCACTGTGCCCAGTATATGGTCATAGACTCACCCCCTATTACATGGGACTTATAACATAAATGGTGAAAAGTGGGTGTACGGGTAACGTGCACCTCTGCCTACCCCTTCGGGGATAAAAGGCGTGACATTACATGACTAAATCTAATAGTATTCCCTACTCGATAACCAAACCCGAAACCCCTACTCTAATCATTAAAAGTTTCAAGGTCACCCCCCAAAAATATTGACCTCAGCTTATACCATCCAGAAATACATAATATTATATAACTTGAGCCAAAACAATACAAACTGTAATATGTATCTTAATATTAATGTCGCTTGTAATAGTCCCAGTCATATATTTGGGCTCGCACAATGGAAACATCAATATTTTATGACACTTGTCATAGTTATGTTGTAATTGTCTACATATTATTATGAATAATGTGAGTACATGTTATTTTTCTACTGTGAACTATTTTGTGAGATATTATATTTTTTTCGGCACATACATTTACTGACGTAACAGTTTTACGAGGTAACTCGACTAGTTTCAAGCCAGGCCAGGAGCCTATAAATATAACATTGCGTTTCTAATTTTGTTTTAATAGAACTCAACGCAACACTTTTGCTTTTTCGTTCTTCGAATTACTGTTTTATTTGTTGTTGTCATTTAAAATGGTTTAATTCTAATATTCATGCAGATTTATTTAGAATTAAGTTATCAGTTAGTATTAAATTGTTGGTAAACCTATAATTGGCGACTGTATAAGCCCAAAAGAGACATGTATTTACTGTACTTAATATTATTATACAGAAGCTGTTGGTAAACAAACCTTTAATAAATAAATGAAACATTAATAATGCTAATCAAAATCATTATAATAGTTTTCAATATAATAACTATTAAATGCATATTAATCAGTTTACGTAATAAAAAAGAAACGAATCGTTTATCACTTTTTATATAAATTATTAAATTACTTTCACTTTTCGAATTAATTTCTTCGGTATATAAACTTAATTAACTAAACAAACAGTAAAGAAATATTATTACAGAATTTCGAGGTTATAATCTTTTTAGTTGTAGGATATTCATGTATACCACGGCTTCTTAGGAGTCCCCTAGTCCTAAAATCCCTAACCTCCAAAAGCCCGGTATTACATTTGTAACTCAATCATTATATAAGTCTGTAGACGGCACCGCCGATTGCTTATCATTAGATGATACTATTGTATTAAATGCGGCGGAGCCATGCTTCGGTACGAATGGGCCGGCTCGACCGGAGTGATACCATGGCCTCACAGAAAACCAACGTGAAACAACGCTGTGTGAAACATTTGCGTAAGTGGTTACTGGTGGCCCAATTACTCCCCTTCCCAACCTTTCCAATCCCCAATATCTCAACAACCCTTAAATTCCTAACCCCCAAAAGGCCGGCAACGCACTTGTAACGCCTCTGGTGTTTCGGGTGTCGATTGACAGCGGCGATTGCTTACCATCAGGTGATCCATCTGCTCGTATACCAGCTTATACCATAAAATAATGTGTCACCTGACTGGTTTGCCGTCCTATGCCATAAAAAAAGTTGCCTACGACGCCGACGTCACGGGCAGTGCTCTAGTGCAGTTATAATTAGATATACATTCATCAGGAACCTGGATTTCACGATGATACATAGCTCACTAGTTCCTTGTTTGTAGGTATTTTTATTTTAAGACGATATTAGTCATTGCCTGCTGACTTTTTCGCGCTGAATCTAGGTTGAACTAAATGGGAAGGAATATTCGAGATTGGGTGTTTGTGCAGACTACTTTTTGATAATGGTACATTTCGCCTGCATTCCTATATTCTGGAATAACACAGGAACATAAGTAGCATATGTGTTATTCCAAACCTAATCTACCAGTGTTCCAAATTTCATCCTGATCCCTTCAGCAGTAACAAACATACACACAGACTAACTTTGATATGTATTTATAATTTTTAATAGGTTCACTAAAACTGTACTTAGATATGGTAGGTGTTTTCTCCTGGCCTATTTTAAATGGTATGAAAATAAGGCACCTACCGTGCGGTAGGTGCCTTGTTTTCAGAGCTTTAACTAACGGTTTTAGTAAGCCTCAACAGTATCCAACCTCAAAATGTATCCTAATCTTGTATCCACTAGACTGCCAAAGCAATAGTAACTCCTCAATAAGAAACAACCAGATAGTAACAACTACAAAGATTTCGAAAAAACGCATTGATTTACAGCAGTTGTCAACATCCGCGAAACTGTTTACCGTGACTTCAATCAAGGTGTTTGAAAGGCTGAATACGTAGATACTCTACAGTAGACCCACTCTAAAAACTTTTCTATTTCTATAACGAAGAATTTTACTAATTAAAGAATTATACTAAATAAGTGTGGGAGAGCCATGTTTCGACACGAATGGGCCGGCTCGACCGGAGTGATACCACGGCCTCACAAAAAATCGACGTGAAACAGCGCTTGCTTGTATTGCGTTGTTTGTGTAAGGTTACCGGAGGCCCAATTACACCCTAATCTTCCACAATAACCCTTAAGTTTCTAACCCCAAAAGGCCGGCAATGCATTTGTAACGCCTCCGGTGTTTCTGATGCCCATGAGCGGCGGCGATAGCTTACTATCAGATGGTCCATTAGCTCGTTTACTGGCTTATACCATTAAAAGAGTTATGGTACTAGACTAAATCTAGACTTCTGCACATTTTTCTATAACGTGTCTCAATACAAAGATAAAAATAAATTCGTAACTAGCAGATGTTAGCTACTAGCTGTTTACATTATGTTTTTGCTAAAATAACCCGGTGATAGTTATTGCTTTATGACTGACGCACGGTAACGGGTTCGAAGCCCGGGTCACGCGTCAATTGTATGTGTTTGTAGTACACTGACATCAATAACGTGTATTAGAGTTTCAAAGTGTTGCAAATGCTTTTTTTTATAGTTCGTTTTTGTTGTAATAAATGGTGTTAGCAATAGATAAGTTGTTATTGATTTCAAGCATGTCTGTATCTTTAAAGGCTTTGTAGTGCCAAAGTTAAAGAAGTTGGAATTTCTTGCTCTACATATGTATAACCAAATATTAGTTACAGTACTGACTGTAACTAATATTTGTTTCACTAGAAGAACAGATACTGATCTGTTCTTCTAATTCTAATTGTGATGTGTACTTACTACCTGTGTGAATTTCAATGTTTGGAAACGCGCCGATTACCCTTTCCATCTTCACAATTCCCGAATCCCCAATAACCCTTAAATTTCTAACCGCCAAAAGGCTGGCAACGCACTTGTAACGCCTCTGGTGTTTCGGGTGTCCGTGGGCGGAGGCGATTGCTTACCATCAGGTGATTGATACGTCTGCTCTTTTACCGGCTTATACCACAAAAAAAAACCTGTGACACTCGAGAGAAAAAAAAAATTAAGCCCTAAATCATAAGCAGTTATTAAAACCTCAAACTAATTGTTTCCAGGATGCCGATGACCTTCCATTCCGCCGCGGAGAGCGGCTGATGGTGATCAACCGTGACGAGGAGCAGTGGTGGACAGCTCGCAACAGCGTCGGACGCACCGGCTCCATACCCGTGCCTTATGTGCAGAGGGTAAGCAGATCACTGTGAAACTTTGACTGCACGGTTTGCGCGTTGGCTAGGCAACTGGCTGCCGTGCATCGTGCAGCGGGTTCGATACCCGCACGGAACAACTCTATGTGTGATCCACAAATTGTTGTTCCGGGTCTGGGTATCAAGTGCATGTGAACTTGTATGTTTGTAAACGCACCCACGACACAAGAGAAAATCCTAATGTTGGGCAACGTTTTTTTTAAAAAAATCAAGAAACTAATCCTGAAGGAATGAAAAATAAATTGTTATCATTGTATCAGCCACAACACGTCCAGTGCTGAACATAGGCCTCTGCCATGACTCCTGGATCCGTCATTCGGAAGCAACCTGTTTCCTGATGTCTGTTCATCTTAGTAGTACAAAAGGTTTTAGAAATCCTAATCTATTCCCGCCTCTCCCCCAAAAACTGTTAACGCACTTGAAACTATTCTAGTGTTGGAAGGGCTGTTCCTTGGTCTCCGGAGAATACAAAATGTGCCATTATAAACTGAAACAAAGATAATGACTTACCTTCTAAAGTAAAAAAGCAAGAAAATTAAATGTTATAATATTATTGTTCATATGTCTTCCAGATCCTGGACCCATCAGGTGTGCCATACCCACCGGCAGAGGCTCTCAACCACTTGGCGGACCCGCCCAGCCCGCCCAGCAACAAACACCCACAGCAGCGTACTAATATGCAGGTATGTTGAACGTTTATTCTCTACTAGTTACCTCCGCGCGGTTTGACCCGCTCTGCTTGGCTCCTATTGGCCATAGCGTGATGTTTTATAGCCTATAGCCTTCCTCGATTAATGCGCTATCCAACACAAAAAGAATTATTCAAATCGGAACAGTAGTTCCGGAGATAAGCGCGTTCAAACAAACAAACTCATAGCTTTATAATATTGGTATAGATGAGAGTCGACTCGACCGGAGTGATACCACGGCCTCACAGGAAACCGGCATGAAACTACCGAAGCGTTGTGTTTTGCCTTGTGATTAAAGTTAACCGGAGACTTCCACTCCCCTAAAAAAGGCCTTGCATAAATCCTCTGGTGTTGTATCAGCATCAATAGCTTGCCATCAAGTAATCCGTCATATAAGTTTTTAAACTGACATGGTCACTAACACTAGCATTAGAACTCGAAACGGGATATTTATCATCATCCGTGATCATGGCGCTTGCAACAGTTCCGAAATATCGGAAACTCATAGAAATGAAAAAACATGGTAAATATCCCGTTTCGAGTTCTAATGCAAGTGATCCGTCTCCTCATTTCCTACCATATCCCACAAAAAGGCTGCATGAAAATAAATATACAAAGTTTTTACAAGTTTTTATTGAATTATATTTGTGTAATTTTCAGCGCACTCTCCCCGCACTGGCCCGGGTGAAGCAGCCCCGGGTGCCAAATGCCTACGACAAGACAGCACTCAAACTGGAGGAGGGCGATATTATTAAAGTAAGTAACATAATATCCCACCTAACGTGTTGTTGCTACATAATATTAAATGTAATACCCAGTTTTCAACATGGTACGATTAAAACCCATGTAAATTAAGACTGGGACACCTATGGTGTGGAAGTTGACCCAATTGCCATACACCGCATATAACAATTCCAGGATTCCATGAAAAAATATTCATTAAACTGAAAATTTAATACGAAGTTTCGTTAACTATTCCGAGGTCATTGTAATTTTATTAATTACCAAGTACATAGTTTAAAACAAAGTTGCTTTCTCTGTCCCTATGTCCCTTTGTATTCTTAAATCTTTAAAACTACTTACGCAATGGATTTTGATGCGTTTTTAATAGATATAGTGATTTAAGAGAAAGGGTAATATGTATAATACATGCATAATATATCATCATCGTACCCAAGCGAAGCTGGGGCGGGTCGCTAAATTGTTTATTAAAACTTCTTTTTCATATTTTCCAGGTGACAAAAATCAACATAAACGGCCAATGGGAGGGCGAGCTACACGGCAAAATCGGCCACTTCCCATTCACATGTGTCGAGTTCTTAGACGAGAATCAGGCGAGTTAAAATTGTGACGTCACGGGCCATAGACAACGAGTCTATGGCTCTCATTCATAGACTGTGCTCATAGATAATGAGCTGTTAATTTGCAAATGCTACGGTGAAGTGATTTTGATGATATTTTTGAGTTTGGTATTTTTAAAAGTATCCGTTTTTGGACATTGAATTTTGGTTATAGTAATATAGTACCTGAGTTATCAAAGCAACTATATATACTGTGTTAAGAGTACATAATTAAAACGACACACGTTTACAAGTTCCAAAAATGATACTTTTAACAAATATGGCACTCAAAAATTATCATAATAATGCAATATAAATACTACAATGTGAATTGATATATTCACAAAACAAAATCGGCTTAGTTAATCTTTGTATCGCACAAACGTACATACATATTATTTACATGATATATAAAAATTGTATGTTTTTTTTAACTATAATAAATAATGGAAATGTACTAAAAAAGCTAATATTTAAAACGAATCGATGTTGAGATTATTAGAAACTCATTTTTAAATGTGTATTTATTATTATTATTTTTCGCTATTTTTTATTCAATGTGTCGTGCATTTTATTGCATTTTTTCGCTATATTTACTACATTCTTTATGTAATTTCGGAGTTGTTTCATTATTCGTATCAATATTATTGCTATTTTTATTCCTTATGCTACTTACTACATTGACTTAACAACCAAAGGTGGATCCTTGTACCTTCAGTACAAGAATTCACCATTTCAATTTGTTCTTGACGGTTTCTCACTAGCTTGAAGCTAAAATCTAGCTTCTATTCATCTTTCATGCTTTTAAAAAGGCTGGAATCGCATTTGTGTCTCGTCTGGGTTTCCATGGACGGCGGTGATTGCTTACCACCAAGTGATCCTTCTGCTGATTTACCTATTCCATAGAAAAAGCTTCCTACACCCATTTAGTTTGGTCAGTCAGTGAAAAACTTAATATTGTCGGCCCCTATTCAACTTTCATGCTTTTAAAAGGGCTGGCAACGCATTTGTAACTCTTCTAGTGTTGCCAATGTCCATGGGCGGCGTTGATCGCTTCCCATCAGGTGATACGTCTGCTGGTTCACTCCCCTATTCAATATAAGAAATCTTCCTACTGTTGCTCCCTTTTAGTTTTGTCAGTCAGTGAAAATCTTAATTTCTTGTCGAAGTTTTAATTATAGCTAATATGTATGTCAAGTTCTTTGTGGCATAAGGAATACAAATGCAAGGGAAAATCATCTCAAAAGCTATTAGGATCGAAGGACCATTGTTGAATGTGGCACTTGATGTGGAACTAACAGTTTTCATGCGAAACATTTGATGTGATCTAACATTTTAATTGTTAATAATTTGACTTGGGTAATGATGGTGATTCTCTTTTATGTAGGTATACTATTAATCAGTAGGATACTAAATATTAATGATATTTTAATTAATTAAAAACTCTTCAACTGCTGCAACTCTTGTAAATCAAGATCCACACTAGATACAACCATTAAAACACTGAAACAATGAAGTCCATTTTCCAGGGACATGAGATTGTTCTGAATGCAGCAAAAAATAAATCAGAAGGTATAATTTAAGAAGACAGGAAATTTAATACTTTCCAATTGCTCGATATTTTAAAATTATTAGATGAGGATGGCATTTCCTATCTGATTCTGAAAAGAAACACTGAAACAAACACAGAGGTAAAGCCGTAATATCAGCATTATAATGTAAAAGAGAATTATCACCATTTACCTAATAAAATGCTACTTGACATAGGAATTGGCACTTTTCATATAACATTTGTGATTTATATATCAAAGAATATAAGATTAGAATAATTAATCGTTGTGAGACTAAAAAACATTAATTTCTTAAGACTTTGTATGTATTTAATTAACACTAAACGGCTTATACAATAGAAATGTTTCCGAAAGTCAAATACAATACGATTTTTTTAATATTTCATGAACATTTTTAATACGTTTATGTAGGTTTAGGGTACAAAAAAAAGCTATGTAAAACGGTTTTAATGAGCTCTATTCTAGAATCAAGCCTCAAAAGGTTTTACTAAAATGTAAAATATTTAGTTTCACTAAATAATAGACGCGGCCTCTGCGCGTAAGCGGCACTTAGCGGCGGTAACCGCATGTCGATAGCGCGCCGGTGGGACTCGAAATTGCAGATTGCAGGCACTTATAGCTGTATCTACCACCAAGTGAAAGCGTCCTGCCTTTTTTATACCGGGGGAAACCTTTAAATGGCGCCTAGCTTTCTGGGGATAAAAGAATAGGGAGTGTGGGATCAGCACCACCACATACACTGGGTCCTATAGATCTGCCCCAGAGCCCCCAGACGGTTCTAAACAAACTAATGGGGTAAGCTGAATAAAACAGTTCAATAAAAACAATATTTGACTTAGGAAACATTAAAATTGTTATTTTAACACAAAACAGCAAAGGATTTGTATAGATTAGTTCCAAGAGACTTTCGAGCTCGAGCGTTATGGGCTCCGGTTCGGGCCGACTCTCGATCGGTTTCATAGACCAATGTTAATTTTGTATGACAATGATTGAAAATCATGTAGTTTGTAAGTGAATAAATTTTGTAATGGAGTCTCAACCAGAAATGTTTAAAAATAATTTTTTAAAGCATCAATTATGTTATCGGCGACTGCGGAATGCTGCTCACGAATATGAGCCTCTAGCATGGCTTGAAACTAGTCGAGTTCCTCGTCAAACTGTTACGTGAGTAAGCCGATAACATAATAATTAATTTAGTATGTCTCACAAAAGTTATAATAAGATTTAACACGATGTTAAGAATGTCATTTTTTGTTTGTGACAGCTTCGTTTAGTGGGGTTTGATTCCCGAATCGATTCTTGAACAGTAACATTCAGTATACAAAATGATGCTTTTAGAAAAACTTAAATATTTCTGGTTGAACTTTATAAATGAAAGTCACCGGGCATTGTATACTTTGATAGTAAAACGCAGTTTACTTAGCAGTTACCTTGTGGTTACTTGAATTAACTTGTAGCTAGAGAATCTTACTTTTATTCTTTATACTATAGCATTTGGAGTCAGCAAAATATGTCTTCTCTGTCTATTCTTCCTAAGTTATCGTAGACATATTAAATATCTGACGTAAAATACGTCGAGCGTATCATCGGTCGTACTGACGTATCATCGGTTGAGTGTGAACGGTCAATTGTTTTTCTATACATTTGTCTGTTCTGGCGTTACGCAACGCATGTTCCGTCAGATATGAACCGATCCTAAAACGTATTACAATTCAAGGAATTGGTTAACAAAAACTGAACTGAAAGTTTCTCCTGTGTCGACCCAAATACAAGTAAAATAACTTATATACTTAAGTTATTTTCTAGTACACAAGTTAGTTGAAGGAATCACATTATATTTCCATAAGGAATTGATATTTATATTGTATACATCGAACACTGTTTGACTGTTAGCTTTGTAACATTTTTACTGTAATCTGTAATATTGTACATTTTTGACATGCTTATACTTATTAATGGGATATAGTTTTGGTAATTTTGGCTTTAATGGACTGTTGAAAAGGTTATAAAGACCTACCTATTGTCCTATGTCGCCTAGTTAGGGTAGAGGGCGTCCATAGAAGTCCTCAATCGCGACTAGTCTATTAGTCAGATCTTCAGTATAATAGTCATACAATAGAATATTTTATAATGCACTTGTCTTACTTGCGCAAACTAAAATATAATTTAGCGCAATGCGCAACGCTACTGCCACATTTAGCGCAATGCGCAAATCTGACACACACTCAGAGAGACATTTAATGATTACTTAAATTATTCCTTAGTAACGATTTTGTTCTGAAAGCAATTGCTAAAGACTGGGTTAAGTAACCATTAAATGACTCTGAGTACGGGGGTTAGAGTCCTAATCAACAGTTCATTCTAATACCAAAGATTATCAAAACTATGACCTGAAACGCGACGAAATGTTTACCTGCACCGCTGACCGTCATTTTCGATAACTAATCTCTCGATTCGACTCCTAAAGATTGAATTTTGATACATTTTAATACGTCGAAATTCAATTTTTATTTGACAAATCACAGATAAGTTATTGAAAATTGACAAAAGTTGCTAAACTGTTGATCATCGCTGACTAAATCATCGAGTGTGTGTGGTCTAACCGACCCTGTGATGTAAGCGTGTGGTGCTTTGCATTGTAAATGTCGAATTTGCACTAGATAGAGGGCGCTGCAAGCGATTAGAGGGTTGTAAGTCTCAAAATCAACATTTAATATAGACTTTTTTCAAATGATAATGTCTGTCAGTCTTTTTGTGAAGCTGTTTGCTTTAAAGACAAGCAGTAATACAACAATTTATTGTTACTTTTAATCCCCTGCCAAGCGCAGACATTATGGAAACTCCCTCTCAAGCTCTTGCAGCGCAATCTATTTATGTAAGATGTTCCCTACTGCAGTGTTTGGGTGAGAATTTCGTTGTGTAATGAATCTTAGTTACTATATATGGTGTTGTTGTGGGTTTATGGAAATATAATCAAAATACTGTATGGACTACGATTTAGAGTTGAGTATTTATCTTTCTGTAAGAAATAAAGACATCTTTTTCTTGAGTTGTCTAAAGACTAGAAAATATAGTGAAAATTGTAAGTGAAATTTATCTTCCATAAACCCACAATTTCACTTTGACTAAAGTAACAAAAATATGGGATTGTGACGTCATAAGTCGTTTTTGAAATAAATCACTAGTTATAGAAGCTCGATCATCAAAAAATCGATAAATTATATATTTTAGTATAAGTCCATGTTAAATATACTCGAGTCACAGGCTAATTTTTATATACTATATTTTTATTTTTATTATACTTCAGTGGTAACATTATCGCAACTGAAAACAGCTCTTATATCCTAAGAAATAGAGGCGATAATGCTACCACTCTAGTATGTACCATATTATTTTTTTGTAATTTTATACGTACAATCTTGTTCTTCCATTTTTTGTTTTGTACCATGATAGTTTTAGTTTTTTTTTTTATAGGATAATGACGTCATTATCGTGTAAATATAATTTTCCACCGATTTACTTGTGACTTGAGTTATTTTTTTGAAGTTGTCACCTTGTTTCTGATTGGGGGTGTTCATTCTAAAATCGTTTTTATTTATATCTGTGTAAGAGTTAGTTTTCTTCACATTGAGTACACAGATGTTGTACCAACATTAGAAAATTTTCTAAAGACCACTTTTCACATGTTAACTATTCACGAAGTTTTTTAATATCAATTTTACTAACAGATTAAGGAATTACGAATTGAATTTCAATGCAGAAAAAATAATGAATAAGTTTTTTTATCAATATAAGACTGAGTTTTTTAGTACATTGCAGTGAAGTAAATAAGCAACTCTAAAAATAAATAAAAACGTGATTTTAATCTCGGACGCTAGTCAACGGCCGTTGACCTCTCAGAAATGAGGTGTGCTTCCGAAATATACCATAGTCAATATTTTTATATTCGCACAGGTGCAACACGATGTATTTAGTTTAGTATTATAGTAGAACACTGGCCAAGTTTATTGGATATTGGATTTTATTTTCTGATAGTCAAAGTTGGTTTTGCATTGTAAAGGTAAGCGTCCGCCTGTGGACGCGTACCGCATCGTAGTTTGTCTTGTATAGAAACTCATACAACTGCGTCCACTGATTCGCATCATACGGACCGCATCATCGGCAATACCAACATGCAATGCGCACCGATGACGTCATACGGAATGCGTGCGATGCGGTTCTGTGGACGTTTACCTTAGGAGTTTTGCTAATCTGATGAACTTTCTTTTTTTTTTGTATACATCCAATGTATGATTTGAAACTGCCTAAAGTTAATCATAATTTACTTTTCATTGTATAGTTTTCATATAATTTCTCTTGACTATTACTTCTTCTTCCTGAATATCATTCAACTTGGCCAGTTAAAACGAAGTATTGGAATTTAAAAGAATGCTCTGTTTATTATTTTCTCAATTAGTACATACACATACCAAAATGTTATCGACTTGTATAGAAACCATTATATTTTGAGATTACACGTCATACTGTAATGCATTGTACACTCTTTTTAAGTCATATAAAAATTTAAATACATCTAATTTTTTATTAAGTTATGTGTAACGGTTCGAAATAAATTTTAGGAAAGATTTGTTGTGGTTTTATTTGTTTTTCTAGTTTTAATTTAAGTGTCGGCTGCTGACAATATTAACTAACATCCCTCCTTAAAATCTTACCTCTTTGCGCACAAAATGTTTAAGGGTTTTTGTATACAATTTTGCGCGATTTGTTTTTGCCCTCTCACTTTTTTAATTGTTAAATATCTTGCATTTAAAAAAAAACAAACGTCCCGCACTAGGATCTCCTGTGTTGTGGGTATGTTTACCAACATACATTGTATTGTATTGTGTACCCACTTTTTTTTATTATATATTTTTTTTGTGTCTGTCAATTTCTTTGTGTCTGTTAATGTTTGTACTGAATAAATGTTTTATCTATCTATCTATCTATCTACAAGTTTCTATGCACATCATACCCAGACCCAAAACAATTTGTGGATCACACAGAGTTGATCTGAGCGGGAATCGAACCCGCTACACTTTGCACGGCAGCCAGCTGCCCAGCCACCGCAAAACCGTGCAGTCGTTTTTGTGTTTTGACGTCCACAGCTGGGCATAGTATGGCATTCATTAGTATTCTATAGCACGCTGCTGATCGCATCCAATTAGTAATACTTGTGCATAGAATCAAACTCAACGGAAATTGTTTTTGTGTTTCATGAGATTCTTAATTGAACTGGCGAACATATATTAACATTGTTTTTGGTAAACTTTCACTATACATAATTTACTAGGAATAAAAGGTGTTATGCAAATACAAGAGATAGAATATATGTTTTCGTCAAAGTAGGCTATGAGAAAAGGATTTATCATTTTAATACATAGACAAAACCATTTTGCAAAAATGTGTAGTGTAAAGTCTCCCTTATAAGCATAGTGCTGTGAAATAAACTCCATATAATAATCGATTCTAAGAAGAATTTGAAAAGGTTGACTAATGAAGTTTTAATATTTTATTGCATTAAAAATACTAATGAAGTAATTTTTCTTTTATGTAACATTTTCAGAGAAGTCATTTTGATAGTTTGAACTATTATTACAAAATTTCTGCGTACATGGAACGTTATTTTATTTATAATCATTCCACACAATCACATTTCAATGGCACTTCATCGTATGTAATATGATTCAAATATTTTTATTAATGGCAATCGATACTAATAGGAAAACTAGTTCTGTATCGCGCATCACTAACTGGTTTTGACAAGTAAATGGCTGATTGTGATTGTGGCTAGATCGATTTGTAAAAAATGCGAAAAAGGACTTGATAAATAGACAATTAAGCGTCATATCTTTCCTACGTTCGATAACGAAACACTTAATTGTGTATACAAAGTGGATTATTTGTTACAAAGCCGTGGAAAGACCTGAATACCGCATAACTGTATCGTCGGTCAACCGCGTCCGCAGCCGGTAGATATTCGCTTCGACCAACAACTATTGACTGAAAATAATTAATTACAGCAAAGTTTAATTTACAATGAAGTGAATAGACGTTAAAACAATGATTTTGTGTGCAATAAACATGGTTACGGCCAAGTTACATCAAGAAAATGGGAAATAAAAAACATCGTGATTGATTTGTTAATGCAATCATTTTTTATTTAGTTTTTGTGGTGAGAAAAGTAGGTTAGCACGGTCAGCGATGGAAATGTCGCTGCCTTTGGTTGAAATTTCCGTGAAGCCGGAACCAATGGAGGAGGAGGGCACGAGTAAAGAAGACAGTCAGAAACAGGACAACTGCAACTGTAAGTCATTTGCATATTTCATAGAACTAAAACAACTTTTAATTATAATTGTTTATAATAAGTTAATTTCATTACTAATGTAAGAAATGCCCCTAATTGTATACTCTAACTCCTGAAAATCTGCTCCTAAAACAACCCACTGACAGATAATATCAGTCAGTGAGTGTTTTTCTGAATATTTTAATGATAATTATGTCCCCTGTCTGAAGGGATGTCACATTAGTTGTGCCATACAGTAAGATATTCTCTTATTCATAAATATAAACAATTGAAACTTATCCGGAGTTTGTGAAGACAACTGCCACAATATTTTTGTATGCAAACACCACTGGTCATATTTTTGCATTGTGCGCAACATTTTGCAAGACAGACTCATAGTTACCCAGTAACGCAGGTGAACTTACTGACAGAACTTATCATAAGATAAACTACATCTCAGTTTCACTATTTTTCTTATCGACAACCAATAAAACTTAAAGCATTAACTGCCGAAAGAAAACAAAACTAAACCTCGGTCACCAGTGTCCGACGTAATGGTTAACATGATAAGCGAGAATACTATCTATAACAATATCATTCACACCCTTAATATAATTAATTTCAGTACGACCAGAAGAGCTATGGATAAAACCGGAGCCATTAGAAGATGAATCTCAAGATTCCAGAGAGGGGGAGACTTCGGAGAACGAGACCAGGCTGGAGGATGGAGATGCAAATGAGGAACTCCGGAGTGAGTATATACAACTTTAAGTCTCATTTACTAATCCTCTTGGGGCATTGTTCTGGAAACTTGTATCAATTGTTCAATTCTTTGTTGGATTTTATGGTGTATTCTACGGATATTACAGCTTAACACTCAACCCTTTTAAGACCCTGTTGGGCACAGCAGAAATAGGTATTCAGTTACACATTCAAATTAATACCCTAAGCCTTAGGAAGCCAAAGAATTGCCCTTAGGGCCTAACGGCAATAAGGCCACTGCCCCTATAGATACCTATTAACATGGTGCCTGTTTGACTGGCATCTGAAAATGTCTTCTAGATTTACTTGTAAATAATTTCAAATTTTGTCAATCAAGCTAACAGAAGAATAGTGGTAAAACAGTACCCTTAGTACGAGTTTGCTTTACGTACGTACGAACGAAAACGATTTAAGAGCGTGTTCGGCACTTTGATTATCTTCTTCTTATCCAACCAATCTGAGCACCGAACGCGATTTCGTTTCGTTTTCGTTGAACGTAAAGCGAACTCATACTAAGGGTATTGGCCAAAAGTTACGTAAAATCAAAAGGAACCTTTGTTCAAGTAGTATTCAGCGATTGGTAAACCGTGACATTTAATTATTGAATTAGCACTTATTTATAAGTGAAAATTAGATAATTAAGTTTTGTATAACATAATAATGTAGCATATTATCATAATGTGGAGTAGTTACTTAGTAGTTTAGAAATAATCATTTTCTTTTTAATTGGCTACAGAGAAAGTATAATAACTTTGTATATTTATGAAGTTAATCTTACACTGAAGCAATCGAAAATATTACCTATGAGTAAGTAATCCGTCCTATCCTTTAACTGTAGTGTGACAATGAAACCGAGTGGCAATAGATGGAAATAGAATAGAATATACATTGACTGTTTAGATGAGGTAATATTTCATTTTTACTTGTGTTATCTGCTCAAAACAAATCAATTAATTATTAATTAAATATTCAACTGTGATTTAGGTTTTGTGCCCTACAGAATTCCGTTGTTCCTCTACTAATTACCTTAATATAATGAAATGAAATATATTATGTCACTAATATGCATGTGTCTCATGGGACTACTATACCGGAGAGAACTAAATATAAATATGTCAATAATATTCCCATAGGGCCCTTTTTTATAATAACTATACCCTTTTTTATTTGTATGTATTTATATATTCATAAATTAGAATAGGTATACATAAGAGACTATGGTGAATGCATTTTTTAAATTACCAAAATTACTAACAATTTTACTACGATAATATTTTCTTCCCCTTATTCCGGCATTGTGTCAGTTCAACAAGTTATTATATAAACAAAAAAAAAAATACAGAAAATACAACATAAAACCGCATGCTGTAAGTATACGAAAGTTATACTTTTTGAATTATTCGAGGGTGACCAACCAATAAATATAATTTTTGTTTTTAGGGAGCCGACAACCTAATGCCCCTTCGAGGAAACAGATGAAGGTTTTCCTTGATTTTCTGAGTGAGCACACTGATCTTGCGAACTGTCTGTTGAGAGGGCCCACTGGGAGGGCGAAGGCATACCAACTTTGGGAAGACATTGCGGAGAAACTTAACACCATCAGTGGATGTACTAAGACTACACAGCAGTGGCAGAGGGTGAGTCTTTTTGTCTTTCTTTAAAAGTGAAAAATGGTAGGGCTTAGTCTAGAGCCTTTCGTCGGACTCCACGCTCAGAACAATAATTTGTAGACAGGCAAAGAATCCACCGTTGAATGCATGGGAATGAAAATTAGGTGGGGCAGTATAAATGAGCCGGCTCGACTCCAACCTTCCGGAGTGAAAGGGCAGCAAAACTTGTAGTCCCTCTCATAAAGCGCCTGCTCGTTTGCCCCTTCTGTCATTGGACAGCAGCTTGTTTTATTGAAAAAATGCTGCTGTCACATATCCACTAGGCATTCACAGTGCTACAACGTATATTAAAGAATCTGTATTATTTCTTATCCCAAAACCTCTGTATTATATTGTTATAACTATTACTCGTACTGCAAGGTTTATAAAACAAAACACCGTTTTGCGTCACCTATCTTACCTTAGGGGTAGCTTAAAATTCAAAAGAGTTTGGTAAAATCGAGCTATTTCATTGTGAGTTAGCATTATTATCTTATCCAGTATCTATCTTTGTATTTACATGTTCAGGCGAATTAAACACGAGAATTTGTCATAACTATTTCATTTTCAGAAGAGATAAATGGAGATTGCTTCAGATATTGTCTCTCCGTTCATCAATTCCCCCACAAAAATACTGTTGTTAAAGATAAATAAACCTAGAAGAAAGGCATACTGAAAGACCCTCTTTTGAGTATGCCAATGTTTGTTGTTTATGATCAAGATTCGTTCGCTAATTTTGTAAAACAAGCATGACATTGTTTATTTTCAAATAATCTACACGTAGCGCGTGGATAAGATATGAAATTGTGAGTCTCATGGTTGTACAGTCATCATGTAAGCATTTTTTTTAGAAATGGATTGATCAGGTATAAACCTGATCTATTTTTCTTATCTTAATGTATAGTTAAATTATGTAACTCACTTCTTTGACCACAAAATCATAGTGAAAAAAGTGATATACTTAAAATCATGCATACAACAAAGTTATACAAGTATTCTACTATTTTTGGCAACATACATGATAACTGAAGCCGCCTGCCAAGTGTGAGGATTATCGCAAACCCCCTTCTTATTTCCATAAAGGGGGAAGCCTATACCCATGTGTCCAATAGACATAGTTTTTGATGACGATTCCTAATCTATTTCCAGGTGTGGACAGACAGAAAGTACGTGGCAAGGAAGACGGCAGCCGTCCATTTTGCTGCAGCAGCAACTGGTACTCCCCCGTCTCTACAGCTGACGCAGCAAGATAAGAAGATCCTCACCATCCTGGGTGAAGCCATACCGCCTCCGCCGATGGTCACAGACTACCAACTACCCGCCTGGCCTAAGAAAGCTGATCGAAGTGAGGTTAGTTCTTCAATATCATCATCACCCATTGCAGGCAGAGACAATGGAAGGCCAGATAATATGATCCTAGCATGCCACATTCGCTCTACATTAATCAATCTCTAAATGCATGGTTGTCGATTAGTTCATATGAAAATTATAAGCCTAGGTTTCCTCACAATGTTTTCCTTCACCGTATGTCAATTGCACACTCTACAAATAAATTATCTCCTACTTTCACAGCCAAAAGCAGAACCAAAACCAAAAGTAAAGCCACAAGATTTTATAGCCGAGTCTTTAGCTCAGAAGCGAGATGCGATTAGAGCAGAAAATGAGCCGAAACCAAAAGAACCGGAGCCGGAGGAACCAGCCGGACCACCGGAACCGAAAAAGAAGTACACCCCTTGGAGACCTCGCACGAAGAAAAAGAAAGAAGATAAAAAAGAGCCTCATAGTTGCAGGAAAACTGATTCTCCCAAAGTAGTCGAACCGAGAGTGACAGATACTCCAAAATCAGATGGCAAGAAAGACCCTCCTAGTGTTGCCGAGAGGATAAAATTTGAAACTGCTGAGGATGACCCTCCTCCTACGATTCCGTCCCAGTCAGGGGTCTCGCGACCTCCTGAGAATTCTAAGGAAGCTAGAAGACCTGATCCGCCATCTTCCCCTTCTCTTTCGGATCCCCCTTCGCCACAGGCGGCACTTCCTGGAGGTAAACCAAAGTATTCATTCATTTTTTTTTTAAGTTAGTCGCAAATCAAAATCAATCTTTCTTGTCCGAGTGGGGAAAAAGAAAGTTCATATAATAATAACCACAGATTTATTAACTTGGTGTCATTACTTTATTTAATTACCAATAAAAAAGTCTTTGTACTTAATTATTTATCAAAGATGACCAATCAGTTGCCAGTTTAATTGTTTGTAATTTAGGTACAGCTTACTCTTGTTATCTGAATTGTTTGAGAAAAGTTCTACTGATTTCTAACCACACTAGAGATCGCGTGACGTCTCTACACATGTAGCTCCGAGAAATATGAGACCTGGTCTAGCTTGAAACTTGTCGAGCTTTTTTGACGATAGTTATTACAAACAAAATGCTTTTTTATCCCCTAATGATATACGGCTAAAAATCCAATATTCTTGACTTGAAATAGTGAAAATCAATATAACAAAAAGCTGCTATAGTACTTACACGTTGTTTTTCTTCCACAGAAGGCTTTCGAGGCGGCTTAAGATTGAAAGCATGCATGGATCCCTACACAAAACAGTTCATAAAACTCGAAGAAGAAAGAATAAAGAATGATCAAAAAAGAAACTCTGAGTTGTCAGTAATAAGGGTGAATTTACAACAAGGCACGGCTGAGTTGGCCGAGATAAGACAAACTATGCAAGAGATGCTAGCTGTTATGAAACAGATGCTAGGCAGTAATCAGTAATATAAGTCAATTTTATGAAGTATTTGTTAAGTTTATCTATTGATAATATTTTTATCATTAATAAAATGAGTTCTATTGCAATCTTTATATGGTTTTTTATTTATATAATGATGCAGAGTAGTCAGTTTTTAATGAGATAAAACCACCTAATATGTATTATTAAATTAAATAAAAGACAAACAGGTAACTTTCATCCGTAATACTATATTTTCGCATTTATTACACTTACATAAAGTACATATTATCCATTATACATATATGTAATACATCAAACTCCTTATTGCACAAACTAATCTTATTGTACATAACCAAGCCTATGGTGCTTTTCCACCAGAGATGTGCTATGCTACGTTGCTGTGGATGCGTTTGGCTTTCACCTATCATATTCATTGGTACACATAGCTTAGCACTGGTGGAAACGGACTTAGCTAAGCTATGTTTTTTATATGGAAAGATAAGTACTATGGATTTGTGCTTCGATACATCGCGTACTCGAGCTGCGCATCGTCCTCGCACAGCAACTTTGAGGCGCGCATCTTCGTAGCATAGCTACATAGCACATTTCTGGTGGAAAAGCACCCTTATAAAAACATAATCATAAACCTAAACAAAGTTTTAAATAGATTACTCGTGGGACATATAAAACAATGTTTTATGGCTACCTCGCGTAACTTTTAGCAAACCAACTCGAGCAACTTCAACCGTAAAACACAATTAATACGTCCTCCGACTGCGAGACTTTGTTCTATTATTATTCTGCACAAACCGCACCGTCTCAAAGTACTCGACCAACTGATTCCTAGCTTCTACACCTGTGTAGCTGTCCTCATAATCACAATGAGTTGCATATTTGTATTTCCTTCTCTCAGCTCGAACGTCCTTTAAAGTTAACTCAGGAGCTTTCAACCCCGCCATGTTACAAATATTATGTAAAACGCAACACGCTGTAAAGATTTTCCCCATCATGTCAAAAAAGTATCGGGGTTTGTTAGCCAGGAGACACCGCCATCTAGATTTCAGTTCCCGTATCGTTTGCGTGGCTGTGGAGTGTGCTGCTTTGTGGATGACGTTGTATCTGAATTCTGGTGTCAATTTTGGGGGATCTTTTATCGGTGTCATTAGGTAGTCTTGTTGGGCATAGCTTGCGTCTCCTGAAAACACAATTCGATTTATTATTATCAAAAACAGGTTACTTACGTAAATATACTGAGAAAAGCTCTACTAGTTTCGAGCCACAAAGGTACTCTTCACCGTAAGTGGCTTACGCAGACGCAGTGACGTCCCGCAACCCACTCCTGCCCTCTGTGATTCGAAACTAGCATGATATGAGCAGCTCTGCCTACCCCATAGAGGATAAACGTCGTGAAGTTGTAGAATAGCTTGATATTTGATCATTTATAAGGTCCTTTGATGTTTTAAGTGTGGGAGAGCCATGATTCGGCACGAAAGGGCCAGCTCGACCGTAGTGATACCACCTCGCAAAAAACCGACGTGGAACAACACTTGCGTTGTGTGAGTGAGCTTACCGGAGGCACAATTACCACCCTTCCCAATCGTCCAAATCCCCGATTCTCCAACCACCCTTAAGTTCCTAACCCCCAAAAGGCCGACAATGCACTTGTAACATCATGGGTGTTTACCGTCGCGGCGATTGCTTACCATCAGGTGATCTGTCTGCTCGTTTACCGGCTTATATCATAAACAATTGTAGTCTGCTAATAACAATATACTCACCTAGAATGTAAGCAGTATCATCAAGATTCTGCATGTGATGAGCAAGGGGGTGCGAGCTCCATATAATCTGTTTACTGGACGCTCCACCGTGAGACGAGTCGACACTTAGGATGTTGCAATCAGCGTCGCAAACCTGAAAAATTATGTACATTCAACTTAAAATGATTTTTGCTCTCCCAAAGTAAGTTAAAACGGTAACACCGCGTTATTTACAAAGTCTAGGGGACCAACTCTAATTCAAAGAAAAACGAAGTTTCGTCCGAAACTTCGCAAAACTCGTACTACAATTCAATTTTTTGCGAACTTTCGTGAACAAAAATTAACGAATGAAATGAAGATGTAATTTCATTAGGTAGTAAATCAATAAAACCTACGGCCGAAAATTAAACGAAACTTCGCATTCGAGAATCGGAGTGACTACTGATGGAACATTTTATTTAAAAAAAAAAAAAACATTGGTATAGAAAACACATCATCCAATTACTACAATTATGTGGCAACTGTCTCAAGTTTAGCAGTTTTACCAGACAGGAATAGAACCATTGAATCGAATTGTACTAAACATGTAGTCTAACTTTTCTAGTTTAGTGTAAGTTTGTTACTAAATAAATTATTTTGTTATCAGCTTACTCACGTAACCGAGGAACTCGGCTTAGTTTCAAGCCATGTTAGAGGCTCATATTAATGAGCAGCATTCCGCGACAATCGCCGCGTCGTGTGTCACGGAATGTTACGTGAGTAAGCCGATAACATAATAATTAATTATGTCTCACGAAAGTTATAATAAAGTTTGTTACTCTTTGACGCAAAACCTACTGAACTGGAAGCCAGGTACCAATTTTTTAGGGTTCCGTAGATTCGTCATGTCTGTCTGTCTGTCTGTCCGTCTGTCCGTCCGTCCGTCCGTCCGTCCGTATGTCACAGCCATTTATTTCCGAAACTGTTGGGCCTACATAGTTGAAACTTTGTAGGATGATGTATTTCGATAACCGCTATTCGAATTTTGAATAAAAATTAATAAATTTAAAAATTAAAGGGGGCACTCCATACATGGAACTGATTAAAAAAAATTTTTTTTTCAGCTAACATATCCGTGATTGGTGTCTATGGATAGGTCTTTAAAAAAGACATTAAGGTTCCTAAAACCACTTTTCGTCAAAATCAATCGTTTGAAAGTTAGACGCTTCCAAAGTGGAAAAATGAGTGTCCCCCCCTCTAACTTTTAAAATAAGAGAGTGAGAAAACTGAAAAAAATATATGCTGTAGATTTTAATGGAAACTAACAACGAAAATTGGTTTGAACGAGATATCATTATTAGTTTTTAAGAAATAAAACATTTTCAAAAACCGCAAATATAACTTTGTCGTTCATACAAACACTATGTAAAACCAAGTTATTTTACAACTTTTATATTATGTCACCTACTTGCTGTTACGGAACCCTTCATGGGCGAGTCCGACTCGCACTTGGCCGGTTTTTTTGTCAGTAACTCTAGCTCAACTGATAGCTTGTAGGTATAGTGCTTGAGAGTCGTATTATGAAGCCTTGTGGACGTCAGCTGCGGTGCTTGCGGTGGGTTAAGCAGTGGGAAAGAAAAGAAGCCAAACATGTGAGAAAAAATATGAATAACGTTTAAATAGTCGGTTCTTCTCGATTAAAAACTCATCTAATTTAAAATTAGCATAATATTATGACAATATAATAGTGCAAAAATATTATGTTGGAAAGAAATTACTATTGAACCGTTATTTTTTTACATTTATGGGCGACTGCCACTGCCCAACCCACTGTACGCGCCGCATCGAACGTTCATAATGCTTCATAATACAGCACTCTGAAGTATTTTACAAATGATAAACTGAGAGGAAATTGGTCCTGAAAACCTGTCGCTGGCTTACGGTCTATACTGAACGGTACCCTTAGTATAAGTTTGTTTTACATTTAAAGTAATCGAAACGAGAGCGCGTTCGGCGCTCTAATTGGCCGGCGCGAATGAACCAACCAATCAGAGTGCCAAACGCGCTCTCGTTAAACGTAAAACAAACTCGTACTAAGGCCTCGGATTGGATTGAAATACAGAGAAATAGATAGAGTATCAGTTACTTGTTGACCCGGTAATACAGACGCAGTCCCTAATAGAGGCTCGTTTATTATTGTAAAGGAAAGTTACTTACAATTTGCGAAAACACCGTATGGCTGTTGTTGTTCAGGTACAAGACGTGGTCCTCTGTGGGAGGCTTCAGGACAAGCACGTGGGTACTGTCTACACAGCCCAACACATTCGGGAACCCGAACTTCTCGTAATATCTGTAAAAAAAAAAAAATTATGTAGGTTTAACTCATTTATATGTACAACTATCTTCTGACGTGGGATAAAAAGTATCCTATCACCCAAGTCAGCTTATACCCTGTCTGTATACCAAATTTCAAAAAATCCGTTCAGTAATTTCAATGTGATTGACGGACAGACATACAAACAAACAAACTTTCACATCTATAATATTACTAGCGACACCACTCACTGTATCTATTAAACAAACGCATCAAAATCCATTGCGTACTTTTTAAAGATTTAAGCATACAAAGACGAACGGAAAAGGATATAGGGACAAAAAGCGACTTTGTTTTATACTAGTTATGTAGTGATATAGTTAGAATGTATAAATTACAAAATACTCACTTCTGTTTATTCATTTCTCTGTCCTCCTGAGTCTCTGGGAATTGTATGAATTTCTCTATAATGCTGGGATCATTCAGAGCCCGTGTCACTTCTCCTGTACAGCGAGTCCTGGACTGCTTAGAGAGCAACATCCTGCAGCGTCTATTGTTAACTCCACGTAAATGGCCCCAGGCGTAGTAGTTTAATGCTGCTAGGATCTGAAAATAGAGTAGCAAGTTTAAGTATTCTGTATATATTTGTCGAGCATTAATCTAACAACTACCTTATTGATCTAGTCATCATAAGGGCAACTGCTGAGAAAGATGTCACATTTTCTATTCCCAATATGGTTTCAAAAAAAAAAATTAAGACTATTTATTTATTAAGAGACTGACAAATATTATAACGTTTTAGATAAAAAAGAATAGTGTCAATTTTTAGTAATGAGACTGTGTCTAGTATTATGGCCTATGACAATGGCAACTACTAATAATGACTGTAAATATTTAATACATTGAAGATATCTTTCAAAAACTTTTTTCTTTTATGAGATTGTCCGGTAAATAGTTAGACAAATCACCAAATGTATGATAATAACCAAATGCAAACAGACAGACAAATGCATGATAATTATGTATTTACCTTTAACTTAGGGTCCAGACCTGTGCAGCTTTTCTTTGGCTTCAATAATGGTGTTAATTCATCGCATAACACTTCATACAGTTCCCGGGTTACTCTATATTTGTATAAAAACTCCTTTTCAGATATTTTAGCTGGGTTAAACTTTTCCCTTAACTTGCGACGTTTGCGGGCCCGTTCACAATCGTCATCCTCCTCTTCTAGGAGAGATGATCTTATAAAGAAATAGGAGAGTGCCATATTGTTTTAAACTAATTCCATCGAATCTGGAACAATAAAACATGGTTTATATTTATTTTAGATGGATTTAGGGATCAAACGTGTTGACGGATCTCTTTAAAGCTATCAACGTCGCTAATGGACACAAGCAACAGAGGAGACACAAGTTTATTGCTAGTCTTATAAATATGGAGTGTTTTCCTTGGTTCAGCTGTTCTAAAGCTTTATCAAGATAGGTCTGACATGACTGTAGGTAAAATCGATGAAACCTTCCAGTAGTTATGATACTAGTTTGTGTTTATAAGATCATCGTGTTTCATACGTACTTAGATCGACTTCATAACCTCCGCGTTGCGGCAATTAAGTTACAATTACTGCTTTCTAAGATGTTTTGTTTCAGTTTGAGCACAATTTAAACCATTGTAAGTAAATTATTACTTATTAAGTTAAACTCGAAGCTAACAAATAACTGTATTGTAAGGAGAGAGCGCTCGTTCTGTTTCCATCACAGTAAAAACTCAAGCGATGGGCGTGGGTCTTACGAAGCTCACTAAACCTTATAATTACCTTGTTTCTTAACCTATTTACACAATTAAATATTTAAAAACACTAATAAACTGTTTACTTTTCGCGTTTCGCGTATTGTTGTGACGTTTGCGGCCAAACAATTTTTCAACTGTCAATGTCAAAAACAGAAAACTCGAATGAAAGAATTGTATTCGTTCGGAAATCGCTTAACGGTACATGTTCCGTTTACTGCCACTCGCGGCCACACACCTGTGCGGGGTGAGGCGTACTAATGAACATGCGCGGTGCTATTTACGCATGGCGTCTCGCGTTTTAATTAATTCTCAGACTAATTAATTACGTCTAGTATGGATCTAGTTACGTACTTACATGATGCGAAGGAGCCCTAGGGATGTTTTAAGCTATGCCAAATGTATTGATTTATTAATGACTTGATTAATTAACTTGGACATGTGATATTTAATTAAAAGAAAAATAAAACGTTGTTATAAGATCAAAGGTCTCAAGTTTAATTCGTTAACCGTTTAGCGTATTAAATAATAGGAGATTTTTATTACTCTTAGTAATAACGTGGAAGCTTGTAAAGCACCCGATGTATCTATTTATTACACAAGAATCGTAACAAAAATAGCTGGTGCATTTGATTGGTTGGTTGGTTTTGTTTTTGTATGAGTGAAATAACCCAAAACATCAAACACCTTTGTTTAATGTTTAGCACACCTACCTGTTTTAGCAGATTACTATTTTTTTTAAATAACAAAAGTACATATTATCTATAATATCATATATTTATAATGAATTAATTAACGACGTTAATTAATTCATTACGTTATTTTAACGTAACGTAACGTCACGCCTTTTATCCCCGATGGAGTAGGCAGAGATGCACATTACAGCACGTAATGTACACCCACTTTTCACAATTTTTGTCTAAGTCCCATGTAATAGGCCCACTATTGTAATGAATTAATTAGTGATGACTTAATTGAGTTCTTATTGAAACTTCCAAACTCCAACCCCAACATACGTGTATGTAGTGGGAGCTCAGACGGGGAAGGCCGTAGGGAGATTGTCATACCTCATCCCCCAATCGACCGTGCATATGGCGCGGTTAGCAAAATAGGATGCCTTGATATTTACCAGGAAAATCTTGAGTTTTTACTTTAAGTAACCCAAGATTTTCTAAAATAAATGTAAAATAGTGTTTGCATAACAAATATAATTAAGATTATAAGATTAAAATGGTCATAAACTGACTTCGGTTATAGCATAGCGGTTATCTGTGATGTGACTAATCAAGGGAATATGTCTTATAGGTTTATGTGCAAATCCACGCGCCCTCTCAGTTCTCTCATTTTCAGGACATCAGGAAAGATTCCCAGTACGTCTAAAACAAAGGCAGAAAAGAAACTTCAGTTTCTGGGTGTTTTTTCAAAAAACTTTAACATTTATTTAACAAATCATTATTCTCCCGCGTTATTGTGGTAGCTTATTATCATCCTTATTTTGATTGGATTGGTCACAGCTTAATTTATTGAAAGCAAATGTTGTGTTTCAATCGGCAGAATTGTTAACTTTTGGTTGAGGATAATGACGCCGTTAACTTCTTTTACTTTTTAGGGTTCCGTAGCCAAATGGCAAAAAACGGAACCCTTATAGATTCATCATGTCTGTCTGTCCGTCCGTCCGTCCGTCCGTATGTCACAGCCATTTATTTCCGAAACTGTTGGGCCTACATAGTTGAAACTCTGTAAGATGGTGTATTTCGGTAACCGCTATTAGAATTTTGAATAAAAATTAATAAATTTAAAAATTAAAGGGTTACCCCATACATGTAACTGATTCAAAAAAAAATTTTTTTCAGCTTACATATTCGTGATGGGTGTCTATGGATAGGTCATTAAAAAAAACATTAAGGTTCCTAAAATGGTCACCATTAAATCATTAAATTACTTAAAGCATGCACCTCTCCCACGGGAAGTTATGGGGGCAGGGGGTGGGTGTAGGTGGTAGGAACTTATTATATTTTGCACCTGCGCGCAACGCTGCAGTGTTCCTATTGATCGGTTGACATTTAACGGGCCTTCAGGGCATTGTGTAGTATTTATTAACTGTTCTCCAAATCTGACTAACATTGGTTAGAATTCCGTTATATTTTTAGAAAAATTGCGCCTGATATTCGTTTAGCCAATAGACACATGCATACTAGTGTAGATACAATTTACCAAAAACTTACTAAATAAGAATTTTAAAATCCAATGCCCTATAGGAAAATGAAAAGGATTGGCCACAGAAAGCTCTGCATAGGGACGAGTGGAAGGAGTGTAGGGAGGCCTTTGCCCTGCAGTGGGACGATCATGGCTGAAAATAAATAAATAAATAATGCCCTATAGCTAGTTAGACCTGTATGTATCTAAACATACATAGTTACTGGAGTTCGAACTACGCTCCCAACACCCTACCATCGCCTGTTGCACTCATACATTCGATTACCGAGGGGATTCCTCAGACGTGCTGCCGTTGCTATATTCACTGCCATTTTTCTCAGCCCCGTCGGTAGCGCGAACGAAGGGGTGCATCTTGGCACTTAGCCAAGACTTCTTTGCCATTGAAAAATGTCTCCCTAACTGACTGGGGCAGTTACTTTTTGTTATCAGCTGGGTACTGACGTAGTGTTTTCTTTTTATACGTTCATTTTATAGTGATACTTAGTTGTGGGACATTCAAATAGTATAATGGAATGTGTGGGTCGTTTTGTGGATATCATGGAAGGATATAGAGAATTAATGTATTATTTTTTTAGTTTAGTTGCAAGTTACGTTCAACAATCCCCAAATTAGTTACCTGCGAATTGTGTGCATTAGTGCAAACCGCTTATTCTTATCTCTGTAGTACTTAAGTATATATATGACATGATACAAATTGCACCCCCTAATAAAGAAGCCCCATTTTCGCAGTGGACTTTTGGATGTCATCTTTCCCGATACTGTGCTTAATAACAGGAATTATTATTACTAAACCCAACTTTTATACTAGTACTAAAATATAAGTATCACAGCGCTTAGTTCTGGAACCTTCCATGCCTATTACGTAACCTCAATACTGCAGATATATTGGCCCCTCCCACTATGCGTGCATCCTTTGTCTCCAATCTGCGCAGAGCTTATTTCCGCCCTGTATTGATCGAAATGCGGGTGTTCTAGTAATATAGTACTTATATTTGGGACCTAACAGACCTGCGCGGGATGCTGCGGTACCCAGCCCTCGGCGTCGGGTATAAAACAAGTGCAGGGGCGGCCCTGCATCCATTCGAGTTTCATTTCTTGCCGAGAGTGCACGCAACTTTTGTGCAGTTTTTTACCACCATTTCTTCTAAGTTAATTTAACAGAATGTCGTTTAGATTAATTGGGTTTTCGCCGCGAACTGTAACGATGACGAGTTTTAGTATTTTGTGCCGAAAGAAAGGCATAGAAAAGAAATGCGCGTGGCGATACAAGAGAAAACGCTTGGCCTGGCAATAAAATATCCTGTACGTACGATTATGCGTGGGAATATAGCTATCGATGTTTCCAGAAAAGGAAAATGAAGATGGGACATCGAAGCTGCCTCTCAAGAAGAGGTTAGACAAGACAGTCAAGCAGGAAGATGGCTGCTCCATCAAAGAAGAAAACAAATCGGTGAGTTTCTTTTTACTATTTTTTTTCTATCTAGGTGGCAGTGTGTTGCAGTTCGGGAATAGAGGTCCTTTACAATTTATTGTTGATTTTTATAACAAGATAGCCAGGACCAAATTTAGAGCTTGATACAGGGTGAGAAATACGTGGGATGATGGTAGAAGTGTTACAGGGGAAGCGGGTGCAATGGATGTATGAATGGAGAATAGGGGTGTAACAGGGGGAGGGGGTGGGTGAAAGGAGAGTAGGCTGAGGGGTGGTACAGGGGGAAGGTGGATCAAAAGAGTATGGATTTAAGGGGATCACTGCGCTACATATGGAACAAGGGAACAGGTGTGAACCCCGTTTGTTATAAATAGGAAGGTTTTAGTTTTTTATACAGTCCACACCTGTTAATTAATTTAATAATAATATAATTAAGTTAATTAAGACGGATTGAATTAATGAAATCAAATCTTTCGATAATTCGAACCTCTCGAATCTTTCGAATTATATCGAAATTATTACGAGGTCCCTAGAAAATCTCTATATATCGAACTAAATCAATATATTTTTATGCACATGGTAAAAAAACAATTCTACCTAATCAAAATGACTCATTAATTGGAACTTATCGGGGCGTCAAACACTTGACCATTCGGAGTTGCAGAGAGATAGGGATAGATAGATCTCAGAATTATCAGAGGCAAGAACGCAGATCTCAGAATGTAGGCAGTACTAGAATTTTGAGGCCACTTAAATGGGACCATTTGACATGTCAATCAGTAATTCAAAATATTTTAAGAGCCCCTCGCCCTCGTATTTTAAAAACTTCGAGTTTAGAAAAAACGAGAGTCGATTGTATATAGATATTTCAATACCAATTTAACAGACTATCGTTGTTTTAGTTTTAAATTGTTTTGTTTCAGGATGACGCTGGACAAAATGAGAAGCCGCCTGACAATATACAACCGAAGAGTGAGTAACATAATGATATAATTTCTTTTCCATAACTATATGTAAAGACAGAATTACGTATAAGTAGTAAGTTATGGTATACCGTAGGGTTATGTTCAAAAGTTATGCTATTAGACCAATAACCGACTCTATTGCTAAACAATAGAGAGCCTTATTACCAACAACACTGTGGTTAGATCTCTCCAGCAGAACTAGACACATAAGTCCAGGGGCCTTAGTCTGCTATTAGAGCAGTGCAAGAGGGACGCAGCTATATAGGTTGTATAGCTCCGTCCCTCTCGCACTGCTCAATGATCGACCATTCTGACACAATTGTAATAGCAGACTAAGGCCCCAGGTAGATTCACGAGCCTCCTCTTCCACAGTGGAAACCCCCCTGATGTACTCCTACGAGATCACGAAGAACATAGAGATAGTGACCATTGATGATGAGGAGCGTCACCAGGAGTACCTGGAGACGCTGAAGTCTCGTCAGCACATGCGTCATGTCTGCGAGAACTGTGCTGTCGGCTTCGTACTGAAGCAGGCTTATGATGATCATATGAAGGTGCATTCTCCGGTAAGTAGCTGTTCCTTTATGGCATAGGGTTTTCCAACAGAGATGTGCTATGCTACGTTGTGTGGATGCGTTTGGCTTCCACTTATCATATTCAAGGGTAAACATAGCTGGTAGAAATAGTGGAAACAAACCCAGCTAAGCTATGTTTTTTATATGGAAAAATGCGTGCTATGGATGTGTGTAATGTGGATATGCACACATCCATAGCTTTTATAGATGGCTTCCCTACTATTGATACATCGCATACTCGAGCTGTGCATTTTCCTCGCACAGCTTAGTACCAATGGAAACGGTCACGTATTTTCACAGCTTAGCTATTACATCTTCATAGCATATCTACATAGCACATCTCTTGTGGAATAGTACCTTGTGGCCGTTTTCACCAAACATATTTGCGGTTTATCTAACAATGAAGGTAGCTTTCTGATCATCTTAAAATATTCTCCTAGGAATCAGGCGAACACGAATGTGTGATCTGCCACTCCCGGCTGAAGACGGCGGACATGCTGTACCGGCACCGGCTGCGGCATTACCGGCGGTACCGGTGCCTGCTCTGCCGGACGCGGTTCAAGGACAAGGACACGGCAGCCTGCCACGTGATGAACGATCACATCGGACAGACCTTCGAGTGTGATCGGTGCGGCAGGGGATTCAAGTTAGTATTGTTTTTATAGCATTTTGCTCCTACCTACCATAAGAGTCAACTTAATCAGCCTGGACCTCCCTGATAAACCTGGACATTTTGAACTGCAATCACCATAAAAAGTTACAAAAAATTAAAAGATGATGTATCCTAGACTTCAACCAGACTATACCTTCAAAAATCTAGATTAGACAGAAAGATTATTTTAGTTAATCAAATGTATTTTTGAAAGTAATGCTTTTTTTAAATTGTCTGTCATTTTCACTGAACAGCCTGTACATGGTGCATTTTGGTTTAAAATTGACATCTGATTATTGCAGGCGGCCCCAATACCTGAAGAGGCACGTGGAGCAGTACCACACGAAGCCACATCGGCTGGAGTGCGCCGTCTGTCTCCGGGTCTTCCACGAGCGCGGCTGGTACCGGTCTCACATCAGGTTGGGAGTTTCTGCCACACGGCCGAAGTTGATTACCGATATCAGTTCGAAATCTTTTACATTAGTGGTGTTTTGAATCCTATAATGGGGCTGACAATTTTCTTTTATGAAAAAAAAGGCCGGCAACGCACCTGTGATTCCTCTGGTGTCGTGTCCATGGGCGGCGCTGATCGCTTACTATCAGGTGACTCGTTTGTTCGTTTGTCACCTATTCCATAAAAAGGCCCTACTTATAAAATAAAGATTAATAAAGAAATTAGTTGTGTTACAAAATGTGTTACATTGGAGCTTCTGTGAAAGGTTGATAGATTTCGGATTGTTGTCGGTTATTAATTTCGGCCGTTATTGTTTATTTTTATGGGATGTCCTATGTGAGCCACGAATATGACACGACGGGATCTGCATACGCTGCATTCAGGATCAAATCAATAGCACATGTTGTAACTCTGGAGACCTCCTACAACTCTCCGTAACCACATTTCGTTACTTTAGTGCCCGTGGGAGAGCCATAGTTAGACATAAAAGGGCCGGCTCGACCGGAGAAATACCACGGCCTCACATAAAACTAACGTGATACAAGATACGATGTTTGCCTTGTATTTCGTTGTGTGTGTGAGGTTTACCGGAGGCCCAATCCTTCCTCTTTCCCAAATCTCCCATTCCCAGAATTCCCAATAGACCGGCAAATGTTGCAACTTGCTAAACTTGCTAACTACTCCTCTGGTGTTGCGGGTGTCCATGGGCATACAATTTTAAGTGTGGGTGAGCCATACTTCGATTCAAATGGGCCGGAGTAATACCACGGCCTCACAGAAAACCGACTTGAAACAACCGAAGTGTGGTTTTGTCGTGTGAGTGAGGTTACCGGAGGCCCAATTACCCCCTTCCGCAATCTCCCCAATCCTGGAATCCCCAATCTTTAAATTGCTAATCCCCAAAATACCGGCAACGCCTCTGGCGTTTTCAGTGCCCAAGGACGGTGTCAATTGCTTATTGCCAGTTGATCAGATGATCCGTCTCTCATAAAAAACTAAAGTATTTGTCACAGAATTACCATTTTGTAACGAAATTTCGTTGCGGAATATTGTAGTAGGTCTCCAGTTGAGTCCTATGAGTAAATTTGTAGCAATATTGCACAAAGCATTCTTGTTTTAAAGGCGGGCAACCACACGCGATACTAAAACTGTGACAAGAATAGAAATGAACCGAATCATGTGGAATAAAAATTTGTCGCATCATATTCATCGGTCAAATAGGACACCCTTTAAAAATATAACAATAATTTATTTTTACCTACCCTACAAATCTCGTTACCTTGCAAAACCTTTACCAAAGGGTAAATAAATATACAAGACAGTAAAATATCTAATCTAATTTGTCATACGTTTCTTTAATCGTTCCAGGGTGTGAACTAATAATTATGATTGCCTATTATAATGGGGCCTTAGTCTGCTATTAAGTTGTAAATTTTATAACATACATTGATTTCATGATTATAAATACCTAATAAGATTTGTATATTTGATTTTGCAATCTGAATTTTGAATGATATATTGAAATCAATGTTATGTTTGAATACAACTATTGTAAGAGCAGACTAAGGCCTCTAATGATCTGATGAATTTACAATCTTCTTATGTACCACGACTTTTTTATTTATACTATATCTGGTTGTTGTATGATACATGTGGGGGAGATCTACAGTTAGCCAAGTTATTTGTTGAGAAAATTAATATTGATTCAGTACAGAGACTATCTATTGGTATAGTAAATTTTATGTTTTTTAATGAAGCCATATTTTGTCCAACCGTTCGGGTCAATAGTCAACCAATGGTTAACCAATATTTATTTTCTAACCTGCATAGTTATTAACTTGTCTGACTGTACTATTTAATTGAAATATACAGCTTATTCACGTGAAATATTCGATTAGCAACGAGTAGCGCGGCACATGTATATGAGACCCGGTCTCACTTGAAAGTAGTAGAGCTGTTCACGAATAGTTCACGTGAGTAAGTGGTTTGTTTCAATTAATACAATATGGTGTTGACTCTTTGATCCACAAATTGGCCTGGGACCTTAGGGTGTGTTTGTAAACGCACCCACAACAGAAGAGATTATGAGACGAAAGGAAGAACAAGAAATTAGAAGCACCACTCTCTGAAGTTTGCCGAACAATGAAGACACAGCATGAACGAAACATCTGAAACGCGAAACCTTCGTCGTTCGAAACATTCGTGATTTTTGTCCTTTTTTGGACTACCGCGACGCGCAAATTAATTATTAAGATTTTCGGCTTACTCATGTAAATGTTTGACGAGGGCTTCGACTAGTTTCAAGCTATGCTCGGGGCTCATATTTATGAGCAGTATTCCGCAATCCACGACGCCGCGACTGTCGCTCTGTTATTAGTTGAAACTAATCGAATTTCTCGTTAAACAGTAACGCGGGTAAACCGAAAAATATTAATAATTCGTTTTTAACCGACTTCCCAAAAGGAGGAGGTTCTCAATTCGGCCGGTATGTTTGTTTTTTATTTTAAACTTTACTGTCGCGAGTGAATTTGAACGCAGTTTGGATGATGAGTGAGTACCTTATTTCAAGTTAAAAAATTTAGTATTTTTCACTTATTCTTTTATAAGGTGGCTACATTATATTATATCTATACTGATATCTTTTTTCTTCTGTTTCAGTGAATTCAGTGGAGTTGGAGACTTTGCCCAACTCGGGTGTAAGTACGTTCGTTTGAAACGTTGACAGTTCTAAAATAGTAATGTTTAGATGGCGTTGCTATCGCTGTCATTAATGCCGCGAATTTTGCTACCGTACGTTATTTTCGTTTTGAATTACGAATGAATTTCAATTTTCATAATTTTCGGGATACCGCGGATTTTGATTTCAATTTTGTCTTGGTAGTACAATCGACTTATATTTTTCTTTTATTAGGATAAGATACTCATAGCTTAATTGTAAAAAGGAAATTCAAAGACGACTTCAAACGGACATTTTGTTTAAAATAGATCTGTAAACGGACATTTTGTATAAAATTGACTTGGAGGCTTGCCTATTTTTTAGGTCTATAATATTTTCTTAGCTACTGACTTATGTTGATGGTTTTAACAAGTTTAGTATAAACACATACGCGTCATTACCGTTAATATATTATTTATTATCATCATACTATCCGATACGGCCTTCAAGAAAAGAGCATACTCCTTTTTCAAAGGCGGCAACACACCTGTGACTCCTCTGGTGTTGCGGGTGTCAATGGGCAGAGCTGATCGCTTACCGTCACCCGTCTAATCTGTTTCATAATAAGAAAATTGCAAAAAACATAAGAAATTTTTATAGTCTTGTTTGTCCTAGGTATAATATCGATTGTACTACTGAGAGTATATCGTTCTACTGCGGGAAATCGTTTATTCGGTTTAAATTCACACTATATTTCGGTGACAAGAGAAATTCTTGTGTCGTATTTTTGTGGGTTAGTGATTAATTTGTTTTTTAAGGTAAGTAAAATATTAACATTAACTTTGTAATTTGGTAAACGATAATATTTTATTTTTTTACTATTTGATGCATACAATTTTAGTTTTTCTGTTTCAGTGAATCCAGTGGTGCAACGTAACGACTTTGACATTTCTAAACGATAAAATTCTGTCATAGATGGCGCTAATTTCCTTCTACTATGGCGGCCATTTTCTACACATTCTACACACAGGTTTTTAAGCATTTTTTTTGCTTTGTAATGGTAGATTTGCGAGGGCTTTTGAATTTTAAGTTTTAAATAGTATAGTAGGTTAGTTTTTAAACTGACATGGTCACTAACACTATCATTAGAACTTGAACCACATTCTACACACAGAGGTTTTTGATTTGATTTAGATTTGCGAGGATTTTTGAATTTTAAGTTTTAAATAGTATACACTATCATTACAACTTGAACGGGATATTTACCATGTTTATTTGTGTCTATGAGTTTCCGATATTTCGGCAATGTTGCAAGCGCCATGATCACGAATGAACTTTGAAAAAAAAAACATATTAAGTAGGTTACGTTTACTGGGTAAAAAACTCCGAATGGGGGCGAATGCGGTCTTTGTTTAAAACTGATTTAATTACTAACTTTTTCGATGACGTAGAGTTGAGTGAAAGTATTCCTGTGGTTTTAAATTGTTTTTTAAGGTAAGTAAACTGTAATTTTATTATGATTGATGAATGTTAAACATAATATTAATATATTGCATTTTCTTTGATGCCATTAATCCTTTCTTTTCCTGTTTCAGCAGAGTTTTCTTGGAGTATTTGCGAAGACTTACGAAGGATCTATAATATCTTTTTATTAAATGAAATGCCATGAAATGTGAGCATATTATAAAAAACAATAAAATTTCAAAAGTCCTCCTGGATCTTTCAAATTTTATCTTGTCGGGAAATTGGTTCCCTGGTCGCGTGGTCTCTGTTAAGAACTCGAGTTTCATGTCCGGGTTTAAATTACGATTTCAAAATTATGCATAATATGGCGAGAAGTTGGTGCGTTGTAGAACATATTCACACCCAGAAAGATCAAAGAAAATCGTGTGTAATGACAAGATTGGCGAGAAGTGTGCACTGACATAGTACACAGCAAAATAGTTGATACAGCGTGTCCTATACCCTTGTGATACTAAAGTCCAGTTAATGATGAGTCGACAGAAGAATAATGTCTATTGCAATCAATATAGGACGCACAACGAGGAAGTAAAAGCGAAGACGGTGAAGTTGCCCGCTACGTGCACCATCTGTTCGCGCGACTACAAAACTAAATCGAGCTTAAAACGCCATCTATTGACGCACGACCATAACTCTTACTGTCGAATATGTTTCGTGAAGTGTAAGAACAGGAGCACGCTCGGTGAACACTATTTGAAGGAACACAATGAGAAATATGAAGGGTGAGTCTTTGGAATATCTGTTTTATATTTTTTCTTAGAGATTGCTTGTTTTAAATTGCGGTTAGGAGTCTGGGGTTTAATGCCAGCGGCTGGTAAAGTATTATTGCGTCTGGATATCCGACGTACATAGTACACCAGTATTTTAAGGAATTCATAACTGGAGAAAGTCGGTGTAAGCTCAAAGAACATTTCAATGGATATACAGTGTGAAACTGTAAACTTATTTCCTTAATGCTGCGCACACGACGCCGCCACCGCGCCGCCGCTGCGCCGCGATGCTGTGTATACGTTCGCTATACGTTCGACGGCGAGGTGGCGGAGTCGTCACACGACCCCTTAAACTGACTCACTTAGTTGGGTGGGATATACAACAAATTCATAATGTACAAAGCTTCAATACATTTTCAGCTTTATAACAACACCATAAAGTTGAAAGGCTGTCGTCAAAATATGTATTATTTCACAGCGTGGCGGAGGAGACGTGTCCTCATTGCGAGCGGGTGTGCGTGACGCGGGCGATGCTCAAGCGACACATACAACGCATGCATGCAGACAGAACTAAGAAGTAAGTATTGCTTTCACAAGTAATTATTATTACACACAAAATCTAGTGCCAGCCACATCAGAGGTCTATGACCAGTCATAGATAGAAATAACATAAGTGGTTGGTACCCTTAGTATGAGTTTACTCTATGTGAAATGAGTAATCAATAGCCAGAGCCAGCCACTTCGGCGCTCCGAATGGTCAGCTCGTAGATAGAAACCAATGTAGCTCGAAACTAGGTAACGTGCCCGAAACTTTCTACCTCATACAATCAAATTGTAAAATGAACTGTCACCCTCGGTATTTCTGAACCGATACGACTTTCAAACTATACACAAGAAAAGAGTCTTCTTCTTTTTAAAAGGTTGACATTGCACTTGCAACTCCTCTGATGTTATAAATAATGTCCATTGGTTCTATTCGTTTGTTCCCCTATCCGATAAAAAAGCACTTCCTCTTAAACTTTCGTCTATTACTGGCTCTAAAACACCAATTCCTGCCCAGATATCAATGCGACCATTGCCAACGTCTCTACCTGACGAAGGGGGAGGTTCGAGCCCACATAATGTGGTCTCACATGCCAGCCGAGATCCGGGGAGGACATGCCTGCCCCTGTGGCCGGATCTTCAGAAGCCCCTCGTTACTCCGCAGCCACAAAGCCAGGTTCCACGAGTCCCAGCCACCGCCGAGAGTGCATCAGTGTGATCATTGCGACAAAGCCTTTGCAGTAAGTCTATTTTATTTTTATGTGCTCATTAAACTGTATAGCAGGGGTGGCCAACTTGATTAGACATAAGATCTACTGTTTACTAACGAAACCACTTAGTGTAGTAGTTAGTCATTACGTTGCGCAATATGGACTATTTATTTATATTTTTTGCCTTGCCACGATCGACTGGACTAATGGTCGCGATCGACCGGTTGGCCACCCCTGCTGTATAGTATACCATGTATTTAGTCATTGAAGACAAGTTCAAGAATAATCTGTGCCAATACAAGTCTAGAAGTCAAGAATATGTCGGTAGTCTACATCATTGGGAGATTCGGAAGTCTGAAGATCCTGCATCACGGATCATGGAAGCCTCCCATCGAATTCCAGGGCCGTGGAGGTTTCCGTGGTCGCGGTCCTGGAATTCGTTAGCTGGCTTTCATGAAGTCTTCGGTGGAGTTCTGCGGTTGTGGTGAGTTGGTAAGAGTATGACGTGTGATGTATTTGGTTGTTTGCTGATTTGATTTTGATGTTACCTATGTAAGTTGAATCGAAGAAAAACATTAATGTACAATAGGGTTAATGTATTGTATTTGTTTTATATGTACTATAAGCATTAACTGCCGAAAGAAAACTGTTAAAAGCAAATCTTCCGCTAAGCGTCGGTCTCCAGTGTCCGACGTGGCGGTTAACGTGTTAATTGGAATTTATTCAATAGATTCAATAACATTTCTTTTGTAATGACGTCCCCTATCTGTCCAGTAAAAGTATCTATGTCTTCTGTTCTCTATACGTAACAAAACAAAGTTTCCTAATTAATATGCTAACTTCATAAAAATATAAATTCGTCTCCAACATAAACCCTTCATATTCAAACAAATGCACTTACAGAAATCTCCCTTTCACAGAACAAGCAAGTGCTAAACCGCCACAAGAAGAGTCATTCCAACGAGATGTATCCCTGCAAGGAGTGCGGCCTACTCTTCAAGACGCAGCCGTACGTCAAGGTGCACTACCAGCTCAAACACCTCAACATGACACGAGCAGAGATCAAAGCCCAGAGGAAACTAAACAAGGAAAAGATAATACAGAATAATATACACAACACCCTCAATTGGGAACCCCCTCCCCCCATCTCCAGCAATAAGGGGGTGCTACCTACTGAGGCGGAGACCGACCCTCTACTTCTTGACGACAATGATGGTGATTCTACGATGGGACAGAATATTGCAATAGAAGTTCCGCAGTTTCAAACTTTTGTTGATATTCGAAGGGAGTAGGGAGTTGGGTGATATTGTTAGTCCCTCTAAACAGAGTGCCTATTACTAGTTTGGCTTACGTTAAAACGATAGATACGTTTATAAAGTTTGGCGCTCAGTACCCTTAGTACGAATTTGCTTTACGTTGAACGAAAACGAAACTTGATCGTGTTCGGCGCTCTGATTGGTTGGTTCATTGCCGACATTCATAGCGTAACGTAAAGCAAACTCATACTAAGGGTACTGATCAACTTTTCATAGCCAACTATTCAGAGGGGGAAACGCGACACCGTTTCGATCGCGGTAACGTAAACCAAACTCGTAATAGGCACTCCGATAGACAGATGACGTACACGCTGGTCGAATAGAATGTTATCTACAGAAAAACAACCTTTTTTAATGGTAACAGAGTCTATAATTCAATGTCGCTTGTTCTCCATACAGTGTCTTTTTTGGCGTGTGAGAATCATCCACGAACAATCATTACTGACTAAAAACCACCCCATTCATGTAAACTTAACCAGTAAGGTTGTGCTATGCAGGATAGGTACTTGCTTGCCGTCATCCGTTGATTTTGCTCGTCGATAGTCTATGTGCGACTTTTGTCATCTGTCACTTGTCAGAGCGTCACCACAAATGCATGGAATTTAAGATACACCTACGTCAAATTGTTCTTTTTCGACTAGCGTGTATGTTATTTGTCTAGCGGAGCATTGTATGCCCGACTCGGATAGGGGATTCGTTTTTGAGTTCTCTCTGGTATTTCGAATTACTTTTGTAAAAGTAGAAGCACGTGAGTGTACGCTGAATGAAAAGTGGGGAGTATAACTGCGGATGCCTTAGAGAAGCAAACCAACTTTATATCAATCAGTTTTATAATAACTGTACAATTGGCGCGGTGGCTGGGCAACTGGCTGTCGTACAACGTGTAGCGGGTTTGATTTCCGCACGGAGCAACACTTTGTGTGATCCACAAATTATTGTTTCGGGTCTGGGTGTCACGTGCATATGAAATTGTATGTTTGTAAACGCACCCACGACACAGGAGAAAATTCTAGCACTATAATGTCTCCTGCGTAGTGGGCTAGTCTAATTAGACTTGCCATCGATCTATAAAGCCATCGGTAGTTAGGCACGCGCATCGCGCTCTTTGAAACCTGGAGCCCTAGGCACTTACATACTTTGCCTTTGGGATAGGGCTCTGGCAGCTGTTCTTTCCACTTTTCATTCAGCGCTACACTTACCTACGTGCTACTACTTGTTCACACGGCTACATAATTGTCATATTATGTAAAACCAGTATAAACTGACCGCCGAATGTGCGGAAAGATCATACAAAGCGAGATCAAGATAAACTGGTTCACTGGCTAGCTAGGGTAGCTGTGTTTTCTATAGACAATTTTGTTTTTTAAATGTAATTCGATAGCTAATAGGCCTAAGCTGGGCTAGACTAGACAAAAAAGTTGTGCTGCTATTACTGATAAAGAAAATTTGACTTTAAAATCTTAGTCGTAAAATCGAGTTTTGTAGTTCAATTGTTAAATTGTACCTAAGAATGGTCATCTTTGAAGATGTTCAATTTGTGACTTTAAACATCATGGAATAGAGTTCAGTTTTGAATAGCTTTTGTCCATGCTATACAGGGGGGAGTATTTTTTGCCAAAATGCAGCAATAAGTTAGATTATTATATGAATGTCAAAGAATAATAAATTAGGCTTCTTTAATGCTAGATCTCTTGGTAAACCTACATCTCAATGATACGAGTCTATTTTACAATTTGTTAGTTATTTAGGAATTGTCTGGATACTTGAAAGTTGTCTTTATTTACATTGTTGTAAGGTCTATTTTGCAATGTACCTACCTAGTTTTGAGTGACGATAAAACATCACAGATAGACACCTTGATTATAACGGACTTAATGACTTGTAAAGTAACTAGAAACGACATTTTTTCTATCTTTATAACCTAACTCTGACTTTAAGACAGACTGCTAGACATGAAGATTTAACAAGGAAACGTGATTCTCAAATAATAGATGTGTAGTGGACGTAAGAAGGTACTAGTTTCATTACAATGCACAAGACTACGACCGACTATTTATCTCAAAATATTTGGAATGACAGCCTAAGTTTTAATTTTTAAAGACAAAAAATTGTTTTGACTTTCTTCGACAATGTGTTTCTTTGCTGCATGGAGTGACATCAATGACTTGATCCGAGATTTTGGACTCCATCACTTGATTTGAGATTTTGGACTCTATGACAAGACATCGACACGTCACACGACTGATTTAAATGCTTACACCCCGACATTTAGGTTCAAAATTCAATATTTCTGTTTAAAAGTGAATATTTCTAAATACTATACCAATATAGCTAATTGTATGACAAAGGCACGGACTCAAGTCCGTGGAGAATAATTATATTCAATATAAAAAAATAACATACTAGGTGGCTATTTCGAAGGGGGAAAATCATCCAATAACTTCTCCCGCCATGGGTGAGGCGAGAGGCAGTGGTGTCAGATTCTTACTAACTAAAAACCACCCCGTTCCTACGCCTGCTTTTCGAACCTAGCCTAGCCACTAGGTAGTCCGCAGATCCGGTTCGGCATCAGCCCTATTGGCTCCCATCTGTGGTAGTCTAATGAATCTTTGAAGATCTTCCTAAACTAATGTTATTAGGTTTGAATGATCTGATTAGTATTTTTAATTTTTAAGTATATTATTGTATTTAAAAGTATCCAGACAACTTCACAATAGTGTTCCTATTAGGAGTAGTGTTTTAAATTAATTTTAATTAATTTGTTAATTATTAAATTGTTATTTAGTGATCTCTTAATGATGGAGAGGATTATTGTGTTTTTTATTTATTAATTAAAATTGTGTAAATGTGGTTACTGGGTTTTATTTTTCGCCTTAAAATCAAATGTTGCCATGGAGTTGCTGGAGTCAGATCGCTATTAAACTTTCAACCTGTCTATCTGTGTACCCTTAGTACGAATTTGCTGAACCATATGCCTTTAAACAGAGAGGAGTGGAAGGAAGGTAGGGAGGCCTTTGCCCTGCAGTGGGACGATCATGGCTGAAATCTAATCTAATATGCCTATTTGTACTCTTGAAATCAGAGCTCATTCTGCGCTCTGATTAATTAGTTTTCGTTCAACGTAAAGTAAACTCGTACTAAGGGTACTAGAAGTCATTGGGGAAGGTCTATGTTCAGTTATGGATGTCTTGTGACTTATGATGATGATGAAGAGGAATCTGGAACAGAATCTAGCACATTTAATTTTCAATTTATAATATTTGTAATATTCTGTAATATTTAAAATAAGAATTGATGTAAAAATCTCTGTGGGATTGCGTTTGTCATAGAATTTTGGGTTCGAATCCTGGATCGGGCAGATCATTATTAACATTTTCGTTACAACATAATCTGTCAAAAATTGCATTTCTGCCTGAGTATAAGAAATGAAATTTGAAATAAAACAAGTAAATAAAGCTTGTTATTTTTATATTAACGATAATCACACTGTAAGGGACTCATTTTAGTACATATAACATAGAGAAGTTCTTACTTACATACTAATTTAGATAACAGTAGGATGCTGTGTATCGCTCACTGAATGTTTTTTTATGATGTCTGGCAACCCTACAGCCAATAATAAATGCTTACATTACTGAGAATTACTGAGAATGACAGCGCGGTTAGCGCGGTGGCCCGCCCAACGTGTAGTGGGTTAGATTCCTGCACACATAATGTGTGATCCACAAGTTGTTTGTGTAAAATTGTTCGAGCCTGGGTGTCATGAGTATGTGAACTTGTATGTTACCCACGACACAGGAGAAAATATTAGTGCGGGGCAATGTTAAACAAAAATTGAAAATTGATATCTTAAAAATTAAAAAAAATATGCAATATGGTCTTGGACCTTAATAATGCACATTATATCACAATCAGTTTGTTATATACTTTCATAATTATAATATTTATCAGTAGCTTAAGCTTATCATTTGAGATTTTTGCATCCTCAATTAGTTCAAGCTAAATTAGACCTTAAATTTATTTACATAGGATCCTCAGAGTCCCAGTCGACAATCTCTTTTGTGTACCAGACATATTTGCCTCGGACAGAGTCCGGGGCATCCAGAGCTAAGTACAGTGGTGCTTCAGCTCCTTGGTCGATGGTAAGCGGGCCTCTGTGGGACGTCATATCTGTATCCACATAGCCAGGGTGCACCGAGTTCACTTTTATATCTGAAAAAGAGGATTGTTTAGTTAAAAAGAAATAAAGGGTTTTGATTGAATTGAATTTCAAAAACTTTGAATCTTAGTCTACTTCTAATTGGTTTATAATGAACAGGTTTTAGGGCCTAAATTTTTAAATATGGCTGGTAACATTCTTATGGTAGCACCTCTGCCTATGTAACATACACTCAGTGAATGTAAGGCATTATTTAGGCAAATTATTGAAATGCAGGATGATAATTAGGACAGGGAGGTAGTTTTCTAAAATCTGTTGTTTTGTCTCAATTTATCCTGATTGCTTCATTTTATGTTTAAAGAATTTTATTATCCTAAGAACATAGATACAGGGTTCACTTATAATATGAGGAATACATTTAACATAGAATATTATGTAGTATTTTTATCTTTTAGTGATGGCAACCCTATGAATTACTACTACCCTCAATAATAAATGTCACAAACCTCTGCTCTCCAGCATTCTCTGTTGTACATTAGTCAATGCAGACACACCAACTTTAGAGACCACATATGAAGAGGTTCCCCAAGCTTCAGTCTGCGTTCCTTGCTGAGCAGCATCCACATACTGCTGCATCAAGTCCGACAGCTCCGGAACAGTTAATTTCTCATCATTAAGACGTTCTCTCAACTCTTCACTTGGAATTAAGCCTAATTGGCCGCAAGAACTCGATAGATTAACAACGCGAGCACCATTTTTGAGGATAGGGAATAAGATATCACACGTAGAAACCAGAGAAAAGTAGTTTACGAATAATGTTTCCTTGGCTTGCACGGCCGCCGGCTCCGTGGCGTTGCCTTTAAATGCAATCGCTGCGTTATTTACCAATATATCGATTCCTCCGTACTTATTCTTGATATAATCTCTGAATGTTTCCAAACTATTCTTGTCTGTAATATCCAGCTGGTGATAATTAGGCTTTAAACCTTCCTTTTCAAGCTCAGCTACGGCTTTTTTACCGCGTTCTATATTTCTTGAAGTAAGGTAAACTACACCATCAAAACGCTTGCAAAGGCCACGTACTATAGCAAAACCAATGCCTTTATTGGCTCCTGTAACTACAGCTACTTTTGAAGCCATTTTTCACCAAAATATTGAGAAAACTCCGTGATAGGTACTATGAGAAAGGCAACGACTGAAATTGAATTACCCTATATATTACTTTACTCTTTGAATTGAATGATCAAAATTCAAATGATGTCAATGTCATAATGTGATGAACTATCAAAAAATGACAATGTCTCAAATACGAATTTTGCATCATGGGTTTAGGGATCCCTGGGACTTGAGGGAAAATAAGGTTTCCTTTTTTATTTTAAGTTAAATTAAATAAACTACATATTTATGTTTTGTAAGAAGTAGTAGTAAGTAGTTTCTATAAACTACCTAGGTACCCGACAGCGGCATTTGGCATTCGCATTAGTAAGAAACCTTATGTTTGAAACCTGGTTAAGCATTTTATGGCTTTTGATATTGGAAATACTTACTTATTTAAAAAGGACTAAGTTGGGAATAGTGTCCATAATAATAACTCGTGAAACAAGTAAAGCAATTCTCTGCTTCTGTGGAGGGCGAGCAAGGGTGACTTACCGCCTCAACAGAACCAGACTCATGCGTATGGCGAGTCGCGATCCGCGTGCGCCTTAATGATCCATCAAACCATCACAGATGGACCCCAAGAAGGGCTAATGCCGAGCCAGAGCTACGGACTACTTAGCGGGTTAACGGGGTTCCGGCTCGAAATGTTCGTTTACCAAAGCCGTTGAGATAAAAATTGGATAAGTACTATCTACGTACTTGTGTCTTCTTATCAGGTATTGATAAAATACGCCTCTTTGTTATGTATTGCGTTATCAAAAAAAAAACCAAACATCACTCAACAACGCTGCTTAGTAGATCGCTGTAAGCCAAACTATTCACAAGTCCATAGATAAAAAAGCTAAATTAAATATTTTTTAACTTGTCAAAGTTCAACAACGTGACTTGATTGGTTTGTTTGTTTTTGCAATTTCAGCGTCCTTATAGGTAATTCTGCCCTGCAAAATGGCAAAAGTAGCTGTAGTAACTGGATCTAATAAAGGCATCGGTTTTGCCATAGTCCGCGGTCTTTGCAAACGATTTGATGGCGTGGTTTACTTGACTTCGCGAGATGTAGAACGCGGGAAAAAAGCGGTCGCCGACCTTGAGAAGGAAGGTTTGCATCCCAAGTTCCATCAACTGGATGTAACGGAGAAGAAGAGCCTTGAAACATTCAGGGATTATCTCAAGAGTACGTACGGAGGAATTGACATCTTGGTGAATAACGCAGCGATTGCGTTCAAAAGTGCCGCTACTGAGCCGGTAGCCGTACAAGCTAAGGAAACATTGTTCGTAAACTACTTTTCTTTGGTTTCCACGTGCGATATTCTGTTCCCGATACTCAGGAGGGGTGCGAGAGTCGTCAACATTTCCAGTTCAGCGGGACACTTGAGTAATATTCCCAGCAAAGAGCTTCGGGAGCGTTTCAAGGACGAAAAGTTGACGGTTGAAGAGCTTTCGAAGTTGATGCAACAGTTCGTAGATGCTACTGAGAAGGGAACGCATGCTAAGGAATGGGGGAACTCTACTTATGCTGTTTCTAAAGTTGGCGTCACTGCACTGACTAATATTCAACAGAGATTGCTGAGTGACAGAGGTAAGTGATCAGTAAAGTTACCTAAATCATCCAAGTATAAAAATATGCTTATTAGTATTTGAAGATGTGTCTTATTGGAATCTGTATGAAATGAAGTAGGTTGGTGCAGTGGCTGGGCAACCAGCATTAAAGTTTTCCGTACAGAGCAATTCTTCATATGATCTACAAATTGTTGATACGGGTCTGGGTGTTAGCAATAAACATGTATTTGAACTCGGGAAAAAAACAACATTATGTTTTTTAAAGTCAAAGTCATGTAATTTATTCCAATTAAACCATATAACTAGCAACTTTTGAAACATAAATAAAAAAATAAAACAATGAACAAACAAGATGACAAAACAGTTTTAAAATGGCTTGGTAACAGATAAAATAAAACTATCTAGCTTATCTTATAAGTAACTCCACAAACAACGAAATTGTTAAATGAAAGATAAGACCTAACAGGCTGAGTACTAGTGCTCAAACAGAAGTGCTATGTCATCAGTACAATTAAAGGTGTATAAAAATTTATCTTATGCAAGTGTAATTTAGGTGTATATTTAAACAACTTTTCATTCCACAGATATAAAAGTGAACTCGGTGCACCCTGGCTATGTGTCAACGGACATGTCTTCACACAAAGGACCGCTCAGCATCGACGAGGGAGCCATAGCACCTCTCTACTTGGCCTTGGATGCTCCGGACTCCGTCAAAGGCCAATACATGTGGTTTAATAAGGATATTGTCTGCTGGGATGGTGAAAAACCTCAAGGCTAGGGTTTGGGTTTGTTTATTTAGTAGGTTTAAGGGTAACACATATCATGTTAGGCAGTTGTCCCACCAAAGTGAACGACTAACTATCGGCTATTTTCTCGCTCAAGAAACGTACAATAGATATACTTTCGGTGTAAACAGATGCATATACAAATAGTTGATCGCTGACTGTTCACACTGCCGGCGAGTGCTCGCTTCACTTGTTTGTTTTTGTTTTCACTCGTTTTCACTCGTTTCTAGGTAACACATATCATGTTAATGTAAGCAACAAAGGCTTGTCTCCTTTTAAGACTTAGAGTGCCAACAAAAATTGTTGATGGCAAATCCTCTACTTCTACTAGCACCGGTCACTTTTCAATGGTGCTTAATGTACAGTTTGAATAGATTTCCATTCCGTACCAGTTTGATAGGTTACCTAGCCTTTATTACTTTCCACATCTATCCACATCTATCATCAACTTGGATGTTGTTTTTTTTATTTTTCCATTGCTGCCTACTGGACAGTCTTTGTTCTCTTTAAGAGCAAAGTTTATTTATTTTCAGTTTCTTATATTTCTGTCTGAAGATAAGGTCTGAAATGGTCAAGTGTTTCCGAAGCACTTGCATTTTCGAAATATTTAACGAATTCTTAACAAGTTGTGTGTGCAAATAGTTAACATAGGTCCCCACCTATCTTTCTCATTTCAATTTTAGTCTGGGTCTTTTCTAATCGTGTATTTGAAATCGAGAGGATCTGAATTATTTTCGTCCTTGTTTTACAAGTTAATATTAAAAAGTGGGTGAGGTCGGTGGTTCTGTAGTTTAGAGTCTGAGAAGCGAGGCCGAGAACCTGAGAAGGGTTTGGAGTATTTCATACTGACTTTTTATGGTTTTCTTCAACTGCTGGTGGTGATGGAGGCCCTTGACGGCACTGTACTCATCTTTTTTTAGGGGGAAATCCTCATTGACTCCCTCCGCCTTTACCCAGGCGGAGGGAGTGGGAGGGCATGCCGGATTCTTACCTCCTCCTCTTCACACGAGCACGTGGGGGCACGAGAATCCAGATTCTTCCGCAGCCCCACATTCCTGCCAGGTCCGTCCTGGCCTCGTCTCCTGCACGGGGTAGAGAGGTGTTAAACTACCCTTCGACTCGGCCGCTCTCGTCTCGGTTTGCGTCACTTCACGAGACTTTTGCCTTCATATCTTCTGCTTTTTGAACCGATGTAGCCATTTCTGCTAATGACTGCTTAATAGCGTCCGCCATGCCGTCCAATACTTAAACGTTCTCCGCCGCAAAACACCAGTTGTCATAATTTTCACGACCTTTTAACTTCGGTACGTTTACTAAGTCGTAATTTTAAACTTACTGCACTGAATTCTAACTGAAAATATATATTATTTTTTGTTCTATTTATTTAACACCGCCGTCTAAGACGTTGTAGTTGACGACGAGTAGAAGATTCCCCTAAGTCGTCCTGCCGGCTCAAAGGAGTTGCTTGGGTGGTTTCCGGTTCAGCTGGTGAATCTGCATCTCTACTAATGTATCCGCCTCCACTACCCGCAAAACGACCACGGAAACCACCAGCAAGGCGACCAAGTCCCTAAGGAAAAAGGTCCTTAAGACCACCGTGGCGAGATCGGTCGCATTAGAAAAGGCGGCGCGTTCATCGGAGCCGCCAAAGGTAACAAAGGCAGCATCGGAGTCGGGAGCAACCGACTCAGTTAAGCTCACCCGCCCCAACATCAGTCCCGGAGACACCATCAATGATACCCGAGTCGGAAGACCGCAGCAGGATCTCGGAGCTTACAGTTCAAGATTGGGAACAGTGCGGGATCTCCCCCCCTCGTCAGATCGTCTCGGATGAGGAAAGCTCTGTTGCTTCGTCGGCGGGACAAGTTGCCCGACCCGAAAGGAGAAGCATGCTTTACCGAACTCCGAGAGGCACAGGGGTGGAGATGGACCTTGCCACCCGGGAGGCCAAAGGTCTCCTTCAAAAGGGCAAAGACGCACTGGAGGCGGCCCTCAATATGAAGAGGGAGTGCAAGGTCACTGCCTACGAGTGCCTTCAGGGACTTTACGAGACCGTACTGTCTCTGGCGGTCTCGAGAGCGCGCCACAAGTACAACCTGGAGAGGGAGCGCTCTCGACATGCGCAAGAGCTTGTGCAAGTCGAGAGGGCTCACACTCGGGATGTCATGGCGCTTAAGGCAGAGCTCTTCCTCATGCGGTCGGACCTCACCGACACCAAAAAAGAGGCTAAAGGAATTAGGGAATGGCTGGGCCACGAAACCCTTGAGGCATTCAAGGGAATTAAGGAGGTCAAGGAAGAGGTCAAGCAATCGAACCTCAACAACATCAAGGAGCACGAGAAGACCAGGTTGTGCGCAGTGGGCACACCGGGGGATCCCAAATGGGATTCCATGGGCGAAGGCCTATTAAAAATCGAGAGGAACATATCGAACCTCTCAAACCAACTAGACGTGCTCCGAAAGGTTCTCGAACAGGTGAAAAACGACCTCAACCGGCCAAAGGATACCCCTACCCCTACTAGCCAGGTGTCGGAATCCGACCTACTAACATCGGCGAAATTTGAGATGGAAGTAGACAAGCTCCAGAAACTGCTAGCGGAAGTAAAAGCTAAACCTACGCCCATCCCACCACCACCACCGCAACGACCGATAACACTATTTCTGAGAGACTGGAGATGGTCTCGGCGGATCTCCGCGTACTGCGTGACAAGGAGCCGAGCGTCCAGACGCAGACGGTGCCAAGTCTGGACACGGAGCTGGCAGTCGTTGAGGTCAAGAAGACACTCCAGGACATTCAGAAGGGGGTGGCAGACCTGGGTAAAGTGGAAAAACCGACTTAACAACAGTAGGGTCCCAAAACCTTTGCCCAGGTCGCCAGTACACCAAAGCCCCCCAAACCGCTGCAACCAAATCACACCCTGATCGTCTCGTCGACTGACCCCACACACACTGGGGACAATGTGATCGAGAGGATCAGGGTCGCCCTGGACCTAAAAACCAGTGGGGCCCGAGTCGATACGGTCCGCAAAGCTCGGAACCAGAAGGTGATCCTGAGGTGCGCGAGCAAAACGGACCTCAATCTGGTCAAAGACCAGGTAAAAACAAGCAGCGGGCTCAAGGTCCAGGAGCCCCATGGTCTGCATTCGGGGCGTGCTGTCAAGCTACAGCGATGATGAAATTGTTGATCTGCTGAAGGCGCAAAATAAGCACCTTCTGCAGAACATCGCTGTGGGCGAGCAGGTCATCAAAATGAGATATAGGAAGCGCGCAAGGAACCCTCACGAGTGCCATCCCGTCTTAGAACTCTCCCCGAAGCTCTGGCAGTGCCTCACGCAGGCAGATGCCCGATATTGCACTTGTGCTGGGCGCAAGTGGAGCCGCCGCCTTAGGCTTTTTGCCCTTTCCTTTGCCCTTAGAGAGTTTTGGGGCCTGGGGTTGCCCGCTGGTGGTCGGGATCGTTGCCGGTGCCGGCATCGCAACTGGCGCTCTGTGCGCCGCGTGTGGAGGACGGATGCGCTTTTCCGGCAACAGTCTATTCCCTGTGATTTTATTACTTTTCCATATTGGGATGTTGTTTATTATTTCTTCATCACTGCCTGTTTGGCAGTTTTGGTTTGCTTTTTAAGAGTAGTCTTTTATATTTGTCATCATTTTTATCTTTTTATTTTTCTAAAAAACGGCGGACTGCTATTCCGATTCTGGGCTAAGATGTCCACAAATTAATGGCTTGAATTTATTAAATGGCTTAAGTCACTCTTCCTGGGAAGAGTACTGCTCACGTTCCAATAAAGGAACCCTCCTACTAGAGGATGGAATTTGTAAATACTATCTTTATTTGTAGCTTTTCTATGAGGCAACGTATTCAGGTAGTTTTACCTGCTCAAAAACACCGTCAAGAGCTACTGATTTTTGGTGCTATGGGTGTTGTTTCCGGATTCCATTGGGAAAGGGCAACTGTTCCGTCATTGAGCAGTAATCATGGATAAGGGCCTGATAGACCTTCTTATCGTAGCTGGGAGAAAGAGGTGCATGGGATTTAGGTTTGAGGAAGATTTTATATAACATTCTTTGAGAGGGTGATATTTCTGTCGGTGAAGATGAAATGTAGTTAGATGATTTAGACACCTCGGCATACGACTTTTTGACTGTAGGAAATACTTGGCTTGCTTTCGCATAGGAAATCGCTTTTTTTGTTATCAGGTATTCTTCTAGCGGCCCAATTTAAGGCAAGTGCTGTTATTGGCAAAATGGTTGCCTTTGCAATGTGCAAATTCCTCTGATATTAGGCATCCATCGCTAGGATGATCCTGACCACATCTGAAACAACGCGGCTTGGAGCGGCATAAGTGCGGCTGTGTCCAAAACGACAACAGTTGAAATACTGTATTGTAGGGTATGTGTAAGATTCTTCTGGGAAAGCAGAATAAAAACAAAACCTTTCTTTGGTAAATTTTGCCCATCGAAAGTGAGAACCGCAATCTGGGTAGGTGTCCATTCCGTAACATTAACTGAAGACACTACGGTTTATCCGTCTTGCTTTAATTACAACCCCACATCTAGGGAACCCATGCTTATTTACAAAAACATCAACAGTTTTATTTTCTATTACAATTACAATAAATATAAAATTATTAAAAATAAACGAAAATTACAGGACTGAGAAATTCTCATGATATGTGTTACCCATAATCCAATATATTAGTTTTAAGCGATGCTTAATATACAGGGTGTCCCTGAAGTCGACGTCCAACAGGCACCAGATGATCGGCAAGGCTCTAACTGTTATCAGAAAAATATAAAAAAAAATCTATGTCCTACAGTTTTTAAATTACAGTCACTTATGTGTTATCCACGAAAAAGTACACCCTGTGCCAGTCTTTTGACTCTTGTTGCTACAAATCTTTATTTTTTCGTCTGTAGTCTTCCTTACATTATCCTGAATAGTGCTTCAGTAATATGGAATCATAAATTCTTAGCCAACTGCTTTAGATTGGAAAACATTATCAGTTTTAGACGAACCAAATACTCTGAATAAAATTTTCACCTTACTTTAAGTGACTGTACTGAATAAATTATGTACGACGCTAGTAGTGGCAAATTTCACCAAAGTTGGCGCATTTAATAAGGATTCTAAAATGGTATAGCACTTAGCACATTACTTCTTAAATTCGGCACAAAAAATGATTTTTCAACGAAACGGAGTTTCGATGAATTTATTTGAACTTACTAAAAATTCTTCTAGTGTACTCAAAGCATACTTTACAACCTCATATGCACTAGACAACACTTTGCACGCGATTTGTTATCATCATGTTGAAAGTCAGCGAGGATCTCTTGTCAAACAACATTGTCTGTCTACTCATGATTTCGCTTCCAGCATTCGTCGGCAATATTATCGCTAGAGGAACTGATGTTGTGCATCTCGAGCCATCGTACTCGGGATACGGCATTTTAGCTAAACACTGGCTTTTTTGCGTCGTGTTGAATTTTTTTTTATTTATTTTTTTGCTTTACCTGTAATTTCTTGTAACGGTGCAAATAAACTATTTATTTCTTTCTCATCAAACTAAAGAACAGTTGATGCTTCATACCGCATTTGATCACGAGGCATGATCACGTAACTTAATCGGAGGATCCACCCAATTTTTTTTTTTTTTTTGATGGGGATATGACAAGTAATCGTTCGCAAGGGCTCATGTACACCATACCACTACCGCTTCTCCCTCGCACCCCCACCGCGTCGATATGCTGTGTACATGACTCTGCCGCGTCAGTTCCTTTTAATTTTACTACACAGTTGATAATGTGTTTGATGCACTTTTAACATCATATTGCAATCATTCAATATTATTTAGTGAGACATGATGCACAACATCAGTTTTATATGCGTAATTTAGTCTAGCGATAATATTGCCGACGAATGCTGCAAGCGAAATCATGAGTAGAGTAGTGTTGTTTGACAAGAGATCCTCGCTGACTTTCAACATGATGATAACAAATCGCGTGCAAAGTGTTGTCTAGTGCATATGAGGTTGTAAAGTATGCTTTGAGTACACTAGAAGAATTTTTAGTAAGTTCAAATAAATTCATCGAAACTCCGTTTCGTTGAAAAATCATTTTTTATGTCGAATTTAAGAAGTAATGTGCTAAGTGCTATACCATTTTAGAATCCTTATTAAATGCGCCAACTTTGGTGAAATTTGCCACTACTAGCGCCGTACATAATTTATTCAGGACAGTCACTTAAAGTAAGGTGAAAAATTTATTCAGAGTATTTGGTTCTTCTAAAACTGATAATGTTTTCCAATCTAAAGCAGTTGGCTAAGAACTTATGATTCCATATTACTGAAGCACTATTCAGGATAATGTAAGCAAGACTACAGACGAAAAAATAAAGATTTGTAGCAACAAGAGTCAAAAGACTGGCACAGGGTGTACTTTTTCGTGGATAACACATAAGTGACTGTAATTTAAAAACTGTAGGACATAGATTTTTTTTTTATATTTTTCTGATAACAGTTAGAGCCTTGCCGATCATCTGGTGCCTGTTGGACGTCGACTTCAGGGACACCCTGTATAATACTTTTATGTGCTTTACTAGATAAGTATAAAAAACTGCATTTATAACTCTCTAATGTTGTGTCTTAATGTGTAACATCTTGATCGAAATATATATTTTTTATATGCGTTATTTTTACTGTTTGTTATATATGTGTTGTAAATTGTAAATTATAACCGTTGATAAATAAATGTTGGTGAAATGTTATCTCTTGTTTATTTTTGGTCTTGTACACCTACCTACCTATATTTGTTGAGGCGAACCACATTGATTTGATTAAATTATTGTTGCCTGACCAAGTGACCACTATGCAGACGCGTATCGGGTTTGCGATAGGGCGCGGGCTGTGCAGGCGCTTCAAGAAATCTGTGTACCTATCTGTGGAGCTATACAACCTACATAGCTCCGTCCCTCTTGCACTGATCAATGATCGACCATTCTGACACAATAGGCTACTTTCCTACTAGTCAAATTCAATACTTTTTCGAAACGTCAAAAACGATATTTCTATGAACTTTGTATGAAATAGTGCGTTATGACGTCATAAGTTTTTGACGTCAAATAGCAGACTTATTTCTAGAAATTAAGCTAGAAAAAGTCGAAAATTAAATAGTTCATCAAATTTATGAATGAGAGTTAATATTTTATTATATTGAAAAGTTGTAATAATTTATTTTTGACCGAGGTACCCAATTGTAATAGCAGACTAAGGCTAGCAGACCCTGACCTCGCGCTCCGTGGAGCTTGGATGTGGCCCCACTGGAGCGCGAGGGTTTACGCCTAAAGCTTGCTTGCCTTGAATATAATTCGAGGAGTGAATAGATGCAGAAGAAAATAAATGAAAAGAGTTGGGAAAATATTCTAACATTTATTCACCTCATTCGCATTCCTGTGTCTATTCTCCCTTTGAATTCTATTCACCCCGTTTTACCGTAGGCATCTCTAAGGATGCAGTTAGACAATAATTGTTGTTTACGGTTTTATATTATTGTTTGTATTGTCTCGCGTGGATTCGTCTTGCGTTCCGGCATACAATGGGTTAACAGATGAAGTAATGAATTCACTTATTACCTACATTATTAAATAAGTTCTATTTGCATTTTAATTCGAGTTAATAACCTCCAGATTGTTATCTATCTTATGAAGTTACGATTGTAATATTTGTGTTAAAGAGATCATGAAATTCAAATATTCACAGATATGATGTAAGCTAGGATAACTTCACTATCGGTTAATGACATTTTGATTGCATTATTGGTGTGGTTGATAAAGTGTTTGCTGCACATGTCCTGATTTTTGCTGTTAAGCTATGTAAGATGAGCTGCGGACTACCTAGCGGGTTTACTGGGACTCCGGCTCGAAAAGCAGGAGTAGGAACGGAGTGGTTTTTAGTCAGTAAGAGTCTGACACTCCTTCTCGCTTCGCTCACGGTGGGAGAAGTCATTGGATGATTTTCCACCTTCAAAAAGAAGCTAAATAAGATCGTATCTTTTCGTGACGGCTCGTGTTTTTCCGATCAATTTCGAGGCAACTTGAAGTTTTTCGAGCAATCGCTAATCCCGAAGACATAATTACAATTGTTTCAAAATGTTGTTTTGCATCATTTGATGATTCGTAACACGAACTCACGAGACATTGGTAGAGCATTTCTGAGCAGAAACTAGTTCGGCAATTTTTTATCATTAGGTAATAATTAATTCTTATGTTGTTTTTATTTCACGTTACGTGGGCGTAGACCGGTATCTTATTTTTGTACTTGCAAAGACAAAAACAAAGATAAATTATTTGCTAAAACACGTGTGAATAACAATTGCTTAATCTATATCAACTGAGGTAAACCGCAAGTATAATTTTATCAAAACTGTTGCCACAATGAATCGCTGTTTTTGTGTGTGAACGAGTTAACGAGTAGACCGAGGATTCAGTGTTACATTATAAACAGAATACGTTGGTAGTCTCGTTGTTTATTTGGCTAAAATGTCGACAAAAGTGGCTGTAGTGACGGGAGCGAATAAAGGTATCGGGTTCGCGATAGTGCGCGGGCTGTGCAAGCGGTTCGAGGGCGCCGTGTATCTGACCTCGCGCAACGTGGAGCGCGGCGCCGCGGCCGTAGCAGCACTGGAGCGTGAGGGTCTGCGCCCCCGCTACCACCAGCTCGACATCACCGACACGCACAGCCTCGAGACCTTCAGAGACTACATCAAAAAGAATTACGACGGAATCGACATTTTAGTGAACAACGCTGGCATCGCATTCGGCAGAAACGCCACAGATCCAGTAGCCATCCAGGCTGAACAAACGTTACACGTCAATTACTTCGCTTTGGTAACAACTTGCGATATTTTATTCCCGGTTCTTAAAAATGGTGCTAGAGTTGTCAACATTTCCAGTTCTTATGCTCACTTGAGCAATATCCCAAGTCTGGCTTTGAGGGATAAGTTGAAAGATGAGAAGTTGACTGTGGCAGGGTTGTCGGCTCTGATGCAGCAGTACGTGGATGCTGCTAAGCAAGGCACGCAGGCTGCGGAGTGGGGGAACTCCTCGCTGGTGGTGGCTAAAGTTGGAGTGACGGCGTTGAGTAACATTCATCAACGCATGTATATGGATAGAGGTGAGTTGAAACTTGAGAGTACCTGAGAGCTGAGTCAGTAAATTCGATTTATAGTCAACAGGACACTAGAGAAAGCAAGATAGGAATCTTTAGGTACTTACCTATCCAGAAACTTCTTTGCAGACCGTAGGTAACTTACACGATAAACTTCAGAGATCCAGCAAAAGAAAGTATTAAAAAAGTGAATCTAAGATACACTTGCGAGCAAAGAGACGAAGCCACCAGCGAATTATTCATTTTAAAGAATCCTCTACAACTAAAAAAATATGCGAGTCGCTAGTGATAGAGCAAAGTGGCGAACAATTGGGGAGGCCTATGTCCAGCAGTGTACTGCTATAGGCTGATGATGATGATGATGAAAAAAATATAGGTACGTTTTACAACAAAATGTACCTACTGTAATTTTAAAGGTATCGTTCGTTCGTTTCGTGTCTCTGTTTCTTTGCTCCCAAGTGTAGATAAGTATACTATCTTTATCTCTTTAGTACTGCCAGTCAGTACCTATTTCATAACAAAAAATACATGTTGTCAAGTAAATAAATAGGTAAGTAGATAGTGGCTATAAGCACCTATGTACTTAGGTACAAATATTTTGAGTAGATGAAATGTTTTAACAAAGCCTCTTTCACTTTTGCTCGAGCAGTCCCATTCATGCCGAATAATTATTTATTAACTTTTTTATTTTACAGACTTGAAAATCAACTCAGTGCATCCCGGCTATGTGGACACGGACATGTCGTCTCACAACGGGCCTATGACCATAGATGAGGGAGCCGTAGCCCCATTGTATGTCGCTCTGGACGCTCCTGATACCTTGAGAGGCCAACTGGTATGGTTCAACAAAGACATCGTCAGCTGGGACGGTGTTAAACCCGATAGAGAATTTTGATGTAAAACCTTATGATTTTTTTCTTAATAAAATGTTGCACTTTTAGGTTTTTCTTTTTCTTCTCCTGTAAAAATATCTTCTAATTTATTTTGTTGCGGGATATGCGTCGAAATTTAATGTTCTGTTGTTTTCATGATTGTACTGATGATCCTGGCTTACAGGAGTTTCAGCGTTATAGGAGGTTGTACCGGGCTTGTCCCAACAAAAAAGGCATTTTAGGTGTGTTAAGAAATAGGTATGTTTCTATTTCTACTCTTGTGATAATCGACTGAAGAATCATATATGTATTTACTAGAGACTGGATAGCAGCACCTTTAACCCACGACCATGCATGAAAAGATTGATGACTGTTGATGTAACGAAAGAGGTATGTAAGGTGCGTTCCAATTTTTACGATTCTTACCTTCATGGGAGACAGGAGTAAGGTTATGTATGCATGTATGTAAGGAAAGCAGCATTCTCCGATGAACCTGATTCGTTCACACTGTGATCTCTGACTCCTTTTCAAAAGTGGAGATCATAACGAACCCCTTATGTAGATGAAGCCCATAGTCCAGCTGGACACTCACGGGCAGTTGTAGTTGACAAAGATGATGAGATATTTTATGTCGTGGCGAAGTCAAATTGCAACTTAGGTACCAAATCATAGCAAAATAGAAAGTAAACAACAATTAGTTTTCATAATCAATTTATTAAATCTTTTTTCACTGGAAGGCACTTCAAATGTTTTACATTTCACTGGATAATTCAGTAACACAAGTTAATTACAAATTAAAGTACAATACACACTAAAGGCCAAGTTTAATAACTTCTAAATCTATAGTTTTGCTAATTAGAGACAGAATCTGTAGCCTTAGTACGAGTTTGCTTTACGTTTAAAGTAATCGAAACGAGAGCGCGTTCGGTGCTCTGATTGGTTGGCTCGAATAAACCAACAAATCAGAGAGACGAACGGGCTTTAAACATAAAGCAAACTCATACTAAGGGTACTCTTCTAATACATAAAGTTGAAGTTTGTTTGCAAGCGCTACCTACAGGACTACTCGTTTGAATTTTAAAATTCAATTTGAGTTATATAGTCCATTTATTGAGGAAGGCTATAAGTTATAAAGAATCACGCTATGATTTATAGGAGCTGAGCAGTGGGTAAAACTAGTTTTCACATAAGCTCCATATGAAATGTGTTCAAATTCCATCTCCGTTTAGCAAATCTACGGATAGATAATTATTAAAATTGGTTATAAACCTCCATCTTTTCAAAAACTACAATTAAAACATAGCCTTAGTAACAAAATCTACTAAAATACACCAAAATATTATTTAAATCAATAATAATAATAACAAAATCATCTATTTTAATCACTTCTTCACAAATTAGTAACAAAACGTGTTACTTACAAATATTTTTATAAAATTTTGTTATTGTCTTACGTAAATACGTTAAAAATCTTTAATAATTAAAATATTATAGCTTAATATTACTTTTTATTGGAAGGAATGATTGCGTGCGGATACGCATAGCACCTACTATCTTACATACTGGCTTTAGTTCTTAAGATACTTAATTAATTCGTAGTTTTTAGTCAAATTGGACTAAAAATTATAAATATTATATTTTTACACTTTTGTATATAAAATATATAGAAGTTAGATAGTCTCAGTCCAATTTCACAAAAAAACTACTTGTATTATAAAATTATATTGTTATCATATCATCATGCCTTTTACTCCTCGAATAGGTAAGCAGAGGTGTAAAATACACATATTACAAATAACGTCTAGTTCTCGCCAGTTACCAAGGGATGATGACCACATTTCATCAGTCATCAGGTGAAGTAGTTTTCATAAAACTTCGTTTAAAAAAACCGACATCAACCTCCTTATAAAATAAAGGCTGTTAATATAGTAAAATCTGTTCTTAAGTGTAATAAACACTTTTCTGAAATTTACATCCACACTAAAGTGCATACATACATGTAGGTCAAATTGAAACAACTCTTCAGTTTTTTGAAGTCAGTTGAAAAAAAATAAATATTAGAAGCACTTTTTCAAAAACTCAATAAACGACGGCGATATAATAATATTAAAATAGTGTATTTTTCTGCCACTAGTGGGCGTTTTAGTCAACTTAAGTCGTAAGTCACTAGGCCATACACACAAGATTACTTCAAAAACTCATTAGACCGTTAATTTAAGGATTTTTCTACATAAACATACACTTTTATGAAGATGTAAAAAATCTTTCAACATCAAAAGAGTTATATAGGACAAACAGTTACAAAGACCAACTATCGCCTCAATACGTCTAAAATGACTGAACAATACAAAGATTCATAAGAAAAAATCTTTAAAAAATACCTCAACCTTCTTCATAAATGGTACCTTTAGCGTTCAGTATTCAGTAGGTAGGGTATGACATCATCAATACTGACGTCACCTACGAAGCCAACGAAGAATACATCTTCCAGGAACGGTCCGGAGAAGGTCCTCAGGACTGGAAGCTGAAGGAGCAGGGTGGCTAACCGGTCCTCATCCTGGCAGGTAGCTCGGAGGGAACGGAGTACTTTGATCTGGTAGTCTTGCAGCTTACGGGTCAAAAAGTCTGGTACACCGTCTGGAAGTGAATGGTTTTGGTTATTATTAAACGAGGAGTTACGTGATTAGTTAAATGGTATTATACCCTGTGCGCCGTAACAAGGTGCGGCTGACAGATGCCTGTATGACGTTGACGTCTCTCTCTAGGGATGGACATTAGAAACATCTTTTTTTATCGCTATCGATACTCGCAGCATACATTTAATTCTCTTTAATTTTTTTATTAAATGTGTGTGTTATTTAGTTGTGCAGTGTAACTACGTGAATATACTTGTCAAAATAAATATTTTATAACCAAGCCCTGAGGTGTTTCAGAGTTTCAGTTTTACAGAACCGTGAAGAATATGAGTGTATATTAGTTTGTATATGTTACTAAAACCACCACGATCGTTCAGATTACGTACCACCACGCATTATCAAAGGCGCCGGAAATGTCTACTACATATTTGTGCTCAGATAAAGTCACTGTGGTTCGGGCAGAGAGAGCCGCGTCTACAGTAGATTTACCCACATAATTAAAGGTTTTTTAAGAGTGATAATTGAACGACACACGATTTTCGTTTTTTATTCTAAAAAAACATCGACTACCTATCCATCGTAGCCGTACATCCCATCACTAAACACGACTATGGCTTTACGTTATACGCATAACACTTTACTTTATTTTTCATTTCATTAGATTTTATTTAAAGACTAGAACATTCCAGTTGGATTTAATTTAATTAACTACACTTCCGAATGATTTAACATAATACGAAAATAAAAATATAAATGTGATACAGTTAAAATACTAAGGCATAATTTTTAAATCGCAGCAACTTTCAAGAGTGATACGAAACGTTACTGAATCTGTCAGCCGCACCATGTTACGGCGCATAAGGTATAGAACAGTTTCACCCAACAAATATTAGAAACGATTACAGAATTGCTACATAAAATTTTGATACTCAAAAATCTAGCCTAATTTTAGAAGAAACAGAAATACTCCTAAGAAGTGACTTTATTCGATTCCAGGTGGGCTGGGCTTTTTTCGGCATTTCAAAATTTTCTCGGTTGTAGCGCGAAGTCTGGCATTATGCCCAGTATACGGCGATAGGCTCACCCCTTTTAAATGGGACTTTTACAATGACTGCACGTTTGGTGCGGTGGCTGGGCAACTGGCTGCCGCGCAACGGATAGCGGGTTCGATTCCCGCACGGAGCAACTCTTTGTGTGATCCACAAATTGTTGTTTCGGGTCTGGGTGTTATGTGCATGTGAACTTGTATGTTTGTAAACGCACCCACAACACAGGAGAAAATCCTAACGTGGGGCAACGTTTTTTTTTAAAAAAAGACTTATAATACAAATGGTGAAAAGTGGGTGTACATTGTATGGCGGCATTACGACGTGCCCTAATGAGCACCTCTGCCTACCCCTACTGGGATAAAAGGCGTGGCGTTGCATAAGTGACTACTCTTGATACAAATCATCACGAATCAATTAAAGAAATAATCTTCAAGCTACATTACCTGGCGAGAACAGACAGAGTGCGCGGAGATGCGCGTGTTCCCTCTGCTGCAGGCGCAGTTGCTCCATGTGCGAGATGAACTGCTGCAGCCGCGACAGGCTGCTCGTCACCTCCGCGATGCGCTCGTCCGAGTAGTCGCTTGCTGATATCTGGGGATTAAAGAAATAAATATCATATACAAATGGTGAAAAGTGGGTGTACATTGAACAGTTGTATTAAGTGCGTAATGCGCACGCCTTTAATCGCCTTCGGGGATAAAAGACGTCACGATACGATAACTACTTGATAGTCAAAATCAAATGATTTATCGATTAATTCACCGCACTATTATCGTAACGTCAAAATGGAATTATTTGTATTCTAGGCGTTCCTCCACTGGTTATCTTTGCTTATGCAGTGCGTTAAAGATTGTAGTTTAGGGTTCGGATTTATGGAAGATAGGTGGTCTCCTGTATCTCTTAAATGTATAGTCCCATAAACAGCTCATATCATGCCCGTGGGAAGAGTAATTATTATTGTCATCAATTCACCATCATATCAGCCACAAAATGGTCAGCAGTAGATATTGCGGAACTAAGGCCTCCCCTTCGAAAAATTAGGGGTGACAAAATAATGTATCAGTAGACAGCTAATGTTCCCGAGCTGCGGACTGCCTAGCGGGTTTCCGGGGCTCCAGCTCAAAGAGCAAGAGTAGGAATGTGGTTGTTTATAGTCAATAGGAGCTTGACACTCACTTTCGCCTCGCCCAAGGTAAGAGAAGTCATTGGATGATTTTCCCTCCTCAAAAAAAGACAGCTAAGTTAGACCATATCTCTACTGAAACTAGACACATTTTCCAACATACCTCAGGCGCAGCCATGTCATGTGAGCGATCAATGCTATCGTTGGAGGTCCTGTCCCGCAGCACGGTCTGTAGATGGGCAACCAGCTGCGGCAGGAGTGTGCCCAGGGACAGCTGCACCGAGAACATGGACAGGCACAGCACGAACAGCTCCGGCCAACACTTCTTCAACAGGGTCACTTGGATTTCGAACCTGTGGGGATATGGTTGGTTATTAATTACATTATCATAGTTTGTCTATAATTCTATATTGTGCAAAGGTCAGTTCTCATAGAATTGTATATGTTACCGGCCAAACCAAGAACAGTTTTTGTTGCAGCTGCATCTCACAAAACCTACTACGACGTCACTACGTCAGGTATTCGTACCTACAGTCAGGACCTAGTCTACTGTATTAGTTTATTCTAGAGTGTGCATATTTAGATCAGGATCAACTGGTTTAGACAAACTGGCCTATCTTATTGTGCTTAGGACAAATTAGTTTGAACTAGGCTATACTAGTTAATCCTATCCCATATAGGTAGAACTAGTTTAGTCTAGGCAAAACTATTTTGTCCTGAAATCGGGTTTCGCCGGTAACATATACAAATAGATACTAGTGAATGAGACTCTGTTCTTACTTCTAACATGACTAGTTATGGAGTTTAAAGGATTCTTTTATCTAAGTGGGGTTTAATTTGCATGCTTTGAAGGATCAAAGCATGCAAATTAAACCGCAAACCATCTCCTGATCGTTTGCTAGTAATTTTATAGATTTTTAGTCCATGATCTGATGTCTGTAGCATCATAGTTCTGGAAACAGCTTTGTTTATTACAGTTTGTAATTAACACGTTCAATGCCGCCGACACGCCAAGCGTGTTCTTACGAATTTCTATAACTACGCCTCGAACACGCCAGGCGTGTCCTAAATTCTCAGTATATTCTCAGGGCGGCATCGCTATGAACTTCAAAAAAATAATGGTGGCAGTGAACGTGTTAATAAGATTTTTTCACGCAGATGTACAATGTATACTCACGGCAGTGCATGCGCGGCGGGTACAGCCCGCAGCCACCGCGCGGCGGCGGCCAGTAGTCTGGCGCCGGCCTCGCAGACGGCGTGCAGCCGCAGTGTATAATGTATAATGTACAATGTATACTCACGGCAGTGCATGCGCGGCGGGTACGGCCCGCAGCCAGCGCGCGGCGGCGGCCAGCAGTCTGGCGCCGGCCTCGCAGACGGCGTGCAGCCGCAGTGTATAATGTATAATGTACAATGTATACTCACGGCAGTGCATGCGCGGCGGGTACAGCCCGCAGCCAGCGCGCGGCGGCGGCCAGCAGTCTGGCGCCGGCCTCGCAGACGGCGTGCAGCCGCAGTGTATAATGTATAATGTACAATGTATACTCACGGCAGTGCATGCGCGGCGGGTACGGCCCGCAGCCAGCGCGCGGCGGCGGCCAGCAGTCGGGCGCCGGCCTCGCAGACGGCGTGCAGCCGCAGTGTATAATGTATAATGTACAATGTATACTCACGGCAGTGCATGCGCGGCGGGTACAGCCCGCAGCCAGCGCGCGGCGGCGGCCAGCAGTCTGGCGCCGGCCTCGCAGACGGCGTGCAGCCGCAGTGTATAATGTATAATGTACAATGTATACTCACGGCAGTGCATGCGCGGCGGGTACAGCCCGCAGCCAGCGCGCGGCGGCGGCCAGTAGTCGGGCGCCGGCCTCGCAGACGGCGTGCAGCCGCAGTGTACAATGTATAATGTACAATGTATACTCACGGCAGTGCATGCGCGGCGGGTACAGCCCGCAGCCAGCGCGCGGCGGCGGCCAGTAGTCGGGCGCCGGCCTCGCAGACGGCGTGCAGCCGCAGTGTATAATGTATAATGTACAATGTATAATGTACAATGTATACTCACGGCAGTGCATGCGCGGCGGGTACAGCCCGCAGCCACCGCGCGGCGGCGGCCAGTAGTCTGGCGCCGGCCTCGCAGACGGCGTGCAGCCGCAGTGTACAATGTATAATGTACAATGTACAATGTATACTCACGGCAGTGCATGCGCGGCGGGTACAGCCCGCAGCCAGCGCGCGGCGGCGGCCAGTAGTCGGGCGCCGGCCTCGCAGACGGCGTGCAGCCGCAGTGTACAATGTATAATGTACAATGTACAATGTATACTCACGGCAGTGCATGCGCGGCGGGTACAGCCCGCAGCCAGCGCGCGGCGGCGGCCAGTAGTCGGGCGCCGGCCTCGCAGACGGCGTGCAGCCGCAGTGTACAATGTATAATGTACAATGTATACTCACGGCAGTGCATGCGCGGCGGGTACAGCCCGCAGCCACCGCGCGGCGGCGGCCAGTAGTCGGGCGCCGGCCTCGCAGACGGCGTGCAGCCGCAGTGTATAATGTATAATGTACAATGTACAATGTATACTCACGGCAGTGCATGCGCGGCGGGTACGGCCCGCAACCACCGCGCGGCGGCGGCCAGTAGTCGGGCGCCGGCCTCGCAGACGGCGTGCAGCCGCAGTGTATAATGTATAATGTACAATGTACAATGTATACTCACGGCAGTGCATGCGCGGCGGGTACGGCCCGCAACCACCGCGCGGCGGCGGCCAGTAGTCGGGCGCCGGCCTCGCAGACGGCGTGCAGCCGCAGTGTACAATGTATAATGTACAATGTACAATGTATACTCACGGCAGTGCATGCGCGGCGGGTACAGCCCGCAGCCAGCGCGCGGCGGCGGCCAGTAGTCGGGCGCCGGCCTCGCAGACGGCGTGCAGCCGCAGTGTACAATGTATAATGTACAATGTACAATGTATACTCACGGCAGTGCATGCGCGGCGGGTACAGCCCGCAGCCAGCGCGCGGCGGCGGCCAGTAGTCGGGCGCCGGCCTCGCAGACGGCGTGCAGCCGCAGTGTACAATGTATAATGTACAATGTATACTCACGGCAGTGCATGCGCGGCGGGTACAGCCCGCAGCCACCGCGCGGCGGCGGCCAGTAGTCTGGCGCCGGCCTCGCAGACGGCGTGCAGCCGCAGTGTATAATGTATAATGTACAATGTATAATGTATACTCACGGCAGTGCATGCGCGGCGGGTACGGCCCGCAACCACCGCGCGGCGGCGGCCAGTAGTCGGGCGCCGGCCTCGCAGACGGCGTGCAGCCGCAGTGTATAATGTATAATGTACAATGTACAATGTATACTCACGGCAGTGCATGCGCGGCGGGTACAGCCCTCAACCACCGCGCGGCGGCGGCCATTAGCCTGGCGCCGGCCTCGCAGACGGCGTGCAGCCGCAGTGTACAATGTATAATGTACAATGTACAATGTATACTCACGGCAGTGCATGCGCGGCGGGTACAGCCCGCAGCCAGCGCGCGGCGGCGGCCAGTAGTCGGGCGCCGGCCTCGCAGACGGCGTGCAGCCGCAGTGTACAATGTATAATGTACAATGTATACTCACGGCAGTGCATGCGCGGCGGGTACAGCCCGCAGCCAGCGCGCGGCGGCGGCCAGTAGTCGGGCGCCGGCCTCGCAGACGGCGTGCAGCCGCAGTGTACAATGTATAATGTACAATGTACAATGTATACTCACGGCAGTGCATGCGCGGCGGGTACAGCCCGCAGCCAGCGCGCGGCGGCGGCCAGTAGTCGGGCGCCGGCCTCGCAGACGGCGTGCAGCCGCAGTGTACAATGTATAATGTACAATGTATACTCACGGCAGTGCATGCGCGGCGGGTACAGCCCGCAGCCACCGCGCGGCGGCGGCCAGTAGTCGGGCGCCGGCCTCGCAGACGGCGTGCAGCCGCAGTGTATAATGTATAATGTACAATGTATACTCACGGCAGTGCATGCGCGGCGGGTACGGCCCGCAACCACCGCGCGGCGGCGGCCAGCAGTCGGGCGCCGGCCTCGCAGACGGCGTGCAGCCGCAGTGTATAATGTATAATGTACAATGTACAATGTATACTCACGGCAGTGCATGCGCGGCGGGTACAGCCCGCAGCCAGCGCGCGGCGGCGGCCAGTAGTCGGGCGCCGGCCTCGCAGACGGCGTGCAGCCGCAGTGTACAATGTATAATGTACAATGTATACTCACGGCAGTGCATGCGCGGCGGGTACAGCCCGCAGCCAGCGCGCGGCGGCGGCCAGTAGTCGGGCGCCGGCCTCGCAGACGGCGTGCAGCCGCAGTGTATAATGTATAATGTACAATGTACAATGTATACTCACGGCAGTGCATGCGCGGCGGGTACGGCCCGCAACCACCGCGCGGCGGCGGCCAGCAGTCGGGCGCCGGCCTCGCAGACGGCGTGCAGCCGCAGTGTATAATGTATAATGTACAATGTATACTCACGGCAGTGCATGCGCGGCGGGTACGGCCCGCAACCACCGCGCGGCGGCGGCCAGCAGTCGGGCGCCGGCCTCGCAGACGGCGTGCAGCCGCAGTGTATAATGTATAATGTACAATGTACAATGTATACTCACGGCAGTGCATGCGCGGCGGGTACGGCCCGCAACCACCGCGCGGCGGCGGCCAGCAGTCGGGCGCCGGCCTCGCAGACGGCGTGCAGCCGCAGTGTATAATGTATAATGTACAATGTATACTCACGGCAGTGCATGCGCGGCGGGTACAGCCCGCAGCCAGCGCGCGGCGGCGGCCAGTAGTCGGGCGCCGGCCTCGCAGACGGCGTGCAGCCGCAGTGTACAATGTATAATGTACAATGTATACTCACGGCAGTGCATGCGCGGCGGGTACAGCCCGCAGCCACCGCGCGGCGGCGGCCAGTAGTCGGGCGCCGGCCTCGCAGACGGCGTGCAGCCGCAGTGTACAATGTATAATGTACAATGTACAATGTATACTCACGGCAGTGCATGCGCGGCGGGTACAGCCCGCAGCCACCGCGCGGCGGCGGCCAGTAGTCGGGCGCCGGCCTCGCAGACGGCGTGCAGCCGCAGTGTACAATGTATAATGTACAATGTACAATGTATACTCACGGCAGTGCATGCGCGGCGGGTACAGCCCGCAGCCAGCGCGCGGCGGCGGCCAGTAGTCGGGCGCCGGCCTCGCAGACGGCGTGCAGCCGCAGTGTACAATGTATAATGTACAATGTATACTCACGGCAGTGCATGCGCGGCGGGTACAGCCCGCAGCCAGCGCGCGGCGGCGGCCAGTAGTCGGGCGCCGGCCTCGCAGACGGCGTGCAGCCGCAGGTGTCCCGGCGCGGGGCCCGGCAGCGACACGCACAGCTGCACCGACTCCGGGGTGCTTAGGATGCCCGCCTCCACTGGGGACGGAATGTTTATTTATTTATTGCACAATGTACAGACTTATACAACTAGTACACAACCTTGTTAGGGCGTTGCAATATGGCGTTCGGTTTTATTAAAATTTTATGTTTTTACATGTTTCTGTTGTCTGTTAGTATTTTTTCACGTATAAAATAGCGTTTACAAATATCTATGTGTGTTATGTGCTATTATACTATGTGCTGGGTTATTAAGGGGTATGGGGTAGTTGAAATGCTGTTTATGATGTTAGTTATAAATGTGGCTCACTTAAAATGATACCACTTCAAGGTACAGAGAGTAGAGTTCCTGTGACAAGACGAGGTGAATCGTGCCTGGCTTTCCGCCCAACAGTTGTTCGTTGGAGTTTTCTATGCATGTTTATTCGCATGTAAATTTTTCATGCGCAATGTAGGATTAGTGTAGTCGATCGTTTGTTTATGCGCGTAATTTGTCATGTCTATTGAAACTTCAATATGCGTCACCACACTACGACATCACAGAAAACACAAATTCCCAATCATCAAATCACTATTTCTAAAAGGTCGGCAACACAATGTCGGTAATTCTTCTCACATGGGTGGTGACATATGGTGGGTATCTGAGGCGACAACGCCGATGACAGATTATCAAGTGATCCGTGAGCTGGTTTGCCTGCCTTATCACAAAAAAATAAAAACATATGTGTAAGACCAACTAATGAGTAAAACAATAAAACAACAATACGTACCATCATTAGGCTGCGCATCTCCGGCGGCGTGTAGGGCTCCGAGGGGCACCTCGGGCGGAGTCGCGCCGTAAGCAGACTGCAGGTACTCGTTTATTGCACCTAGTAAACAAAGTATTTGATTACTAAAACATAAACTATGTAAGAAAATACTAAATATTACAATATTCATCATCAGCCAGTTCCTGCGAGTCTACCTTTTATTTGAGGGCTGAGTCATCCAATGACTTCTCGCTCCTTGAGTAAGGCTAGAGCGAGAGTAAAAACCACCCCATTCTTACTTCTGCTTTGAGCCGGAGCCCCGGTAGCCTGTTACGTTGTCCGCAGGACCCTCCTCTGCAGAAAGTTTGCTTTCTTCATCCCCTTCTCAATCTCTTAAAGGTTGGCAACGTACTTGTAACTCCTCTGGTATTGCGGTGTCAACGGGTGGCACCAATTTCTTGCTTACCATAACCGGTGATTAATGTGCTTGTTTGTTTCCCTATTCCATAAAAAATGATATGTGACTCACCGAACTGTCCCATCTTGAAGAGGTTCTTAGCAAGCTGTGTTTGCAGCATGAACTGCTGTCTGCGAGCTCCCTCGATGTCACCAGCGTTGCCCGGAGTCAGGTACGGAGATACTACAGGAATAAATAAAGATAATATTAGTTTATACATACATACATAGCGCTACTGGTTGGCAGAGACAATGAAACATCCATTGCAACGAATCTTACATCTTATTAGTTTATGTAGATATTATTTTAAGTTTTGGTGGTTTAAAACTCATTTGTTTAAACTTAAGGGCGTGTTATTGCGAGCGAGTTAACCGCTAGGATGGCTGGTGTAGCGAGAGGTCATTTATCCAATAAACTATATACAGTAATTGTAAATAAAAGTTTGAAAAGGTACAGCAACGCCATAACTTGAAACCTAATTTTTGTATACATTTATGATGACCTAGGTCATGTTTTATAGCATTTTTATTATACCTGGATTACTCTTGTTGAACGCTACGGCGGCGGCGAGCGCGAAGTTGATGGCGGGCGCCGGGGACACCGCGCCGAACGCATCGCTAGGCTCCTCCTTAGGGTTTATCTGTAAAATTACACACATTTTCATATATTTAGGGACTTGTGAAATGTGGCTTTAGCTACAATTTCGAAGAATTATCATCAAGATCCCGTTTACAGGTTCGCAGATCCATGTGAGACACAATGTACTTTCTATGGTTGACTATTATTACAAATTGTGCAAAAAAAAGTGCCTGATCTTTGCGAAATATGTAATCCCATATAATATACTGCCGATTTCAATAACCAATCATAATTTAAATTCACTGGATCGATCTTGATTTCAGAATCTAAAATCAATATCAAAAATTTATCCCAAAATCTGAATATTAAGGTTTTAGATTATGATCCGTTATTGAAATCTACACCTGGGCCAGTTAATCCGTGAGAAGAATATCAGCTTTGAATACAAACGTAAGATAGAATAATAAAATAGACTATCCTCACCTGTCCTGCCTGTGCCTGCCCAGCTAGTCCGAGGAACTTGGAGTAAGCAGCCTGTCTGTCGTGGATGCCTTCCCTCTGCTCCCCCTTGGACTTGTCCACGATCGGCTTGCGCTCGTGCTGGACCGCTGTCGCATACAGTGCAAGAATTATTGCTCATCAGAACACTTACTATACATAGTTATACATTTGTATGGTGTTTGGAAGGTTAAGTAAAGTATTATTAGGTTTTTTAACTACCAATTACCCCCTTTGAAGAGTATAGGATTGAAAACATGCTTGATATAATAATTAAAAATGTGAATGTATGTTGTATGTCGACATTATAACATTATGTAAATACGAAAGTGGATCTCTTTCTGTCTTCTATTAAAAACTAGCGACCCGCCCCAGCTTCGCATGTGTGCAATGGTGATATATTATACATATAAACATTCCCCTTGAATCACTATCTATTAAAACCGCATCAAAATCTGTTGCGTGGTTTCAAATATTTAAGCATACAAAGGGACATAGGGACAAAGAAAGCGACTTTGTTTTATACTAAACTAGCTACTTCCGCGCGGTTTCACCCGCTCTGTTCGGCTCCTGTTGGTCATAGCGTAATGTTCTATAGCCTAGAGCCTTCCTCGATAAATGCCCTATCCAACACAAAAAGAATTATTCAATTCTGACCAGTAGTTCCAGAGATTAGCGCGTTCAAACAAACAATCAAACAAACTCTTCAGCTTTATAATATTAGTAGGTATAGATATTAGTATAGATTATGAAGTAAGTGTATCAAAGATACTCACAGTCGCTCCTCATGCCGCAAGCGAGGCATTTCTGCAGGCGACAGTACTGGCAGCGGTTGCGGTGGTGCTTGGTGACTTCGCAGTTCATGCTGCCGCGGCACTGGTAGCCTAGCTTCTTGCGTATTGAGCGCTTGAAGAAACCTTTGCAGCCTGGTGGAGAGAATTCAAAATTGGTTAGGATTTTATTTTAAGAGACACTGAATTAAGACATACACACTACATCTTAATTTAACAGATCGCTGACCCAATTAGTAATCAGTCTTAGATATGACAAAAATAAATAAATGTGTGCTGTTGACATCAGAAGACCCCACTTAACAACAGGCAGACAGACTGAAGACTATTATTTACTTCTTTATTTGTTGACATTACAAAAGGACCTATCAATCTTTATAAATGTAATAAATGCTTTGACTTTGATTTTGACAGTATAAAGAACACATCCAATGACTTATATGGAGCAGGGATGTTCAATAAGGTCTAAATAGATAAGTTAACAGTAATTGCGTCATCAGTGTTTTAATCTTGTCTTTGTATGTGGATACTACACACTTTCTTGTCCTTACTAGGACCTACCTTCACAGCTGATGGCTCCATAGTGTCTTCCGGAGGCCCTGTCTCCGCACACAATACACAGCTCCAGCCCCCCAACTTCACTGCTGCCACTAAACTTCAGCTCCATCTGATCCTGACCTTCCATTGTAACTGGGGACAAATAATATAAAGATACAATTAATAAAAAAAATACACTTTGCTTGTCAATGGCATCACTGATAGCTTGAGGTGAATGAATCTTAAAGCATAAAGGGTGCTTTTCTACCAGAGATGTATGCTATGCTACAAAGATGTAATAGCTAAACTGTCTTTCCATTTAAAAAATATAACTTAGCTGAGTATGTTTCCAGTGTTAAGCTATGTGTACCAATGAATATGATTGGTGGAAGCCAAACACATCCACAGCAACATAGCATAGCACATCTCTTGTATGGTTTTTACTTCAAAAGATCACTACAAAATAAACTTGGATGGGTTAAACAAGTCTTCTGAATTTACCTATTTAGGTGATTATTCTCAGAATACTATGTTGTATTTTGTAGCCTATTATCATGGAATGAGTAACAAACTATGACATTTATATATCAGTCAGATAAATAGGATGAGACATTGGTACCTTCTACCTGATTATGGAAGTGAACAGCTATCAAGAAGAAGTCTGGTGTCACTATGGTGTTACTTCTGAATTTGTTGTACATACAGTTTAGTTTGCAAAACTGGGGATGCTAATGACATTTATGTTTAGAATATATTATGGAATTGTATTGTGTGGTGATTTTACACAAGATTATGTCCAGTAGTACACGTTATAAGGAAGAAATGTTGCTTAAAGTCATTTCCGCAAAATGTGCAAGCCCTCAAGGGCAGAAATGGTAATAAAATATGGGATCACTTTTTTATTGCTGATCCTGGATCTTGTACTGTTGACGTGTTAGTAAAGTATTTATAGGCTTGGGCATAGGAAGGAAATCCATGAGAAAGCATCCATGACCATACGCATCAATGCATGTGATAAAAAACCACAACTTTTGACCATACCTTTCACTTTTGAGAGTAATTCCGAGCGTGGTATTTTTTACATTTCTCAAACTCTTAAATTGTATTACAAAGCGAGAAGGTTTAGGTATTACTTCTTCTTTGCTAAATTATATGATCTAAACAAAGCAGAGGGCAAGCTACGGTCACTGGAGTGAAAAATCTATTCATAAGCCACAAATACAGTTAGCTATTCGATTGGACTTACCTTATGTTTTTCTTAGAAGACGCTTCTTTATATCACATTTATTGCAGCTTATAGACAAGATGCAGGTCTAAAACACACACCATTTACGATTTATTATGATTTTTTCTATTTTATCATCACGAATTCCACGATACACAATGAAAATAAATAAAAAAATAATGAATGCGAATGAATGATAGAATGAATCTGAATGACAGATTCATAGACCATAGACAAAATATCTGTGGTTTTTCTTGAGCACAGAATTTTATGGTGCAAAAAGACATGTGTTCACGTGATAGATCTACTGTCAAAAGTGTCATTCACGAAAAAAACAATACCGCGTGTGATTTTGTTGTAGACAAGAGGTGCTTTACATTTATTTTCATGTGGAATTGAAATAAATACAATTAATATTCATTGTGTACAACTGAAAACAACCATGGCGTGTCCAGTACTGGAAGATATAACTGGTAAATTCAATAGTTTCACTGAGAAACCAGTAAAATTTCTCGCTGTTCAAAGTGACCTTAAAGATGATATTAAAAACTTGGTTAAATCACTTTATGATTATACGAAAACTCAAGAAACTGTGGATAAAAAGGTGAAGAAGGCTGCGCTGCCGGAGATGATAGTTCAGGACTTCGACGAGGAACAGATATGGCAACAAATAGAACTTCAAAACACTGAATGTTGGGACCAGCTTGTGTGGGATGTAGCTAATTGTATGTCCAGTAAAACTAACCTGGAGTTCCCTGTCACGATTTCTAAGGAAGACAGTAACGAGAAAAATAATGTAGATAGCGATAAATTAATTTCTGAAGATGAGGAACACTCAGAATCAGAGAAATCCGACCAAAACGAAGATGAAGACGAAATTAATGAAAAACCTAAGAAAAAGAAGACAACGGCTCCTAAATCTAAGGGTAAGAGTTCAATAGTCGATGATCAGTTCTTCAAACTACAAGACATGGAGAAATTTCTATTACATGAGGAAAGGAATGAAGGTAAGAAACCTCGGGAAGATGACAGCGATGAAGAATCTATTGATTTGTTCAATGATATTGATGACGATGATGGTTCCAATGATGAGGAAGGTGGCAAAGAGGCCATGTACTCAGATTTCTTCAACCAGGATGAAGAAAATGGAGATGAGTATGAGAACGGTGAAGTTGATGAAAATGGAGACTTGAACGATGAAGAGGTTGATGAGGAAATGGATGCTGAAGAAGACCAGTCAGACCAAGAGCCTCCCAAAAAAGATAACAAGAAAAAAGTCAAGTTTGCATTAGCAGACTCATCTTCCGATGATGACGATGAGTCAGTAGACAGTGACACACCCACAAACAACAATAAAATACAACCAGACGAAAAGAAATCAGAATTCGAACAGCGACAGTTACGTTTGAAACAACAGATAGAAAAATTAGAACAGAAAACTTTGTCTGAAGCTCCTTGGCAGTTGAAAGGTGAGGTAGATGCTCTGAAACGTCCACAGAACTCTCTTCTTGAAGAAGTAGTAGACTTTGACCTCACAAGTAGACCACCGCCTATAATAACAGAGCAGACAACGGTCACATTAGAAGAACTAATCAGACGCAGGATAAAAGACAAAGCTTGGGACGATGTTGAGAAGAAAGAAAAACCAGTTGATGACCAACTGTCGTTCCGTAAGAACGTAGTACTAGATCATGCTAAGAGCAAACTAAGTTTAGCTCAAGTATACGAAGCTGAGTACTTGAAGCAAAAGCAAGCAGCATCTGGTGAAGTTGAAGAAGAGAAAGAACCAGAGGCTCACACCGAAATACGTGAAACAATGAATAAGTTATTTGCTAAATTAGATGCTCTATGCCACTATCACTACACACCAAAGGCACCGCAAGCTGAAGTGAAGATTGTGAGCAACACACCGGCTATATCAATGGAAGAAGTGGCTCCGGTAGCAACAAGTGATGCAACATTATTAGCTCCTGAGGAAGTAAAGAGGAAGCGTAAAGGAGAACTGATGAGCAAAGAAGAACGGACACAGACAGACAAGAATAGAGAAAGAAGGAAAAAGAAGAAGTTACAGCGGCAGAAAGGAAAAGTGGCAAAGGTGACAGAACATCGGAATACAGAGAAAGGTGCCGTAGCAACCTGCCCCAAGACGTCCAAGGCATTCTTCGAGCAGTTGACGAATGATTCTCGTAGTTTAATTAAGAAAAATAATGTAAAAAATAAAGGACAATAAGATTAAATGTTTTGTTTTCGTTGATATTGTTTATTTATTTTTACCTATGTGAACTATTTCAGCCTATAACAATTTCTCATTTTAATAGAAAGAAAAGAACGAAATTACCATGTTTTTGATAGTTGTGAGTGCTACAACTTAAGGGGCCTCTGGTTCGTATCCCGGCTAGACCATTATTAGTCTTTCGATAACAATACTTTCAAAAACAGCAACAAATCTAACATTCTATAAAGAGGCTCACCTCTATATTTACATGTGGTTTATAATCATAACCATAACTCATGAAAAGTGTGCATGGAGCTTGTTAAATGTTCCCAATTCTGCTATGTAAATTAGACAGTAATGGTAATCAGTAACAAACTTAAATTAAACAAACAACTAAAGCAATACAAACTTTACCCCAAACCCAAAATACAAAAGTACGACGAAATTAAAAAAATACAAAGTTCCTACAAAAAAATTCATAGCAATTTGTAGTAAGCGCAACTGTGGTCGCGGTCGCAATATTAGGCGCTTCTCAGTTTAGGGAACTGTTACCGGACTAAAGCGAGCTGAGTGGAACATGTAGAAGTTACATTTAGTAAACAACTTTTTTTACTACTACTAAAGCAAATTGGTGCTGTGTGGTAACGGTTGAGTTACTTAGGTAAGTAAACACACATTTGTCACCATCTTCTCTTTCCTCGCGTGTTATATCATCAGCACTGATGACATGTCAGCAGCGCTTTGTGCTCTGATCCGGAGCTGCAGACTACCTAGCAGGTTTATCCGGCTCGAAAAGCAAGAGTAGGAACGGGGTGGTTTTTAGTCAGTAAAACTCTGACACTCCTCGCCTTGCCCAAGGCCGGAAAAGTCATCGCAAGATTTTCCCTCCTTAAAAAGCGCTTTTTTCTAAATCGGAACTTGCGATCTCCGTCTGAAGATTATTGGAGCCTCCCAACCCACTTGTCAAGTGTGGAGATTATAACAAACTTACTGATGTAGAAAAGGTTCCTAATACAGTACTGAACTGTCATCCTAAGTAACCTAGAGCTCACCTACCAAATAGACCGTAATAAGGCTATTCTAAATTAAAGTAAAACAAGCATTTATTCATCCTTCTTTTCTAGACGAAAAAGTTAAGCACTAATCCTAAATACTAAATAGAACAATACTTTGAGCTATCCCCATCTAGGTCCCCGACCACAATAGCAAGTGTGCTTAGGCATTTAACATTTGTAGTCGAAATGTAAAAAGTAACGGGCTCGCGTTATGTAACTTTCAGTCGGCGGCTAAATGCAATAGCTGGCGTGAAGGTACGAAGTATCTGGTATTGGATAAGTAACAAACGGATATCCTTTTTTTTTTGAGGGGGTAAAATCATCCAATGTCTTCTCCCACCTTGGGCGAGGCGAGAGGGAGTGTCACTCTTACTGACTAAAACCATCCCGTTCCTACTTCTGCTTTTCGTGCCCCGGTAAACCCGTTAGGTAAAAGGTACATTAGGTTTATTTGAATGAGGATCAAGAGATTGAAATAAGGCAGTAATTATGTACAAAATTGTACGATAAGTCTGATTTTACTTTGAGTTACCACCTGCCAATTGTTTTCTGATAGTTAGGTATCATTCAAACATTCCATTTTTAAATAAATAATAATTTGTCTCCATAAAAGAAATAACTGACTTAACTGTTACATTTTTTTTACCGTCTTTCTTCAGTAAAGACACAAATCTGCATGCATTAGGTACCAAACACAAAATTACCGATCTTAATCCAAGATTTTTGGTTAATTTCTTTGAAAAATCTACTTTATTTAAGAGGTCGGTACTCTTTGTATGAGTTTAAGCGTGTTAGGTTAGGTATTATCAATTTAAAGCCTATTTATTGTTAATTTATGTTTTGTGATTACAATTAAATGTTTATTAGTAAGGAAATATATTATAAAATGTTGTAATTTCTTAATATTTTAGTTAAAATATATTCAAATTTTTAATACAACAAGTATTTAAATTGATAATGACGGTTGACACAAATTCACTATAAATACCGACGCTTATTCGAGATCGGTTATTCAGTTGTCAGCTGCAGAACTGGAAGGATCTAACCACCACTAAGTTGAGTAAGCTATTTTAATAATTATTGTCTTATGTGCCCTTTTATTTTACTGTGTTATGTATTTTGGTACTTGAATTATTATTTTTATGTCGGTTAATATTAAGAGATACTAAATTGTATACATGTGTTATATTTATATATTTGTACCTACTCGATTATATTATTGAAGTATTATTGAGACGTTCTTCTATAAATTATACAGCAAGATAATGTGCTCTAATTTTATTATTTATGCCAATATATTTTAAATTATATATTAAATTATATAATTTTTTAAATTATATAAAAAGGTTATTCCTTGTTTTATCTAAACGTTATTTAAAATCTTAACAAGCGCGTCAGGCGCTCTGATCGGTTGCTTTTTTCGAGCCGGCCAATCGGTACCCTTAGTAGGTACTAGTTCGTTTAAAGTTGAACGAAAACGAAATGAGAGGATATTCGGCGCTCAGATTGGCCGGCGCGAATGAATCAACCAATCACAGCGCCGAACGTGTTCACTTCGAATACTTTAAACGTAAAGCAAACTCGGTACGGTTATTAACACTTTAAACGCTACGGGGGTCACCGGTGACCGACGTTAGCGGAGGATTTGCCTTCAACAATTTTCTATTGGCAGTCAAAGACTTAATTTCGTATGTAAGATGCCCTATCCACGTCCCTCTTTTCCTTCTTGCCTCAGCTTCCATCTGATTCGTCTCGGCCCATATCGCTACGTTTTTCCTCTGCTAATTACTGCCACAGTGCAGTTACGACTCGAGTTGGTTCCCGAAAGCCAACGCAGTTTGGAATTGTCATTGTATCTAACTATATGTGTATGTGTAGATGGTATTGTGTATGACTGTTTGTATGTTGTCTTGTGTTGGTTAGGAAGGGTTTCTGTGAGATTTTATCTATATTAATATTGGTGTTACATAATGTAAATAGAATTGAACTAACGAAAAGCAAGATTTTTTTCTCCATTTTCCAGAATGGAAACCGTGTTGACTATTTTAACGAGTATTACGAGATGCACAGGATTACAAACACTCGCAACGTGTGTCTAAGGCATGAAAGATTATGTATGAACCAAAACTCAACTTAGTTTATGCAAGATATTAATACAAATAAGCCTATGTCTGCTAAACACGGTCCTACGTAAGTTGCAAAATTGAAACATGATTATTGACGAATCGAATTACGCAAAGTGTAGATCTCAGTATGAAGTTCAATGAAATACCTTACACAGACAATAAAATACGCTGACAACGTAATGTCAGACTGTAACGCTTTCAGTATACAACCTTTAAGTTATTGGTCCAACCGTTAATCGAATGATGATTTTGTTGAACCTATACGCTCTAACTCATACCCTCATCATGTAGGGGACTAGTAAAATTAAAAATGCTAAATGCTATTGTTCATTCACAGTTTAAAAAGATGCTAGCTTTCCTTCAATGCCTTTAAGTCTGCTAGTCCCCCTACATTCGGCAGTAGCCGTCTACAACGTCATACGTCTGAATTAAAATCACGACGCATATATGTTAATATAAATGGGTTTAATAAACTAAACTGCTGCGGGTGATAGTCGCATTGTGGGAAGACTTCAGAAGATCAATGCTATACAAATTCAAAATTACTTACATATTTTTTAAAGATCCTGCACCTGGCTAGGTGGCTAGGACCTAGCGTTTCACTGACATTCAATTTGACGGTTAATAAGCGTCTAATAAGGCACATACACAGGCCCGCATCGGACGCATCAGACGGTTCGCACGCAGCGCATTTTAGTTTGTGTTGTATCGGCTTGTATAGAAACATCGGCAATGCTTATGCGATGCGTACCGAAGCTGCTTGCTTGTACTCGCGTCGACAATCCGAACGCTGTCGATACAATGGGCAGTCTGAAAAATTAATCCGCTTGATGCGATACGACCGATGCGTGCGATACGACCGATGCGTGCGATACGACCGATGCGTGCGATACGACCGATGCGTGCGATACGACCGATGCGTGCGATACGACCGATGCGTGCGATACGACCGATGCGTGCGATACGACCGATGCGTGCGATACGACCGATGCGTGCGATACGACCGATGCGTGCGATGCGTGCGATAAGACCGATGCGTGCGATACGACCGATACGACGGATGCGTGCGATACGACCCATACGTGCGATACGACCGATACGACCGATGCGTGCGATACGACCGATGCGTGCGATAAGACCGATGCGGGCCTGTGGACGCTTACCATTGAAGGATTAATTGATGTATATGCTTTGACTTTGATAGATTATTGATGTTACGTGGCGACACTCTGACAAGTGACAGATGACAGTAGTCGCACATAGACTGTCGACGAGCAAATCTACGGATGACGTCATAGATATCCTGCATCGCACATATGAAGTGTACATGCGAATTAACACGGATAGAAAATCTCCAACGAACAACAGTTGGGCAGAAAGCCGCCAGGCATGATCACCTCGTCTGGTCGGAGGATCGGGTTTCTTAGGGTTTACTCTCTGTTCCCTAAACGCATTTTTGTTATTATCTAATCTATGAACCTCTTCATAAGAGGGTTCGCCATGATCTCCACGCTTGGTATGCGGAATGGGGATTATAGTTCGGTGTGGAGTCGGGTTTACTAGAGATTTTAGCTCAGTCATGTGTAGTCCCTTACAGCATCTACGACATTTGTGTATCAGAATTACGATAAAAGTTCTTTATACTTATACAAGTGCTACTTAATAAAAAAACTAAGCCTTTTGCATTTCACGATACAGTGGTAATATTGCGACGCGACTGCGACGGCGTTGCGACTGCGCTGCGACCGCGACGTGAGTGCGACCGCGCGATTTAATCCCGCAACAACGGCAGTCGGTCACAAATTTATAATTTGTACAATTACCAGCGCCCCCGAGACTTGGGGAGTGTAGAGCTTGAAAGTATAGAGAAGGCATGACTATTGTTCATATTTTTGTCGTGTTTTTAAAGGATTTTGGGAATTTTTGCTATTTGATTAAGGTTGTTATTTGTTTGTTTGATATTATGTTTATAGCCCGATATTTATTATTGAGGTTCAAGAATTTATTAATGGGGTTCAAATCTCATAGGAAGTTTAAAAACTGCAACTTTTTCTTGATAAATCTTAGATACTACTTTCTGATTGTAAAGGAATTGGCATTTGGCATAATAAATTATCCTATCCGGTTACAACCTAAACGAATAGATAAACAACAAAACTAGACGATTTTATCATACTTCAACATTTACATTAAAACATTACAATATTTCACCAACCATTCATTACTTACCCCACAACCAAACTCAAGAAAAATCCTCAAAAAATAAACAGCGCCTTCTCTACGACATTTTTACCCTAAGTACCAGGACAGCATCGCTGGGTAGGAGCGCAGACAAATAAATTTAGCAGCCGAGATAAGCGACGTATAAATCAGACGACTACAACGCACGGTTACCACAGGAAAAATGCTAGCGACAATGCAGCGCAAAGCGTGCCTAACTTCCGACCTAACCTAGTGACTTTAAGAAAAACGGTCCCGACCGGTGAGAACCGGTGTAAACTGGATTTTACTTGCTTAGCGTTCCAATTTTGAAAGTTTGTTTGTGGGGAGTCTTTGGTTTTTTTTCTTTTGAGGGGTTATTTGGAAATGCAACCCTATTTAGCCAGGCCTTGGATTTAAATTTGAAAATCGGCTATTAACCCTAGAATTCACGCGCTTTTGCTACGAACGGATTTTTTTTTCTTATTTATGATACAAGGGGGCTAGGTACTAGGACACTTGACCTTGAGAAATAAATCTTATGAAAAATAAAGCGATTTTTGCGTCGCGTGCGGCGACACGACTATAATTAATTATTGGTTTAATTACTTCTAAATTATTTTTATGACTTAAGGACAAAGCTAACTAAAATTAACATTTAGAAATTAATAACTTTTCACACTAAGGGATTATTTAAGATAATAGGTATAGCATCCGCTAACACCAAGTCAGAGATCCAGCGATGACCAAATCATAAAAAATACTAAACAGCAACTTATATTGCCGTACTCAAAGACATTTAATGATTACTAGTAATGACTTTATTCCGAAAACAATTGCTAAGGACGGAGTTAAGTAACCATTAAGTAACAATTACTGAGTACGACAGATACTGATAAATATCCTCAATCTTCTATTACAACTCACAATCACTGCAGCACACAGAAATTACCACATATTTTTTTAAACAGCCACAATAATATCACAAGTCCTTTACCCAGGAGCTCAACCATCATAGTTTTAAAAACCGTTTTACCTAAAACTGTTCCTAGTGGTTTATGCTCACGACGAGAAGCAAAGAAGATTGCAATTTGCCCCCAGCATTAAAATATGCTGGCACGATTTGTGAATATTGGATAGGAATTTATATTACATAGCTGCTAGGATCCAGTCTTTTGTGGTAAAGATTAGGAGGTGCTGGAAATTTTTACTCCATGTCATATTTTTTGGTTGAACCCTGAAGCTGTTTGGGGTATACTTATGGCATATGCTTTAAGCTGGTTATGTTAGATGTTTGTATACGTAATGGTGATCTGTGGTTATTATGAATAGTTTAAAAAACGCAAAATACCTACGTTAAATATGAAACTTATCTTATGCTACGAAAATGACTACTAATTCTACTTTTCTGAGAAATTTAACAAAACATAATCGACTGATAAATAAATCGTAAAGTATTATAAATGTAAAAATATGTTATGCACTCAACTTCTTGAACATTTTCATAAGTTTTTTTTTTAAACGTTGCCCCACCTTAGGATTTTCTCCTGTGTCGTGGGTGCGTTTACAAACATTCAAGTTCACATGCACATGACACCCAGACCCGAAACAACAATTTGTGGATCACACAAAGAGTTGCTCCGTGCGGGAATCGAACCCGCTACCCGTTGCGCGGCAGCCAGTTGCCCAGCCACCGCACCAACCGTGCAGACAAAGTATTCACATGTAGTTTGGAATATGCAAAATAAAATCATGTCAATTCACACAGAAGTTGCTGGTAAAAGTTATAAAATTATAATATTATTGAAATTAACTAACAACAATTCCTCCAACAGTTTTCTTTCTCTAACATCCATTAATTTAGTACGACCATAGAAAAGATTGGCCTTCAGACCTACCTTGATTATCTTCAGAAGGAGAAACCTTCCTCAAGTTGCCCCTATGTTGGAAGATTTATATGGGAACTGGCTGCAAATTGGGATCATATCGATCTATGTTGATAGTAATTTAAAATATTAGATGTCTATTTTATATTGCACTAGCCATTGCCATTTCAAAAACCTATAAGTGACACCTAAACCCAGCACAAATAAGAGGTATTAAATTTTTTATTTCTACGTCACGGTAAGTTACTTTTAGTTAAGAGAAGGCTTAGGGAGTTGGTTAAAATAGCCATCAGGGTTCCATTCATATTCAAAATCAAAGCATTTATTTCAATTAATCCTAAATTAGGCACTTTTGAAACGTCAAATTGAATTGTCCGTCAGTTTGTCTGTCAATGAAGCTAAGTTACATACTCTTTCTGATTCAAGAATGGTAACTAAGACAACCTTCTCAGCAATAGCATTTGTTGCCACTTGATCGTTCAGCCATTTAAAAAACGAAACTATAGAACAATTAGTAATAAATACAGAAAAAATAGCAGACATAACTATAAAGCACAACAACTAAACATTAATGCTGCGCGGGGTAGTGTTGCGCCAATTTTCAAATAAACATAAAACGATATTCGGCCGATAGATAGTGGTGCGCCGTTACTGTTATCGGACACATAAAGTCGAACGGGTCGAAATTAAAAAGAATAACGGTCAGTAACAACGCCTGAGGCGGTCTCTGCACTGCTACTGATATTTTGTATACGTTATGTTGTTATAACTCTGTAACAAGGGGGTTTTGGTGCAATTATAATGGGGGTTAAATGGGTGGGGGTGGTTATTTTTATTTTGTGTCAAAATCAATAGAACTTTAACAGGATATTTATATTGGACATGAATAATATTATAGTAGGTATAGAAAAAAAATTGTAGGGATAGTACGTAGTTATAAATGCAATAGTATGTAATTTGTTTGTTACTCAATCACGGCTGAAAGAATCAGAATGAAATTTGGAACATCGATAGATTGTGGTCTGAAAATTCACACCGGATACTTTTTATTCCAAAGTAACGTGGTCGAAGCCACGGGCAGAAGCTTATCCCAATACAAAATAGCATAAACGGTAAATTTCTATTTTACACATTCTACACGGGAACGATACTTAATTACGATAGCTTTTTTTTGAGGGGGAAAATCATCCAATGACTTCTCCCGCCTTCTGTGAGGAGAGCCGGAGTGTCAGACTCTTACTGACTAAAAATCACCCCGTTCCTCCTCCTGCTTTGAGCTGGGCCCCATCTGTGGTGGTTAATTGGTATAGCTAGCATATAAATAAATACATAAAAGAAACATCATCATAATTATGAAATGCGTGTCCAATTCCACTTCAATCAAAATTCCGAACAAGCCTGGTACACACGACAACACGTCGAGCTAAACAAAACCAATTTGTCATGGTCTCGCTTTATATGATCTTTCCGAATATAGGAAGGTCAGCTTATACTGGTTTCGTATAGTTTGATGTGTCGTGTGCGCAGGAAATATAGTGTCAACGCTACGAGTCACTGTCAATCAACGAGTTATTTTCTTGGCACTAAACTAGTGTGGGTTTGTTCTCGAGTTGTGTATCTTCACGGACGATCTCGTTCGCGAGGTGAGCAGAGATGAAGCCCTTTGATTTTGACACTGATGTTGTAATAGGCTAGATGAGTAATTTTTATTTTAATGTCTGTGTCTTGTAGATTATTTAAAAATATTAGACACGTATTTTTTTGTTTTCTTACGGAAAGAAATACTTTCGAAATATATCGATATGAAATATAAAAAATATATCTATATGAATATAAAATATAATGAAAAAACCTCACTCACACAACGAAAGATAACGCAAGCGTTGTTTCACGACGGTTTTCTGTAAGGCCGTGGTATCACTCCAGTCAAGCTGAATAGTCATCGAATAAAAAGCAAAACGCTATGCTTAAAATGTAAATTTCATCTCGAAAACTACGCCCTTCAATTCAATAAAAGGGTACAAAAAACACAAAACACTTTACACTCGAAGAAAAATCACAAATTTTCTTCAGTGCGAGTAAATCAAATCATCCATTAGGCAGTGTGCACACTCGCGACACTATGATTAGGCAGTGTGCACACGAACGACACGTGAGCTATTTAAGCTTAGTTCAGTTAGTTCAGCCCGTTCAGTTCAGTAATATAATAAAGCGCAGACTTGTTGTACTGTATTAGATTTACTACTTACCTATTGTGCACAGAGTAGTGTCGGCGGATAGAGATTGTCTGTGTAATAATGATTAATTTATTTTACAGTTTGTTGCTGTGTTACAATGGTTTTATGAGAAGTTAATCAAATTGATGTTAAGCTTGATTTTGACGTCATCAATCATCATCATCAACAGCCTATAGGTATAAGTTGCCACTGGTGACTAAATACCTCTTCTCACACGGAGAAGGTTTGAGCATTACATAACTACGTTTGCTCATTACGGGTTAGCGATTTCAAACTTATAATCAGATATTATAAGCCCAGGTTTTCTTATGATGTTTTCCTTCACCGTTTCTCAGTGGTGTCTAAATACTCTAGTATTAGGGGCAATGTTTAAAAAAGAAAAACGCAAATGCAAAAATTATATTCCTAACATAAATGACAATAACTCATCAGTAATAAGACAAACTTCATACATTTTGTAACGAGTAAAAATCAACACAATTCAAATCCCATACATTTTACAAATCCCAAAGTCTCTGTCCCATACAAATTGTAACTACTCTGTGCAACCAGCTCTCTGCAATAACATTACACTGCACACATTACGTAACATAGCTAATCACTTACATACATAAATTATCAATACTGCGCTTGTGTGGGTGCCTGCTACGCCGTAGCTCGTAGCGGGTCTACGCCGCTACGAAATAGACCCGTCTACGAGATTGTGTAGTTTTTTTTTTATAGAAAGATTGTAGGTTTTTATTGATTTTTTGTTTGTTTGTGTGTGGTTTTGGGGTAAGCAGAAGTGTTAGTGTTAGTGTAAACCGTTTCTAGATATTATTTAGTATCTTATTACTTTCTTCATTTGGTATCATTTTGAGAAGAAAATAAGTTAATGTAAAATGAAGGAGTATCATAATTATCATACCGTCTTCAACAAATATCCCCGTAAAGTTTTAATATATATCGACATTACATTACAAAGTGCATAAATTTTTAGGTATAGTTTTTTAATATCTTGACTATGCAACCAACCATTTGGTTAGCGCTGTGGCTGTGTGATTAACTATTGTGCAACGTGTCACAGGTTCGATTTGCGAAATCACGGTGAAAATCTTAGCCATTTATTATGAAAAAAAAAACAAAATGTCTTGACAAACATCTCACAGATACTGTAGATAACAGGTAACGGCACTTTCTGTCTTAAAATTATGCTTTTCCACCAGAGATATGCAATTCTACGTTGCTGTGAATGCGTTTGGCTTCCATCAGACATATTCATTGGTACACATAGCATAGCACTGGTGGAAACGGACTCAGCTAAGCTATGTTTTTTATATGGAAAGATACGTGCAATGGATGTGTGCTACGGATGGCTTCCCTACTATCGATACATCGCATACTCGAGCTGCGCTTCTTCCTCACACAGCTACATAGCTTAGTATCAGTGGAAACGGTCACATAGTTTCACAGCTTTGCTATTACATCTCCGTTGCATAGCACATCTCTGGTGGAAAAGCTCCTTTGGATTATGTTCTCGAACGTGTCTGCTAAACGAGGAGATTATGGCAAATCCTTTTAGGCAATGAACTATCACGGGCCTCTGATGATGATGACCGAGAATCGAACCTAGAACTCTATGCATCGGTGACAAAGTTATGTAGTCGGACACGAGATCCTGGCCGCTGGAATAGATTTATTACATGGGACTTTATAACATAAATGGTGAAAAGTAGGTGTACATTGTACGTGCCATGATGTACACCTCTGCCTACCCCTTCAAGAATAAAAGGCGTGACGATACGGAATGGTACTCAATTTCGAATTTGAAATGTTTAATGATTTACAGATGAACTAACATAATTACTTTATACTACAAGAGTAACCTATGGAGTTTCTTGCTCGTTCTTCTCCATAGGAATCTCCACTATGGAACGAGCAAATAGAGTAACTAGAGGACTGACCGACAATCAGATATATTAATATTAAAAAATGCACTTTTAGACGTTAAAGCATTTGCTTGCAAAAGTGCTTTTCCGGTCTGTTCGAAATAAATAATCTTGTCTTTTGACATAATTAATAATACTATCTACGAAATAAGAGAAAATTTGACTATGGGAACACATTTTCGTTTATTATAATAACTAAAGAAACATTATAGACATAAGCTCGAACATCAAAAATGGGACCTAAACAGCATTGTGTATCACCCCTTGCCAGTCGCCACAAGCAGAACCATATCTATTGATAAACTGTGTAATTACGGCTCAGTGCCGACCCTAACTTTTTTAGTTAAGGCAACCTAAAAATATACCCTACAACCTGGTATTTAAGAACTTAATTCTAGCTTCTCAAAAGTTTTTAATCGACTTAATACATTAATGACCTTTATTTTCATGTACTTAGGGTTTAAGATGTACTTATATTAAATACAAGAATATTATTATTATCTTACACGGAAAAAATCTGCCTAAAATCGCTACAAACGTTCGCCCAAGATGTGTTTTTAACGCACACACACAAAAAAACACGCACACAAACACACATAATGTGACATTTATAGACGCGTCAGCTGAAAACGCAATGCAAAGGAAATTCAACTCTCCGACTATCGAATAAGGACGAAAATACCCAGCAAAAACTGAGCTAAATTAGGATATTTCAAAAGTCAAACACAACACTTGAAGTTTTTTTTCGTAGAGAAAATTAAACTTTGTTTCGAAGGGCCAAGGTTGGGAATTGCATTGTTGATGAAAACAGATATGTCATGTCTATGTTCCGAATTTGAAAGAGCTTTCCGAGGGGAGCCGAGCGCTTACCGATCGGGTCCGAGTGGCGCCGAGACGAGGCGAGTGCCGAATGCATTACGACGTAGTGCTATAGGGCTGGTACCAAGGAAAACTGCTATTTTTACATATACGTACATTTTTGTTGGAATTTTATTTATATTTTATTGTATTTTTTTTAAAGAGAATGTTTAATACGCTTCAACATTGTGTTTTAGAGATAATCTTAATGAGATTCTGATAAGCAATTATTTTAAAATACATTAATTATTGAAAATTAATAAAAACAAATACACCTAGAATTATAGAGTATAGATTTAATTAAAGAAAATTATTGATATAAAACAATCTGCATAGCACAACAAAATATTATAGGAATGCATAAAAAAATCAATACTTCGAATAGCTTTCATCTAGCCCGAAAATAGCAGTCACTGCCTAAAAAAACCTTACGAAAAAGCCGGAAAAGCTTGCCGTCAGCCCTGTGCGTAGGGCGGGGCGGGGCGGAGCGGCGCGCGCGGGGAGGGGGCGCGTCGAGTCGCGCCAGTCGGTCGCGGGGCGCCGCGCAGCCCACACGCGATATGCGCGCCCTCTAGCGTATTATGTTCCTCCCCGACCTCCCGCGAGCCTGCATGGTGGACGACGTAGCGACTTATTTGCAAGCGCCCTCCTCGGGACAGGTGGCTACAATTATTAACAACAAACCCATATGTAATTAACAATGATCATATTAACAGATGTTGTGAGCTAATGTTGCTTACCTAAACTGCGTCGGCCGCCCGGGTATTTTCGGGACGTAGCGATTTCGCCGTCAGATCGATGTGGACGCACGTGATCCTATGTTGTAGGCTGGATGCGACTTACCACATCACTTGTAACAAGGTAACTTAAAATAAAAACTAAATAAAAAAAAACACGTGTCGTGGTTGGAGTTGAAGCTTGAGAAGAAATTCGGATGGAAAGAATCAAGTGTAACGGTCACAAGGAGCCAACGTTTGTTGCAAACATTTCGTGTAAACAGATCGATAAGCATGCTCTCGAGACTGACAGGTGCAAGCTGTGATTTACATCCAACCTAAAACCATTCAGTGCTAAACCAAAAAACCTTTAAAGTGACGCTTTGAACCGCAAAAACTATAAAAACCAAAGACACACCGGTAAATATGCACAATATATATGTTATTCAAATTATATTACCTCCTCTAAATCCACTGCAAATCGTAATGTGCGATAATAACCTTCAAATGAGAATTAAATTATTTATAATAAAGAACAATCGTAAAATGAAAACATCTAAAGCATGTTTGCAAAGCAGATTTTAAAGCTTAAAACTAAAATTAAGATCGTATACAGAAACAATCCAATGACTAACATTAATGACTCAGAATGACAATGATTTTCATTTAATATAGTCTACAAATAATTTTGAAGACTCACTGCCGTACTCAGAGTCATTTAATGATTACTTAACCCAGTCCTTAGCAATTGTTTTCGTAACAAAATCGTTACTAAAGGATAGTTTAAGTAATCATTAAATGTACTTGAGTACGACTGTAAGCAGTTAAAAGTCATTATGAATATAAATAAAACGCAAACTATTAATCACTAAAAGCATAAAACAAAACCTAAAAACAATATTTAAAAGCAGGAAATGTTTATTTATTTCATTCATAAAAATGTTCTTATAAAAAGTAAAAAGAAAAATAAAATTAAACATAACAAACCTCTTTGCTAATAAAGCTACGTCAATAAAAAAAAATAAGTGTGGAAAGCGCCACAGATTATAACAATAATACAAATGTAAAAAAGGTTAGTGAATCGATATGGTGTGGCTAAGATGTGAATAAGTTGACTGCAGGGAAACTACGGCATAGAATAGCATAACGCCCATCGCATCTGCAGTTTACCCTGTTTTGCTAAAATCGGCTCTATCTGACTGCAAAAACAATTTACTTGTCGTTTTCAATGAAAAAGGGACTCTCGTTCGGGTTCGCGGACCTCTTTCTTTGGGAGTTACGTGTTCTTTTTCTGTTTTTAGGTTAGGATAACATGGTTTACGAAGCGCGTGTTTTTCCTTATAGGGATTTCTTGTCTTTGCTTGTGAATAAAAGAGGTTAAGTTCCCTCAATGTTTCTCTTATTGATCTACATGCGAATTGTATTTCGTTGCTTCAATTCTTATTAATTTAATGTTATGTAAATCATATTTAGATTCTGTTATGACATTTTAAAAAGGTATTTGTAATCGTTTGTTTATTTATACTTTAGACGATCGGTTTTTTAAAAGCTTTCGTTTATTTTGTTCATATCTTGGAAATTTTGGAGTTATTGGCTCGGTGCCCTAATACTTTGCCCTTGATCTTGATGATGGGGAAACGTTTAGTAAACATTCGGTTTTTATGTAATATTGACTGATAAATCGATTGTTTTATTTTAAGTAATTTAAATCTTTATTAATTACCCTTTCCTTATTAATCTTTTTAATTTTTGTTTTTGAGACACCGAGAGATAAAAAAAGTAAAATGGCGTGTAGGTAATTTTGTTTCGAAAAATTATTTTAAATTAATTTCATTAATCTGTAATGATTATACTTTTTTACTTATACCAGGGTAAACTGCAAGACATATTTTCAAAAAAACTACGAAATAGTTTTTTTTATATTAAATTTGGAGCAGCAAATACATTTAAATTAACATATAAAATATAGGATATTATAAAACGGGTTGCCGGTAACACACACGAGTTTGTTGAGCGCAGCCGAGTGCTTATTCAGCAGAGATAAACCGACCAGAACTAGACACAAGTTGAAATTCTAATTTAATTTCGTAGTTTCAAGTAGAACACGATTGCAGTGGAGTTAAAAGATAAATTTAAAAACATTTAAAGTTAACGACACAAACATAAATGGAAGATTGGTAAGGATATAAATAAAATTGAAGAAACGTAAATCGAATATGAAGGAGTATTGGAAAAGAATGACAAACAAGGAATGAATGAATAAACAATAGTTATTGAAGGAAAGAAATAAGAATTTTATGATGTTTGCGTTGAATTTATGCTTCGGAAATGACATGAATAATGGTTTTTGTATAAAACCAATGCTGTAAAGTATAATAATACAAGAGATGTACCGAAGTTAATATAAAAATTAATAATACAGATAAAACAAGAATCGGTATCTAAATTTCAAATAAACGATAAGAAATTTTCGTAATAAGTATCTAAATTAAATGATGTCATATCTCCAAGTCTGAGGTTTGCAAGATATTCTAAAAATCAATAATATTAACAATAAATCAACGTCCATTCAAAATCCAAATAAAATTTCGATAAAATAAAAACAAAAAAAAAACACTTACCAAAAATAATAAAATCAATTCTTCCAAATAATCCACAGATAAGTAAAAGAACGAACGATACAACTGAATGATAAACAGCTAAACAGCCACAGATTCAAAACGGTATTCGAATGTTTTAAAAATTAAAAAGTAATTCGTCCAAGGTACCCGGCCGGCCTACGTTGAGCGGATCGCGACGCATCGGTGTTATTCGGTGTATCCCCTATTATTTCTTCTATCACCCTTTTTGCCACTCGATGTATGAATGTTTTCACTAACTGTTAATGTTGATATTTAATGTATCCCTAATAATTGTTAGTTTGGACTTTTTTTTCTGTCTCCTTTTTGATATGCGTGAGTTTTATGACATTTCCGTGTATCCTTTTCAAACTTTCTTCTCAAATATCTTTTAAACCGATATCTAAAAATCGGCTTAGATTTCTAACATTATTATTTACTAACCTTAATCATGATAATTCACGCATAACAATATGTATATCTATTCTGTTTTGTAGCTGAAGAATGTTACTTTGTTTTTACGGAATCTAAACTTACTACATTATAAATTCGTATGACAAATGGACATTGTTAGACAACATATTTAATAATGTTAAATAGAATGAGGTAAAAACAACGTAACATTAAATTCAGTTACAAAATGATCGGGGAAATAGAGTCTATAAAACGTAATTAAAAAAAAAAAACACGTTGAATGATATGTATCAGAATTTTTGGAAAAGTAATTAGCAAAATGGCTTCGGAAAAGAATTTTATTTCCCCGACTTGAGTGTTTAGTCAATAATTCTGTATATGTGCATGATTCCTGAATGCACTACCCTCTAAGCGAGAATGTGTTGCACGTACCTGTTATTTTTTAATGTTCTTTTTTAAATTTCTTTTTTAATTTCACTACTCCAAGCAAAGGAATCCATTAGTGAATTGGATTTGTATATTGATGTTTTTTATTTCGATTGCAGCGCACAGGTAATCATATATAATGCCTGTATGTAACCTCGTCTGTTTTTCAATCTTAATGTCTATGTTAACCATGTATTTTATAGAGCGTTGTTTAAGTTTTGGGTTATAATAACGAAATATTGCAGAGATTAGCATCCGACTCGTAAATTGGGTTAATATCAAGTCGTTGCGACAGTAGGAAGGCTGTTAAATAAAACACCGGAATTTTGGCGATCTACAAATAAACTGAAATAATGCGTAGACTGAGAAATATGAAGATTTTTTTTCGTCTCTGGAGCTTATTTTTCAACGTGATGTTATTTTGTTATTGAATTTTTGTTTTCCAGAACAATTTGACGCGTATTTAAATTTGTTTTTCTCATGTTTAAACCAGATCGTTTCTTTTCTACGTATTGCACTAAATATCAAAATAATTAGGCGTATTTTGATCCATAATAAACAGTTACCATTTCGTAAAGAACTTACAAAAAAGTACAATTCATCATCTTTCTTAAAACCAAACAAATAATAAACTAAATTAACTAAAAATCACGGTTTACACACATACATTAATGGAGAAAAGCTCTACAAGTTTCGAGTCACAGAGGGACTCTTCATCGCGGCAACGTCGCATAGCCTACGCGTGTAGGCTGTCTATGTAGTATGTCTCACGACAATTATTATAAAAATAACAAAGTAATTTATCAAGCACAACTTTTTAAAACATTTTTAGACGTACATAATTTGAATTTATTTAGCATCGAACGTTTATTTTTTTACGGCAGTGTTCACTCGCGTGTCTCATTGGATTTAACTTATTATGAAGATCATGTCTACAATATTTTTAATGAATTTACCTATATTATAGAGTAAATTACAAACACCCTCTTTAAGGACGCCCCTTTCCCTATAGATTGCATAATACTTTAATTATTATAGATTGCATAATTCGTGAATACTTTAAATCTTCCAAAATTTTCGTATCAACTACATATTTCAAAGCAAATATGCACAATACCATATTGAACAGCCAAAACAGAAATAAAGTTTATGACGCCCTTATGTGTCTCTGGTACACGCACAATAAAAAATAAGGAAGAGATAAATAAGCATAGACAAAGAGGATTTTCTTATAATATCTCTGTATAGAGGCCGTAAATCTCTGATACAACCTTTTTATGTGTTTCATTTGGTTAATTGTCTGTGATATTTAATGGGGATAGCTACGCTTTCTTGTTGACCTAGTAGGAAAAGTATTATTGCGTTTTTTGCAGTGGTATTATAAAGTCCAATACTTTTTCAATGTAGTTATGTTTCTTTACGCGTTTCTGAGTTTTGGTCACTGATATATTCAGTTATAATAAAATTTCAGTTCAATTTATAATAGATTTTTTTCGAAAACCACCTAATGTTTTCTTAAGTCACTCGGCTAATAACGCGATTTAGTCATACTAAACTTGTCTTTTAGCAAACGACTGTAATTTAAAGGTATCGATTAAGATGTAATCATGTTTTCTCTCAACTCTTTATCAATATTTTTCTACACTAGACGTGTATAACCTCCTATAACCAACATACGAATCGAAAACCCACTAGAATAATAAGCTTACCTCCGTCAACCACGTTATAAACGGTAACATATTGCTATACCCACAAAAGTGGATTAGCCATAGTACATTATACCCCAAAAATCTCATGTTTTTCCCAACCCATGATTTACAGCATCAATATAAGATTTCTGTGTTATCTCGTAAACAAGGCATAGGGCGCATACTGATGGGAGCAAGTTATTACATAAATTGTGCCCAAAGCATGATGTATTTTGCAAGTTTCGGCCTTGTTAAGTGAGACTCGAGACTTCAGATTGCAGTGTTTCGTGTGTAGTTGGGTGTATTATGTTTAATTATGATTATTCCTTGTGGGTAAACGTTAACGGTAAATGAATGCAGGTTATTTCTAATAGGGTAGATGAATAGTTTTTATTTTAATGTCCGTCTTGTAGATTGTTCTAAAATATTATACACGTATTTTTTATTTTCTTACGGAAACAAATACTTTCGAAGATATATCGATTTAAAATATCGCGTAACGTCATTTCTACTTACAATTTATATGTATAGGGAGAAATGACTGATGATTTTCCCCTCTTAAAAAAAAACTTGTTTATAAGTAATTCCTAGGGATATTCCGTTCTTAGTAATAATATGGAGTCTTAAGTTTTCCTATTAGTATTATTGGATGATTTTCCCCCTCAAAAAAAAAAAGGATATTCCGTTCTTAGTAATACTACGGAGTCTTAAGTTTTCGCGGTGCATGATATATCTATTGCCTTATTACATGGGACTCTAAACACGTTATCTCCCACATAGATTACCGGTGACCTACGTTAGTGGAGGATTTGCCTGCAACAGTTTTCTGATGGCAGTTAAAGGCTTAATACAATTGGTGACAAGTAGGTGTTAAAGTGTAATATCCTAGCTTCGGAGAATAAAATTTAACCTAAACATTCAAGTATTTACTTTTTACACTTTGCGTATTAAAAAAGATGTCTAGATTACTAATCGTAACATTAAAAAGTTAGTTCTTGTTTAAGTGCTAGGAATTGGGGCTGGCAATCTGAGTTAAGTTGGAATGGTGGGACATAACAGTTTGGTGAGCAGATAGTGGCGGTGGCTGCCAACTGACGCTGCCAACGGACCCTGAGATCCGAGGCTCTTTGTGACCTTGAGGTGACAAAATACTACATACTTTCTTCATGTGTACGGACAATTTTGTCGTAGTAGAGTGCATTGGTCAACATCTTCACTATTTCTGCGGGTATCTATGTAAAAGGTCGGGTCGTGTTCTCTGGTAAAGCTGTATCTTTTCAATTGCGATCTCCGTCCTGAATTTTTTGATCTTACGATTGCAAACACATGTTATCACATCATCAACAGCCTTTAGTGGTCACTGCTGGCTAAATGCCTCTTCTCGCACGGAGGTTTGAGCATTAATCACCACATTTGCTCAATGCGGGTTGGCGATTTCAAACTTATAATCGGAAATTATAAGCCTTAAACCAGTCCTTAGCAATAGTTTTCGGAACAAAATCGTTATTAAGGCTTAGTTTAAGTAACCATTAATTGTCTCTGAGCAACATTTCTCCACTAGATACTTGTATGCCTCTGCGTATGATACTGTCAACAAAATGTGTTATCCTCGCACGTGGTGCTCCGTGGAGCTCGGTCACGACTTCGCAAAGCGTGGCATGTATCAAGCTAAGTCGTCATCTAGTACAGTCGACAAAATTACTTGGTGTATAGGTTAGAAAAAGAGGTGCCAATAAAATATAATAAAACTAACCTTTATCAACTTTGTATCCGTTTCTTTCGTACTTCCAATTTACTTACCCGTAATTCCATACTCATTAGGTTCCTTCCATAAAATATATTTCTATGAAATTGATTGAATGATTGTTGTCTTCATCTATTTCTTTAAACGGGTAAAATCATCCAATGGCGAGAGAGAGTGTCAGATTTACTGACTAAAAACCACCCCGTTCCTACTTCTGCTTTTCAAGTTTCAACTTTAATGAAAAATATTAAAACATAAAGCCGATTAAATAGCCAAAACTACCCTGACAGTGGTATTTCTTTGTATGTCGAGTTTCTATGTCACCGAGACAATTTGTCGACTGTACCGGGCAGGAGTAGCACCAGCTAGCTACCCAACACTATAGTAATTAGTAACGAACTAACGAGTTATGCTAAGCGTAGTATTTACTATCACTTCATTAGGACAGTGTGACTTTTAAATTTATTTGTAGTAAATTTCTCGTATTGACGTCTTGGGTTAGATTCTATGCCTTCAAAGTCAAAGTCAAAGCATTTATTTCAATTAATCCTAAATTAGGCAGTTTTGAAACGTCAAATTTAATTGTCCGTGAAGCTGATATTTCCAACCCTTATTCAATAGGATACTTTCGTTACTAATTACTACCTCGTTGGTCGAATGATCGCAAGTCTCGGGTTCAGTTCCAAGGCCGGACAAAGTATTGCTGTGCTCTTTTTGAAGATGTCCTAGTTGTTGACTTTTAATTATAACACTAATGGTTAAAAGTGACTGTACTTTGTATAGTGGTATTGCTTGTCGTAAGCAGCTCTGGCTACCCCTTCGGGGATAAATAACGGCGACTTTAAATCTATCATATAAATAATATCCGTTTATATGAGACATAAAATATGATACCATCTTAATTGCATGGTCAAATCAATTAATGAAATAATTGTGATTAATATATTTTATTGCATTAAAAAACTGCAAACATATTTTCTTGTACTGAGAAAAAACCTAACTCATTATACCCATCGAATTTGGAAAACTTTAAATGGGACCAAAGATCTAACTAATTTATTTTTAGCACACCTAAAACCCTACGTAGCTTTTAATCCATGTAACATCCCATGGGTTATTTTAAGGTGTCTACATACTGTCCTAGTTACAATACACGCATATTGGGCAACCAGCCGCCATCTTGCTAATTAATGATCTTCTATTTTTAAAATCAATATGCGAAGACAGTTTGGCTTGATGTAAATATAAAGATTTATTAATATTTGGGTTGTTTTATGAGATTTTTGGATAAAATGCTGGGATTTGGGTATTTATGATTATATGTTAACGTTGTATCTTTTAATTATTACGTACTAGCTGTTATCTCAGGCTTTGCCTGTGTGGTTAAAAAATAAATAACTTAAATTAAAACATACATACATAACCTTTCGCCTCTCTGTCATGGGTGTAGGCAGAGACAATGAAACGCCAATTGCTACGAATCTTACACACCTCTTTTGCTTCATTAACAGTCATCAGCCTTTTCATGCATGCTCGTCGGTTAAGAGTACTTTTAAATTTTCCCTTCTGTAATATATCGCCCTAAATTATACCCTGAAAACGCTGCGATGTAAGAGAAGGAACACAAATAAATACTTTCGCATTTATTACAAAGTATTAAAAACCAAAATAAATGCGAAAGAAAAAAATATCTGTCTTTGTATGAAACTTTTTATTAGGTCCAAAGTATAGATTCCAATGATACAGCGACTTATTTTCTTTTGAAAAATTCTCCCTTGAACCTCTATTCTCCAATCTCAATATGATTGATTAAACAAAAATAACCGCTCATAGAATATTACATAAGTTTTCATCTCGTATTATTCTCTTAGACCCGGAGATTACACGGCTACGAGCGTAGCCATTGAGGGTCTACGCATCATTTCACTTGCTACGCCGTAGCAAGTGGTCTACGAATTTATTTTTTCTTTATGTATTTTGGCTTGCTATGGTTACTTAAAGTACTGATAAGTGAAGTTTCGGATTCGATTTTATATTAGTGAAGTTAGATATTAATATTTTGGTTAATTGAATCATTGTAGAAGTCGGTTTGTTAGTAACGTCAAGTTTTTATTACCATTATTGGTTTCCACTATTGTGTTAGAGGAGCTATTTGCCGTTTAAAATTGTTTTCCTTTCTTACAGAGATAGGATAGATAATAGGATTAACAGCATCAAAATAATAAGTGTGGATTAGGTACTCTTAAACTCTGTGTTTGTATGACAAGATGCTGGAATAGTTTTCGCCTATCCTACGTAACAAAGGCGTGAGTTTATATATGTATACAGGGTGACTTTGAATTCCAAGTATTCCTCTCGAAGGTAGGTAGGTTCTCCTCTATGTGTAGGTGCCAGTGCCTATTATCATCATAATCATAATTATCAACATCATCGTCACCCCGGCCCTCCTTTCTCTATCTGTGTTTAATATTTTGCTTTTTTCTCTCCACATCGCACGATCATTCTTTCTGTTGGTAACCAACGAAAAACAGATGTACTTGATGAATGTTACATCTTCGCCTGTCTCTGTCGACTAGGAAGATGTTACACATATATTTTTAAAAAGAAAACTCGTTAAAAATATTCAATGAAACACACGGCGTGACGTCACAAGATGGCCGCCGTTTCACACCTATACTCACATTGTTTTGCCACTCTGCCAACTGGCACCACCGCCCTTGACACTGCCGGTCCCAATGTCTAACTAGCGCAATGAAATATTACTTCCTTTCCTATATAATTATTGAAGTTAATTAGATTTTAGAATTGATGTATTTGTTGGTTTATTGGGGTTACTGGGGAATAGTTGGTGAATATGTGTTAAAATTTCCTGTGAGATGTATGTAAAAGTCATTGTATTGAGCGAATGTAATCTTATTTACTGTATAAAATTATGTATAGTATGGCAATAGGCTCTCTCCTAAACCATAACTTAAGTGGTGAAAAGTCTGTCTGTTCAAGGCTTATTTTAACTTTCCAAAGTTTCTAATTTCTAGCGGGTTACTCTAGGACGCGGTGATTTTTAGCCAGTAAAAGTCTGATACCCCTTCTCACCTCAACGAAGGCGGGAGAAGTCATTGGATAATTTTCCCTCTTAACGGCCAAAAAGGGGGTTTCAAATTTAGTAAACACCCTTCAGTATTTCTCGATAACGAGGCAGTTGATGTACATGCCAATCACCTTTTGAAAGCTGTTACTTAGCTCGGAAAAGCACGATATAAAGCCGGTAAAACTAGCAAAAGAACAAAATCCATAAACCATCCAAAGCAACTTAACAAAAACAAAACTATTTTCTTTAAAATAAATTCCATCTTTTTAACTGAAACCAACGTGAAACCTGTGGCTGACAACAAAAGATGCGCTGAAATAGATATACAGCAGCACATTATAGTATTCCAGTAAGATATGTATCGAAGATATCGACTGCTAGATTCGAACCCCGATACTTTCAGGAGGGACGGTGCGCCTGAAAACTTTCTCTCTTTATCTTTTTCAACTTTTACCTAGCTTGGGAACGGGGCTGTTTGACATTTGTTTGTTGGTTCAATTTAAATTGTCTTGTAATAGTCGGTTTTTATAAAGTGTATGGTCCACTCATACAATTTTTGTAATATTGTAGAAGAAGCACTCTTGTAACGTTTGCGTATTTTACTTCAGTCCGCGTTTGATACTTGTAAATTAAGAATCAAATAAGGATATCATGTATGTTTAGGGTGATTCTGATTTGAAATCCTTGACTCCTTGTCGGAGTCTGTGTTTCCTGATGGGTATAACCTGGGTGTCTTCATAGCCCGAGTGAATAGGTTGCTTATGGGCAAACGTGCTCCATCGTAGGCTGCATCATCACTTACTATCAGGCGAGATGGCGGCCAAACGTCGAACCATTAAATGTAAAAAAAGTGCAATCAATTTCTTTAGTCCCAATATCCTAGTATCCTAGGATACCTTATTTTGGAAGTGGTGAAAATCATCCAATGACTTCTTTTGCCTTGGGCGAGCTTTGCTTAACATTTGTATCTTCCCTGGTGTTATGACTGTTTATGTCGGCGCTGATTGCTTACCATCAAGAAATCTGGTTTCTCGTTGTCTTGTCTTTATTTTGGCTTTCGACACAGTGTAGTATCCTAAAAAAACAGTCTCTCCGTCAATGATTTCGTTGCAAATGAGATGAATCATCATTGCACACACACATATGCATTATAGAAATACGATCACGCTTGGCAACCGTGGTCAGAACGTGTTGCTGCTATGTTGTATGTTCATAATATAGTAATCATATATGCTAAGATTATCATTCTTTTCATTAATGTATCTAAAATAACATGGTGTACTTAATATAGTTATAAATTAATATGGTGATTCTCGGTAGACGGCGCCCTACGGATATATATCGACCAGATTAGCGATATAATATAGAAGGGCCAAATTAAAAGTACCCTTAAAAGACGAGCATGCATGAAAAGACTGATGACTGTAAGATTCGTAGCAATTGTCGTTCCATAGTGTCTGTCTACCCCTATGGGAGACTGGCGTGCGATTATATATGTATGTATTGGGCAATTGGTCGCAATTGCCACAACTGAAAAAAGTGGACAGAAAATGTTTGTTAGTTTTTTCTTTACTAGATTGTGAATTAGTCCTAAGCTAAGCTAGCTTTGTGTAGGTAAGTAAGTAAAGACTTACTATTCAGTATTGACTAAGGGATCGATCCTGATATCATATTCATATTGAAAATCTCTTTCTCTCATTTCTCTATCATTGGTTTTATTTACATACTGCGTTTAGTTTGAAGAATGTTTGTTGTTCATACCACTGAATACTTCTATGATACGAGTATAAAAAGTGAAAGACTGGATCTACCTATAGTCCTTCACCCTTTATATCCCTCGGTATATTTTATTGAACCTACTATTTACTTTGTCTCTTGAATATTATGCGCATGACGTGCTGCAGTTTTTGGAAGAAAATATGGTGCAATCGTATGCAACATTTTTTTATACCTACACATACTCAGTGCATCGTGTCTGATGCTAAATGCTTAAACTTTTTTTCCCTCCTTTCTTCGTTATATACAATTATAATAGATTAAAGACGTGAGAAATTGTACTTTAAACACATCGCTATCAGAATGGAAGCTTTACGCAAAGCTTTACAAACTTCACGCATTCTTTAGTCACAGTGGACGTTCGAGACATTGGACGCTGTCCCTAGACCATAGCAATTTTAGACTTCAGTACTTATTGATATTAGCTCCACACCTACCCAGTGCGTCAAATCGCACCTATCTACACCTACAAACATTTACCATCCGAAATAGCGGACAGAAATAAATGCCACCGTGACAAGTGTACTCCATCCTACTTACACCGTGGATCTAATGAGCAGCACATTCCCGTCCACGTATCAATCAGACTCCGAATCTGTATCCCGATCTCGGAATCAAAGAGCCGAGACTCGAGCCGACGTCCGCCGCGTTCATTTTTCCGATAATAGAGCACGCCGTCCCTCTCGCACAACGTTGCGCAAACGGCACCAAGCCGAGCTAAAACAGGGGCTCAGCCATACTAAATTTAGTTCTGCAACACTGCACCGTGTCATGCCCATAGAAAACATTAACAGCGATACACCGCACGATATATGGACACCGCATATTCCCAGCCAGATTTTCGCGATCACAAATTGCTGTATAATATTCAATTAGGTCGGCCGATATTGATGGCAGAGCCGGCCGCCCGGCAATTTTGGTTAGCGCATCTGCTGCTCCTATACGCGTAACGTTTGATATACGATTAGTTTTCGAACCGTTTTCACCAGGTTTATCCGGTCGATAGTCCATTATCGCCCGTTGGCCCGTCGACGGGCCGTGCCGGCTCGGTTCCGAGCGGCCGCTTGTCCCTCAAGGTGCGTCGCGGGGACAGCTAAATATAACCGCACACGCGGCCCGTCGTCTCCACCATTTTTCCTCGGTCCGCCGTACTCCCGGCATGCTGCCAGCTCGACGTCACACCTCTATTACCTCATAAACGCCAAACTTTGAGAAAGGACTTTAAAATTAGCAAGGACGCGGGTTCAAACGTACAGACAGCCGCAAGCGGGTAAGCTGGGTATTTCTGTACGGCGACACCAGCGCTCCTGATAATTACGCAAGCTTCGGAACATCGAACATGGCCGCCGGCCGCCGCGGCAAAAGACGCGGGAGAGGAGAGATGAGCTGTCACGGGATATTTATGAAATTGGAACTAAAATAGATTCAGTAGTAGCTTGGAGCGAGTCACCTTGACGGCGCGTGTCTTATGTAACACGCGCCACGCGAATCGAACGCGACGCGCTCCAAAATCGAAATTCGAAAATGTCAAAAACGTGACGCAATCGGTGACGTGTCGATGTGTGACGTAAGTTTAGTGTTGCCACTCCTCCGTTCGACTAATAAATTTATTGTTTGGCATGTAAACGGATGCGTTCGAGCCAAGAAATTACAGCGTTCGGTAAAAAAAATATTGAATGAAGCAACGGAATGATGGCGCAGTGTAATCGGGCCCGCCTTGCAGCTTTGCCAAACACTATCTTGTTTATAGTTCAACAGTTGCACAAGATTTTTGATTATGGAATGTTTACACCTTCCAGTTTCCTTGTTTCATTGTGAGCGGACGGACTTTTGTTCTCTCGCTCTATTTTTTATAGAACTTTTAATTACTCCTTTCTCCTAATGACGGCGGCGCCTATTGAAACGCTGGACCACTTAAACTTAAGTGTAGAAATGACTTTTTATTTTTACCGTCTGTAGGTGGTTCCCTAATGATTTTCCAGTAGTGGCGCTGGGTAGTGCTCACCCACTGGTTGTTCGAGATGCTTAAACTTTACTTTGCATGCATTGTTGGAGTGCAGTTCGGGATTTGAATGTTTTTGGCTCTGGCAATACCGACTAATGTCACATGACATTTCGTAAAATATAAAGACGTTTGCAACATTGTATGTCCCAATAAAGTGGGCTTTATAGTCACAGATACATCGTTGGCATCTAAATCTGTATGCTTTAATAGTATTTGTAGATATTACTTTTATTTATGGACGAGAATTCAGCTAAATTGCTTAGATTTCCGTATTTTGGTGTCCATTATTTTGATAGTCTTATTTATTGAGAATTCCCCCATTCTTCGCCGATTTGGGCCGACATTTCTTCAACCATTCGCATAACTTATTCTATATAAAAAAAAAAATAGAAAGTAAAACCACACATTAGGTTGTTCTATCAACCATAACCTAACCTAACTATATAGACAAGCCTATGAACATGTCATGGAGTCCTTTATATTCTCGTGTCGTCAGCACATGGTATAGAATCGTAATGTGCCCGTTCTAGAGGCATGCCCGTCCGTGTGTCAGGCATGCCATGCCCTGCTTAGTATGCCCAGTGACCACTTGTAGGTTATTTACTTTAAATAAGTAGTGATAGTGAACTCGTTTTGACAGCTCTTGTTTTTATTGTTTCGTGGAATAGATTCGATGTTTTGTTTTGTAATGGATGAGTCAGTATTTTTTCTCCAGAATTTTAATGTTTGTTCTTTAAAGTAACCATATTGAGCCAGGTCAATTCCTAATGAAATCTTTGTATTTCAAAGACTTTGGTTACAAAAACTTAGCTTTGAATGCTACAAACTAACTTAAACACAAAAGAAACAAACACGATACTTAATTGTTAACACAAACAATCCAGAACCATCAATTTTTCCAACATAAGGTCGTGATGGAAGCGCGGGCGAGCAGCCAACGGCGACCATTGCAAATCACGGGCCACAGACCACAAATAGGGTGGCAGTAATCATAACTTCACACACAAACACAACTCCATATCTTACGATAAGCCGGTGACAACCCTACCAGTGGAGGATTAGTGACGTGGGTAGCCTGTAATCCCGGCGTATCCCGGGACAACACCGGGACTATTTGCATACGATTGCAGTTAAACGTCATCTGTGGGATTTGAGACAGTGGTGCGTCTTAGCAGGATTGTTGCAAGTCGGTAGTAATTTTGTGTAATTTCGTCCCGGGATTACTGGGGGTTGCAGCTTACAGCTGGTTTGGGAGGGGCGTGTAGTGTCGTTATGGTCTATGCTTCGACTGGTGGGATATTATAGGGTGGGGGTGATTTACGGGGTAGTGTGCAGACTACTTCTGTTTTATCTTAAATGGAGTATAGTCTCATATGTGATCTTGTTAAATGTTTAGGTTTTATTGTTTTTTGTTTGGAATATTGTGTAGTCGGGGGGTAGTTTATGTATCAATGTTTCAAGAAAAGGGTAGATATGTATTAAAGCCGATGCTAGAACCTGGATATAAAATTAATATATATTAACTAATAACTAGCTTACCCGGCAAACTTCGTACCGCCTCAGTGATATATTTTTTCTGACCCTTTTAACTTTTCCTGGACTTCCACAAATAATTCAAGACCAAAATTAGCCAAATCGGTCTAACCGTTCTCGAGTTTTAGCGAGACTAACGAACAGCAATTGATTCTTATATTATATAGATATTACAATTATGTGAATTCTAATCTCATTATCATCATGTAATCATTTACTACTACAACAAGTGCATTACTTTCTCTTGGCCTTTTCCCAATTATTCTAAATAAGGTTGGAATCAGTCAGCATTTTACGTGGACCGACTACCTTGAGCTTTCCGCAACTTAATAAAGGTTATACATGCAACAATCGTAGTTAAATTAATTTCAGTGCTGCATTAAATTAACATTGACATTTTAAAAGTGGTTATTTATGGTTTAATTTCAAGAAAAGAATTTATATTTCTATTTTATTAAAAAAACATATAAATAACAATTTTTTACGTATCTGGTTTAATCGGAGTAAATGCTTTGACTTTCTAGCTTTGTTCTACAAAAATTCCGAAAAGATTTGGGTATTATTTGTAAATTTCACTTTGGACAACCATCAGTCACAACTAACATGTCATCTTCATCAATATCTTGACTTAAAGACTTTTAATTACCAAATGATCCAATAGAAACTTAAAAAAATCACAACCAAACAAAGATAGTTACACTACAACCTAAACATCCATCTACACACTACAATCAAACCACTACCATACAACACCACATTACATTAAAAAAAAATTGACCCAAATCATACAAAACCAGGGTGAACGATCGTCAGCCTTATGCAACAATGACAAATGACAATACAATTAGCATAACATATTTATTATACGCCACGTCAAGTCCGCCATTGTAAAAAAAATCCATCGCAACGTGATTTGAATCCAAGTGACATATTTGCAAATAATTGTGGACTAAGTGCATTGGCCTGCGCTTACCTTGTACTACGTGAAGTGAATTAAGGTGCAAAGGATCATGTTTCTTGGGTTTTTTAGTCATAACGGTGCTTTTGGAATTACCGTCGTAGTTATTGTTATGGGTTTGGTATGATGTAAATGGATTTTTGCTTATATTGTGTCTGATGTGATTATATATGTCTCGTTAATCCAGTGGTTGTAAGTGCGACTGCCGGACAAGGGATCTCGTGGTCGTTTTCCGGGTCGGGCATAAGTATTGCTGGGCTTTTTACGGTTTTTCGAAAATTTTTCAGTAGTAGCACGGAGTCTGGAATTGTGCCCGGTATATGGCAATAGGCTCACCCCGTATTACATGGGACTTATAACACAAATGGTGAAGAGTGGCATTACGTGCCGTAATGTGCAGATGTACCTCTGCCTACCCCTTCGAGGATAAAAGGCGTGACGTTGATGATGATGTGATTATGTGTGGTTGGATCTGTTGGTATTTTCCATTTTGTTAACTGATTTAGTTTTGGTACAAGTTTAGTTGAAATAAATACATACATTGACTTTGACCTAAAACAATTAGTAGAAAATTAGACTAATAATTTGATAACTGTTCTTCGAAAAATAACAGGCACGATGTTAAACTTTATACACGAACCACAAATATTACTCTATTTAATTTCATTATACGAAGCTACAATAAAAACATTTAAATAGAAATTAACAAAAAAAAAAGAAACAATACAAAAACTTCTTCGACTTTTCCGCCACAACAACTCACGAAAGAAATAAAAAGACATTCCCACACCACTACTCCGAATTTTTTCCCAAGCCATCCTTTTGTATAGATGTCGCTACCATCAATATCCCGGTGGACGGCCGCAACACATTTCTAGGTCATAAAATAGGGTTCCTAGCTCACGTGTCGTTTAATTTAGGCCGGTATAGAAACCTTGAAGTATTTGTGTTTAGCCAACATTGTGTACACATTGTTCGAACAAGATCTGTGGAGCTAAAATCGATGTTTAGTGCATTTGTGTTGGGATTAGCAGTCGTTATTGTGTTGAAGATTGTTTAGTGGGCATGTCCTCGTTAGTCATAATGTTTATTTTTTAATTCTCACATCTGATACATGGTGGATGAATGAATTATTTAAAAAGAAAATTATGTTGGTGATCAATAAAGCTCTTTTATCTTCTAATTGTAAGAGTAATGAAGTGAGACAGTTTACATGAAGTTGACTTGATAATGATGTGTTGGTAATCACCTACATACAAAACCTGTCTCCCATGGGGTTAGGCAGAGACAATGAAATGCCAATTGCTATAAATCTTATACACCTCTTTCGCTTCATCAACAGTCATCATTCTTTTCATGCATGCTCGGTTAAGGGTACTTTTAATTTGGCCCTACTTTAATATATCTGTTATTGGGAATTATTGTAATTTTTTTCCTTTCTCGTTTTATTGGTTGACATTTCACTAGTCCGGTTGTAAGCATCAAATCTTGGGTTATGTTTTTTTTAATAAGACAATGATGTCTTTTTCACACATTGCAATTATTCGAAAATTCATTACCTCAGGAATAGTCAAACTTTTTGGAATGGCTATCACTACATAGTATATCGTCGTCGTTAAATAAAGTCGCTTTCTCTGTCTCTAAGTTCCTTTGTATGCTTAAATCTTTAAAAGTGCGCTACGGATTTTGTTGCGTTTTTTTAAATATTATAGATAGTGATTCACGAGGAAGGTTTTTATGTATAATACTTGCATACTTCATCACCATTGCACCCATGCGAAACTGGGGCGGGTCGCTAGTTTAGTATAATAGACGAAACTAAATACGTGATAATTGCAGAAATAGACATCCTAAAGGTGACCTGTGTCGAGATAGTTCAATTGAATGACATTCTAGACAAAATTGCAATTAGTCTATCAGACAGATCGATATTTTTAGTAGACTTTTGGATGAATAGACAAACTGTTTGGTAGTTTTTTTTTGTTTGTATTTATTTATTCTATCGTTTTGATTGGTGATTGGTTTTACTGGTCGCAAAAGCTTAACTGTCGGGCATAAAGTTCTATTCTCGGTTCGGGTTAAGTATTATTGGGTTTTTATTGTATGTGTATTCGACATTCTTGGTGATAGTATGAAGAGTAGAGAATAGGTTTTAATAGTAAAATATTTGGTGAAAAGTGACCTAAAACTTATGACTGAAACTTAAGGAAACAAGTCGGAATTTTGAGTTTTAAAACAAAAAAGATGTTGTATTGTAAACTCATTTTACAAGACTTGATTTTAACTGACAAACGACGAAGGAAAACATCGTGTGGAAACTTGGGCTTAAGCCCGAAAAATAAGTTTCAAATCGCCGATCCGTTTTGATCGTGGTAATTAACGCTCAACCTACTCCGTGTAAGAAAAGGCATTTCGTCAGCTGTGGGCAGTTAGGCTGTTGATGATGATGATGATTTCAAATCTAATTTCTTTTAAGAACGCACCCTTATTCTGTACCCCATGTGCATTGTCTTAGGGATCATAATTGATTAATGATTATAAGTCAACTAGTATGGATTTGGTTCATACCTCAATAATGGATAGACAGACACAATGGCAGACAGGATTCACCAAAAGTGTTCCATTTCCACGCAAAATATATAAAATATATCGTCTATTAACACAGCCATAAAACCAATTCTCGATACTTTAAAACTATTAGCATAACCTTGACAATTTGAGGAGGTACCCGTTTGAGAGGATGCCAAGGAAAATATTAGCTTCTCAAAGTGGTTGGGTTACACAATTGGTTCAGGGGATAAATCAAAAAGTTTTGAAGTCGCATTGATTGTGGAGTCCCATGCAATTTTCCGTATCACTGCAGTGCAAGTAACATTGAAGTTTTTAAACGTTTCTTTAGTATTAAGTACTTGGTAGGTTTTGTTTTTAATTTCTAAGTTTTTGTTTCGTGTTTGGTGCAGTGGGACTGTGGTGAGTTAATGGTAGGGTAATCATAATATTGTTTCCTCAGTTACTCGTATTTACGCTATGATGTTGAATTTTTGTGTCTTCATTAAGTTTAATATGTCATTATTAGTGAAGACTATGGCCTTCGAGTAATCGAGTGATCGCAAGTGCGACTGCCGTGCAAGGAGTCTCGGGTTTCATTCTCACGTCAGGAGAAGTACTGCTGGAGATTTTTCGGTTTTTTAAAAATTTGTCAGTAGTAGAATAAAAACCTATTTTAGGATAGGGTATAAAAACCTTTTTCTAACACAAATAAATATAAAATGTTTCACGTATTGAATGGCTAAGGGTATTTCTTCGAAATTTGATTCTTCGATTGATTCATATGGCCAAAATTTAATTTCACTTTAAGATCTGTAACACGTGTTCATATGAAAATAGATATACCAAATAAAGTATATTTACTAAAAACTTTTTCTACATTTTTTTTTATTAAATTTTGACCATATGAATCAGTCGAAGAATCAATTTTCGAAGAACTACCCTAACTGAAACTACCTTTACACACTAAAAAAAAATACCCTTGACTAAGCCATCGGAACTTCTACCACAATTAAAATCAACCACAAATTTTCAGCCACACTCAAACCCAACCTAACCCATCAACAAACACATTACACCATAACAAAATACGTCACATAGTTACATAAACCAACTCAGGGAAACCCAGTACATTAAAACACATGGCTTTATTAGAATTCCTGCAAGTAAGTGTATTTATTAGTACATGAGTGACACAGCCTGCATTTTGCAATGCATCCGGGAGCATGCACGATTATCCACAATTACTTGTAGTTTATCTTGAGTATGCGATTCAAGTCTTTGTCACTGGTGAAATCGATATGCCAATCTGCCAATAGATTTTGTTTGTCTATTATGTTTGTTTGTGATGTGAGAGTTGACACCTGGTTGGCTGGTTAGTTTTGTATTCTGTTGTCGGTGAGCTTTGATGTTTATGCCTGTTTTAACCTAGGGTTTGGTAGAGGAAGGAGTTAGGTCTTTAAGGATTTTTTTTCTATCTAATGTCTGATTACATCAAGGCTTGGATGCTAGACTTTTTTTTTAATGGAATTGGTGACAAACGAGCTGACAGGTCACCTGATGGTAAGGTATCAGCGCCGTCCATAGACATCCGCAATACCAGTAGAGACAGGTGCGTTGTCGGTCTTTTAAAAAGGAGCATGCTCTTTTCTTGAAGGTTTGAAGGTCTTTTTAATTCAGACAACTAGAATTTAATGCTAAAACTTAGTAAGACGATGAAAATCGAGAGATTCATGTCATCTATTTGACAAGAGTTTGAACTTTGGGATGACAAAGCTTAGTAGATTTAGACAAACTACATTTAGAAATTTGACGTTTCAAAAGTGCCTAATTTAGGATTAATTGAAATAAATGCTTTGACTTTGACTTCCTTAACTTGTGCCTACAAATCTACCCATCCCCCTTAAAGCCCAACATACCGCAGCTTTGGTGCAAAAAACGTGAACGTTTTGTGTCGTAGGAACTTTGAACGTAACAACTTGATGTAAGTTCTACTGGAGAAGGTCGCTGGATTGCACATGAGGTGGGGTTGCAGTAATAGCGGGGATGTTGAAGAAAGAAGCAATAGGATCCTTGATATATACATAGGCTTTAGAATTAGAACAATCAGTGCTAAATATTTTTAAATGAAATAGGAGAAAGTTTTGGGTTGAAATGTAGAAACATTTTCATAACTTTAGATCAACATGTTGAATCTTTTTTTTGGGTTATTGAAGAAATCCATCATACAAAATTTGTTTTTACAATCTTCTAGAAATTAATTTGTAGAAAAAATCAAAAAGAATACAAAGACTCAGAATTAGACGTTAAAACAATACCTAGATTACTTTCACACACGTGTGAACAAGTCAAGCGATATATCACGCTAGATACGTCAAGCAACTGCATTGACTACTAATTACTCGACATGACTCACCTCCCCGCGTTTTCATCACAAGCTTAAGCGGCAGCGGTTTTAATACCCGCTGTTACTCACACCCCAACTTTAGTTCTTGAAACTATTTTCTATTTGTGCCCCGTTCAGCTGTTACTATTCTTCAAGTTGTTCATATAAATACGTACCGCGTCTGCACCTATGTTGGTAACGAATCTATTTATCTGTAGTTATGCAGCTATTTATATAGTCTTGTCAGTAATGGGATTAATATTTTGAATTTGATGTTATTGCGCTGTTTCTTGCCAAAGGTGTGGACGTTTCTCGAAGGGATTAGGGTTTTGAAGTCGTTTGCTAGTTCTTGATTTATTATTGTATCGTGTGTATTGTTGTATTGTGTTGTGCTATAAGATAGAAAATGTTAGTTACACAAAAAAAACTTCTTTTCCAACTAACAGCCTACCGCTGACCAAACTCTACTCAGACGGAGAAGGTTTGAGCATTATCTTTTATTGAAGTGAAGTAACTTGTAATACGTTTTAATACTTTGTTATTCTGCTACTATATCACCATGGCAACAGCTCTATCAATATAATAGGTCCAAATCTAGAAAAATCATCGTCATTATTTTCAAAATCAGCAGAATCTCCTATTTTAACTCGAAAGAAAAGAAACCTACGTGCTTTTTTTAAGCTTTAACTATCTCGTTACGAAATTATTGTGTTTTCTTGACACCATAACCAGTTTACGACCAACCGCTCGTAAATCCGGCCACGTGTGCCATGAAAAAGGCGTTCCTTATGCTTTAATGCATGATATCTACTCTATTTTTGATTAGACAGTTCTGATTGGGCAAGAATTTTGATTTGAGACTTAGATTTGAGAGCTTTTTGAGAAGAATAATTGTCATATTTTGGTTGTTACGTACTGATTTTGTCTCTTTAAAGTGTTTTTTCATTTATTGCGGTTTGATATCTGGAAATTTCTTTGGTTCAACATCATTCTTAGGAGACAAAAGGCTGTAACTCTGTTCAAATCTTTTCCTTTGAATTACAATAGACTGCCATTTTCTAAAAATGGCATTATCAATATGACCTTCTCAAGGTCACACGAGAAAATTTTCCTCCATTATTATTATAAATAGTAATTGGACTAGTTTTTATAACCTTGGATCCAAGAAAAATCCAAGAAAAGACTCGAAAGGCGTAGTCAGTCATATTATTATTATAAAAGGAAAATAACTTCTTCTATTAGGCAAATGGTAAAAACCTTCAAGGAAAAAGCCATAATAATTCATACGTACATTGCTGTGATTTAGGTTCTTGTCAAAGGCGTTATTATTGCAACTTGTAAGAGCATTGTTTTTACGTATACTGAACTTTGTACTTTTGGAACTTTATCAAGTTTGGAACTCTGATTTTCTTTTTGTCGGTGAAATATGTCTAAATAAGAAGCTAAAATGCAAATTTTCGTGCTCTTTCTCTATGTGTCAGCTGATTGAAGTGTTGCATATCAATTCCCATGAGTAAAGCAGATTAACCCAGTCGACATGTGCATGACGATGTCTTTGATTGCTCATTACCGGGTCTCTAATCCGCCGCAGCCAGGTTTTACATACAAATATATGCAGCGAGCCAGGTGCACATGCACACATGTTTCTTAGAAGCTTTTCAACATATTTCGAATGCATACCGTTTAAGTACCTAAATACATATAATCGTACGAACATTTTGCATTCCACTAACAATAGGATTTATTGTAAATTTACGTGCTGCGTGCGATAAGCGCGTTGGTACGCATCACTTGTTGCGCGCCAAAACCGCGCGTGGCAAGATGGCGGGCGCGTGCTTTTTTTCACGGCGTCTTTCCGCGTGTGCCGTGATTTTGGCCAGTTCTCCTGTGTGACGTCGACGACCCAGTTAGGTACGCCAACCGGTGCCACGGCCAAGTCCATCCGGGCATCCCCAATGAACCAGCGCCAATGTCTATAAAATAAATTGTACGCACGAAATAAAGTGAAAAAAAAAATTATAATGAAGTAAACGTCAGCTCCTGATTTGCCGCCAAAACCTGGGTGAACGCACTCCAGTGTTTTGGCATGGCTAGTTGGATGTTGTCCTAATAGTTCGTTTATTTGATAAGGCGTTTTATTATTACTGCATGGCCTTTTAATCAGTCCGCAATGGTTTGACATTAATGCTGTCGTTACTGAAAATTATTTTAGGACACTTGCATTGCCAATGTTGAAAAGCGAAATGTTTGCAGTTCTGGTCACATTGACAGTGAACACGTCGATGTGTCTGCAGTTAATCTGGTCACGACAAAATAATCGCAGCATCGAACGATTCTGCTGCGGTTTGACTTAGTATTCGTGTTCCAGATTGCTGTACGTTAGCCGTCAGCTATCTTAAGCGGTCGATTTTATCATCAATGTGCGCCTCGTCTAAAAGTATAATAACATGAATATCGCGATTCCCGTGTATGATATCATCATAGTAGCAGAGCCGGCTCGTACCGAGAATCCACTATGAGCGAACCTTTGCCAACAATCTTACTATTCAGCATTTGTTGTTCTTATATTTGCCAAATATTTGCACCTTATCGCCGGCGTATTGTGATAGTTTTACGAGCGCCATTTTTATATTTTTATTTCGCGCGCATTTTGGCCGTGTTTCCAATATGGTGGTTGTTTGTTTTGGATAATGCGGTAATGTGGAGCTTTTTAATGTTATTATGAGGATGTTTGCTCATTTGTGTCGAGTATATTTAGCGATCAAAAGTTGAAAATATTTCGTGTATTTGGATAACCATTTGGCTGGATGATTGACAGAGTTAATTGTGGGATGGGTGTGATGAAATGTGGGTGAAGTTTGATGGTATTTCTTTGTGTTTCTAAGCTGAATAAAGATAACCATTAAGGAACAGATATTTCAACAAGCGGACGTACAGAGATATAATCAGTCTGCCGTTACACTTGAAAACACAATCAAAGAATAATCCAAGACGAAAATTTCGCGGAGGCTATTGACTCTCACATTTGGCATGATAAAACCGATAATTTTATAACAAGGGGATTCCGGCCACGTGTGACCATGGATCCTGCCAAGGGGGCACACCAGGCCGCTGGCAAACTGGCAACCGCCTCGTCTGCGGCGGCAGCCAACTCAATGTTTTGACTAGATCTTTTTGTTTATAAGCGCGGAAGTTTGTTTAGCCGAATCAATCATTCAGAGTTTAGAATTTTTTCTCTGTTTTCGTGTGTAGATTGTTGTCGATTTGTAAAGGTGTGTGGGTTATTTGATGGAGTTGTAAACTTTGTATGAATGGAGTTTGTGGAGTGTTCGTGTGTACCTACGTCTCTACTTACTGTTCGTATTTATTATCTTGCGTCATTTTTAGGAGTAGCTATAGCTACATTTTGTTAACTCACCTGCGTCAAACTTAAGAAGATCATTCATTCTGGTTTAAACGCAACCTGACTTACGGAGACATGTTTCAAAATGAAATTTTGATGACGAGATCACACCAACAGTTGGGCTTGATTTTGTCAAACTTGCTTTCAAAATTTGACAAGAACAGATGTGTCAACTATCCATAAATGTAGGCATTAAATAGGAGGTAAAATAATCTACAATTTTCTAAAACATTTACAATCTGGGAGCGCGTAGCTAATAATTCTCATACATATATAAAAGAAATCTTCATCGCATTGTATCTGAGCATTTGATAAAACTTAGTGTTTCTGTCCACGTCCCCATATAAAGTATTGTTGAAGTCCATCCTAAGTGGGACGCGTAGTATTGTTGTTAGGAATTCTTGTAACAATGTTTATATTGATGTCTCAAGTCGATATTATTATGTTTTGTTGTTTTTTTTCGCATTAGCGAGAGTTTGGCTAGGTCGTGCCCCAAAAATGGACTTAAATGTTTTTACAATTGAGTTTCGTTTTATTAGATAGGTTTTAGTGTCTACTTAACTAACTTACCATATTTTGGGTTTTGGTAGAATTCAAAATTAGTTGTTTGGATCGCCTGTGTGAATTTAAGAGTAACAAAGCTGTAACAGATCCCTTTACAAAGTTTATATAATATTATCGAGTACATGAGCAGTAAAATTCAATTTACATTCGAAAAAGGTACCAATACCTAAAATCAATTCAATTCATTTATTTGCAACCATAAAATGAATAAAGGTGTTTAAGTAGGCTTAAAGCTAAGATACATTTATGGACCCTGTAAGGGCACAGCAACATTTGTTATCCAATTTTTACAATAGCCAGCTTAATTTTTTCTAGAAAAAAACCCAAAAATGACTCGTATTATAACTTTTCACACAATTTAACTTATACATAACCCGAAAAAAATCTACTTTCGTCCACTTATCATTCCAATTACAGTTAAAACATTACACACAAACGAATATATGTAACAAAATTGTCACAAGAAGCTGTTTAATGTTCTCGTTTTGGCTGTCGACAGGCAATGAGCTAGCTACCTGCAGCTATTTATATACCATTGCTAATTCCACTTCTAATTTTACAGACAGACAGTTTTATCTACGTATTTCTATGTATATATGTATAGCTAGCGAGAAGGTTAATATTATTGTAGGTACATGTCTGAAGTGTGCTTTGATTTATGATTTTTAGTATTATAATTAAAATTGTTATGAAGAAGTTTCTAGATGTTTTGTTTACGTAATATTTTGGTTATCACTACATAGTATAAAACAAAGTCGCGTTCTCTGTCCCTATGTCCCTTTGTACGCTTAAATCTTTAAAACTACGTAACGTGCGGTTTTTTTTAATAAATAGACTGATTCAAAAGGAGGGTTTATATGTATAATACATACAATAATATATCACTGTTGCACCCATCACTAAAACTTCTTGTTTTAGTAAGGTAAAACCCATAAGTATTCGCTGGGCTTTTTCTTCAAAAAGCAAGGCGCCTTTTAAAAGTTACCCTGTCAATAAAAACAGTTAGTTCTCTTAACCCAGGTAACATATACCCGGATATATCCCACTCAAACTTATATTTATAAAATCTTCTAAAAACTGCTTCCGAATCTGAAAATTAAGATTTTTAAGGTAGGTACTATTTGACCAGGAACATTAGTTATTCGTTCCACGTTTCGACGTAAACTTATAGAACATATAACATGTGTAAAGTTGCTGACTACAAACAATATTCTTGTCACGAACTCCGGTAGCTCGGACCCCTGATCTTTTACTTTTTTGACCCACTTTTAGAGTCCTTGCTTTCATCTTGAGACTTTTAGTGCAATTATTCAAGTTAGGAGTGTTTTTGCAGTTGTTTCCTATGAACCAACTATCATCTATATAAGTGAGGATCTGGTGATCGTAAGGGGTAAATAGATGGATCATCATCTGCCTACAAAGAAACATAACCCATTATTACCAATTATGCTAATCAAATAATATCACATATAAGATTACTTATTTTATTCATCTTCATCATTATCAGTCTTTAAGTGGCTACTGCTGACTAAAGGCCTCTTCTCACACGGATAAGGTTTGAGCATACATCACCACGCTTGCTCAATGCGGGTTGGTGATTTAAAACTTATAATTTGAAATTATAAGCCCAGGTTTCCTCACGATTTTTTCCTTCATCGTTTCTCAGTGGTGTCTAAATAATCTTAGACATTACATATAACTCGGAAATAGTCACAATGATACTTGCCGTTGGTAGGTTTCAAACTGGCACTTTCATGCATGAGAAGCAGGCGTCTTAAACCACCGGGCTATCAAGACATTCGACATTGCTTATTTTATTAAAAAGGCGTTAATCTTAAGGAAAACAAACACGTACAAAACAGAAGTAATCTTTATACCCAGAACGTATCTCGACGACGTCATAAATACTTGAAGATTTTTAAATTCTGGTGGCGATGTGAAAGAATGTGGTCAGTATTGTGCAGGAAAGGAATATATCAATAATCGACTGCGATGCACCAAAAATATTGATTGTTGTTTTCAAAAGAGTTTAGTAAAAAGTTTTTGATTCGAAAGTGTAGATAGGTGTAATATTAATTGGGGTTCTATTTATTCTTATGTATTAAAGATGGTAAGCCCATTTTAATACCACAGATAGGGCCCGGTAGGGCTGATGCCTGATCCGGAGCTGCGGACTACCTAGCCAGTTTACCGGGGCTCCGACTGGAAAAGCAGGAGTAGGAACGGGGTGGTTTTTAGTCAGTAAGAGTCTGACACTCCCTCTGGCCTTGCCCAAAGCCAAAGTGTGAAGTGATTTGGTGATTTTCCCCCCTTAAAAATAGCATATTTTAATGTGCTAATCAATAATAATAATAGATCGACCTAAGCTACGCTACAGATTAAGATATTGATGAAAATCTTTTGAATTTTAAAGACCAATGAAAAATTCTTGAAACTTTATAGTCAAAGAAAAAATGACCGAAAACATGATCTACTTTGAGATCACCCCATTAGAGATCAACCAATCAGCAAATATAACAATGATAAGTAGGTACAATGTACTACAAATGATATCGGGGAAAAATCGATAAAACATACAGAGATATGACTACCCGAATCGGAGAGTCGGTAAATCAACATATTTGCATACATTAAGCTATGAATCAACGCATTACAATACAATATTTGTCGTGGGCATGCGCGATGCATACGATATAAGGACCTGCCTACACACGTACACATTTTTCTTTTGTTCAAACATGACACAATTAGGGGGACCCCTATTGAATAAACAAGTCTCCTTTTGATACGTTAGTATGACAGGTGTAAATTGGGATTTAGGTTTTAAAACATGTTTGGCATTTAAGTACAACGTCTTGTTTCGTGGAAGCCATTACAAGTGGGTTTTACATGACAATGCTTCGATTGTTTTTGATCTAAAATGTAGGTTTTTTGGCAATGGAGTTTCGGTTGGGGTTTTTGTCACTTAAACCTTATTTAAAATAGGAAGATTGAAGTTTATGGAACACTTTTTTGGTACATTTACAAGTTATAGGTAGAGTAATTTTGATGATATGTCATGTTAAGTAAATTTTAGTAAGGGATTGTTTAGGGGTGGTATGGGATGAAAATCATATGATGAAGCGAGTAATTTTATTATAGAAGGATAGAATAGACATCATATACCCTGTCTGTATACCAAATTTCACTAAATTCCGTTAAGTAGTTTCACCGTAATTGACGGACAAACATCCAAACAAACAAACTTTCATATTTATATACATGCGATATTGTGATGATGATAACTTTACAACATTCAAACAATATGAAGAGAAAAATACATTAAATGCACTCACGCAACCAAAGAGTTGTTTAAGATGTTTAATGAGGAAAAAGAAAAGCAGTTACTAGGAAATTAAACGCTATTTGTTTGGACATAAGCTTTACAGTCTAATAATACCGTAGCAAAAATAAATATTTACATTGATAAAGAAATGTGAATCGGTATTATCGATTTCGAATACCGATTTTTGTAAAATAATCGATTAATGGTTCTAGGAAAGCGGTTACCATCTGTAAAGAATCAATGGATTTCCAGAAGTCCTAATAAATTAGCCTAGATTTACTAGTTTTTGTCTAAATGTCTATATTTTCGTGAATTTATTTTTTCATTTCTCTATTCTTTAGGTGTGTCTGATATATGTTTGTTTTCAGTTCAAAGATCGTATTTAACTTAACTAATTGATATAAAGGCTACCATATCAGTTTATTTATAGACGCCACTACGCCGTTGTTTATTTAAAATGTTAAAATGGGTATCAAAGTTCAGTATCAGTTTGGAGAGAATAAATTCTGGGAAAACTAACCTAACGTAATTTTACTTGAAACCAATATACGATGAAAATCTTTGAAGAATATAGTCAGAATATCAATCAAAATTGAATTCATCTAATTGGCTAATGAATTTTTCTAATATGGGGTTTGGCGACTTGGTCCCACGTTGGGCGCCAACAGGCAATTCTGAATCTACCAAGTTAATACCCGTTTTGAATGTTCTCCTTGTTCACAGGACGAGTTCCATCCGTTCATAGAGGCCCTGATGCCATTTGTAAAGTCCTTTTCGTATACTTGGTTCAATTTACAAGCGGCCAAACGGAAATATTACAAGAAACACGAGAAACGGATGAGTCTCGAGGAGGAACGCCACACTAAATATGAACTCCAGGTAAATATTGTATTATTATTATAACATCACACCTTTAATCCCCGAAGGGGTAGGCAGAGGTGCACATTATGGCACATAATGCCAATGCACACCCACATTTCACAATTTATGTTGTAAGTTCCATGTAATAGGTGGTGAGCCTATTGCCATATACGGGGCACATTTCCAGACTCCGTGCTACCATTGAGAAATTTTCGAAAAACCGAAAAAAAACCTAGTAAATTTTTGTATTAAGGATTAATATTTTCTCATATTTTATTAACTTCCATATCAATATCTATGCTGGATTATGAACCTCTTCTACAAAAGATGGGTTTGTTATACCTTCCACGCTTGGCGAGCGAGTTGTTTTCATTAGTTCATTAAACAGTTTCCACGATAGCCTACGTATTCATGTATGTCTAATATATTTGGGTTTTGATGACCGCTTATCATCAGGCTTACACCAGCTCTAGCTCTTCTATAGCAGAAACTAATTTAGTCAGTAGCAAAGAACTGCTGCCTAATAGTAAGTGGTTACCACAGCCTAGAGAAAAGCATAAAAAGTTCGTATCCATATTTCAATTCATGTCCTCACTCCTAGACTGAGAGTCAACAAAGTACTGAGTTCCCTGATTGCTGTAGCGTGTACGGTAATTGAACACGTGACATTTGTAGATCTGTTACTACAATTATACATGGGAATGGTGGGTAGGTATGATATAGAAAGCCGTAGATTCATGTTGTATTATTTCTTGTAAATAGAGTTTGGTAATTTAAAACCTTTGTATTGATTTATAAAGCAATTTGAATTATTGCGATTTGAATTTTTAGACAGTACATGGACCAAATGAGGACTTTTTTAGAAACCCTTTCTTACCTTCAAGAAAAAGATTTACCCATACCAAAAAGCTTCAATCTTACAAAAACACTAATAGCACCACCCAAAAATGATTACAGAATGAAAAAGCAGAGGTAAAACAAAAATGGGCGTCGCGGCTGCTGGGGAAACTCCGCAAGGACATCACGCAGGACTGTCGCGAGGACTTCGTGCTCAGCATCACGGGGAAGAGGCCCGCCGTCTGCGTGCTCTCCAACCCCGACCAGAAGGGGAAGATGAGGAGGATAGACTGCTTGCGGCAGGCTGATAAAGT